>NC_041387.1:425829469-425895524 GCF_002162155.2 Triticum dicoccoides | reverse complement strand
CGGCGGGGACACGTGGCACGACCGGATTGGACGGGGGAGCGGGGCGGACGTGTCCGGCGCGGCGCGGAGGGGAAAAACTAGGGTTTCGGGGGTTTGGACTGCGAAATTTTAGGGAGAGCACATATTTATAGGTAGAGGGAGCTAGGAGAGTCCAAATGAGGAGCGGTTTTCGCCCACACGATCGTGATCGAACGACCGAGATCATGGAGGGGAGTTAGATGGGTTTTGGGCCACTTTGGAAGGGTGTTGGTCTGCAAGACAACAAAGGCTTTTACGGTTACCCGGTTAACCGTTGGAGTATCAAACGACCTCCGAATGGCACGAAACTTGACAGGCAGTCTACCAGTGCTATACCAAGGCCACTTGACAAGCCTCGGTCCATTCCGAGAACGTTTAACACCCGCTCACAATGAGAGACGAAAGGGGAACGCCGGAGGGCATAGGAGCACCGGATCGCGAAACGAACAACGGGGAAAATGCTCGGATGCATGAGACGAACACGTATGCAAAATGAGATGCACATGATGACATGATAAAATGCAACACGCAAGCAAATGACATGGCAACGACGGCGAATAACTGGCAGACATCTGGCGCATCGGATCCGGGGCGTTACACATATGGAAGTAGTAGGAACTGAACAGAGGCTTAAATCCATTAATCCTATAAGTCTACGGATTAGTAACATGTGATCCTAATAGAAAGAAAAGATAGCCTAGTTCCTTAACCCCGCAGGAAAGATAAGATGACTCAGATCAGAAGGGCATGAGGTATAAGGAGTAAAAAGAGCCTTACGTTCCAACCCACAATCAATTCCCTTATATAACTAAAGAATTTCTAGACTCAACTTCGACCAGTTTGGCTTGGTAAACCTACAAGCAGTCAGGCTCTGATACCAAAGCTGTCAGGACCCCGATCCTAAGTCACACCGATCTAGCATGTAACACATCATATCACTTTGCGGCCTCACGCACGGTATTCCCACGGGTGCCACCTTACCTAGCCCGGGACCATTTGCGTATTTTGGCTCACGTATATGATAGTGCCGCTAGCATCCATATGACAAAGAATCCGAGCTGACATGGCTAGTCGTGAACCCAAAGTGGCACTAACTTACAGGGACAGGCATACATGACCCAACAACGAACGTGTCGGTCATCAGCGAGTGAATTCAGGCTGTAGCAACTGGGCTAGCAGGACTCCGGTAAACCGGGCTGTAGCAGGCTAACAGGACTCTGGTAGACACCGCGTGACATTTCCCCGAAGGGACAGACACAGGAACAAAGAAGGACACATGCCGGCCAGCCTAAGTGTTCCGGAGCAGTAGCAAGCTACCATGGCTCAGTGGAAACACTAGGAGACATTTCCCGGTAAGAGAGGCTACTAAGGATAAACAACTAGATAGTCAGATCCCACACATACCAAGCATTTCAATAACATACAAACAATATGCTCGATATGTGCAAATACAGCAAGGCATCACAACATGACTCTACAACTCAAGTATTTATTCAATAGGCTCCGAGGAGCGAGATATTACAAACATGGGTCTCATGACCCAACACTCAGAGCATACAAGTCAAAGCACAAGCGGAAGCTTAACATGTCTGAGTACAGACATCTACAAATGAAAAAGGCTGAGAAGCCTTTCTATCTACCAGATCCTGCCGAGGGCACAAGATCGTAGCTGAGGTAACAAGCTAAACGTCGAAGTCCACGCCGTACTACTAGCGAGACTAAAGTCTCTCTGCAAAAACGTAAATTAAGCAACGTGAGTACAAATGTACCCAGCAAGACTTACATCAGATCTAACTACACATGCATCATTATCAACAAGGGGATGGTGGGGTTTAACTGCAGCAAGCCAGCTTTGACTCGGTGGCTATCCTGTACAACGACTGCAAGTAACTCTCTTGAGGTGGCGCACACGAGTCCACATATTCACCATATCAATACACCACTATGGATCCGCTCCCGTCTCCCTACGAGAACGCCATCCATAGCACTCACGCTTATCTTGCGCATTTTAGAGTATCCACTTTCACTTGTCTATGAACTGTACAGGCAACCCAGAAGTCCTTTACCGCGGACACGGCTATTTAATAGATAATGTTAACCCTGCAGGGTGTACTTCTTCACACACGCTCTCACCACTTACCGCCATTTACACGACATGTACTTGGCAACCTTCAAGCGGAAGCCCAGCGAGGGTGTCGGCCACGACCTGACTAACCACACAAGTCTCTCGTCCTGGTTTATCGCCTATTCGGGTTCCATCTGCAAGGAGATCCGGCCGGGGTGTCGCTCACGGCCCCAAACGATGTGTGCAGGGTTCCCAAGCCCACCTCGACGGGTGGATCTACGCTTGGTACACCGTGCCACGGTGCCTAGTCTGTCCCAAGCCCACCTGTACCGGGTGCCACTTGGTAGACTACTAACACTACCTACAAACACCAGAAACTAGTCGCAACTCCTAGACAGAGATCAAGTTGATTAATAAGTCGAGAGAGTCAATTAAGGATCCCAATGTGTGGTAGTAGCTGTTCATGGATCACAAACACAGAACTCAGTTCCTGAGAACGGCTGCAATGAGACAACCCACCATGTACTCCTACATGGCCTCTCACCGCTACCTTTACCAAATCGTGTTCACACACTTAGCTCTCAACAGTAGGACATGTTCACACACCTCCGATTCATTCCCGATGAATCATACCTGACTCAACTCTAAGCAGTAGCAGGCATGACAAACAAGCATGAATGAGTAGGCACATCAGGGCTCAAATAACTCCTACTCATGCTAGTGGGTTTCATCTATTTACTGTGGCAATGACAAGTCATGCAGAGGATAAGGGGGTTCAACTACCGCAACAAGTAACAGTTGAATCGTTGTTGTCCTAATGCAGTAAAAGAGAGCAGGAGCGAGAGAGTGGGATTGTATCGGAATGAACAAGGGGATTTTGCTTGCCTGGCACTTCTGAAGATAGCATTGAGTCTTCATCAGTGTCAACGATCTCATCGTCGGAGTCACGTCTATCGAGAGAGGACAAACACTGACAAACAAGGAAGAACACAATCAATGCAATGCAAAATATGATGCATGATCATGACATGGCAATATGATGTGGTTTGAACTAATTCAACTAGCAGCAAGTTAAATGGAGTTGGTTTGAACCCTAAGTTCAAATTCAAACTCCATATGTGGATATTCATATGCCATTTAATTGAATTGTCCTAAATAGTAGTCATAAGTTGTTCTAACATGCATGAAAATGGTACAGATGGATAGATCGGATTTTTTTGATCATTTTTCATATATAAATTAGTTAATTTGGAGTTACGGTTGAATTTCTATGAATTTTAGAAGTATAGATCATTTTCTGGAATTTCCTGAAGTATTTTAAATCCAGAAACAATTACTGCATCAGCATTGTGTCACTGTGACGTCAGCAGAGTCAACAGGGCTGCCCCTGGTCAAACCTGACCAGGGGGTCCCACTGGTCAGTGTCACGGTGCTCGTTAGGGTCGCTGACGTGTGGGCCCAGTCAACGGCCACGTCAGCGCGGTCAACTCAGGCATGTGGGTCCCGCTTGGTTTTTAAACTAACCTAAACAGAAACAAAACTAGGATTAATTAGGGAGTGGGGCCCATGCGTCAGTGGCCCAGGGGGTTGGTTAGCGGTGTGATTAGGCCCTCATCACGGCCACGTCGGCAGTCGCCGGCGCCTTGCCGGCGGCGACCTCAAACCTCGGCGGAAACTCGCCGGAAAACTGCTACGGGGCTCGGTTTTGCGTGTGGTTTGTGTCTACGGGGAGCTGAAGGTGTCGCGCATCTAGAGGTGGCGCCGGATGGAGCTAGGGTGGCCGGAGATAGCCGGAACGGAGCTCGCGGCGGCGGCTGGAGTTCGGCTTAGCACGGGCGAGGCGCTGCGCTTGGCTGACGGGCGAGCTACGCAGCGGGGCAGATTGCTGGGAGCTCCAGGAGCACGCTGGTGCCACTGGACCGGGCGGAGGTGCTCAGGAGCGAGGACCTCACCGGCCATGGCGGACTGTGGCTTCGGTCGTCATTGAAGTAGGAGCTACTGCGTGAAAACGGAACAACGGAGAGGGAGGGTCGAGGGAGAGGCTTACGGCGGTTGCAACGGTGCAGACGGCGAGCTCGGGGATGGTCTAGCGCGGGCAGAACGGCGGCGACGATCTCGGGCGGCCGGAGGTGAAGACGACGGAGATGGCGGCGTTCTAGGGCCTCCGACATCGTACAACTCGGTGGAGAGGACGAGGGGACCGAGGCGGTTCTTCTGGACAGCTCATGGGAGATATGCGACGGCGGTGGGCGCGGTGGTGGTGAACGGCGTCGACGGCAGCGCTCGGTTGCGAGAGGGAGAGAGAGCAGAGGAGGGGAGAGCATTCAGGAGAGAGTGAGAGGGCCCGGGGGGTGCGTGGCGTCTCCGTGGCATCGTCTAGGAGCACCGGGGAGGAGCCAGGCAGGCAGGGAGGTGGCGTGGCGAGCTCGCCGGCGTCGCGGTGTCCCTCCTCTGCCTACTGGCAGAGGTAGGCGATGACTGGCACCGGGCCAGTGGGCTGGGCTGGCCAGGTAAGTGGCCCAGGTAGGTCCTTCTCTCTCTCTCTCTCTTTCTTTTATTTCTATTTTTCTTTTGTTCTGTAAGTTTGTGGCATTACTAAAAATATCTAGGCACTTTCAAAAATCACCAAATTGTGCATGCCCAATGTTTAGAATATATCCAACATGGAACATTTTGGTTTGGGATTATTTGGACATTTAAAATATTTACTAGCATTTAAATGCCCAAATGCAATTAACAAATGATTTAATCCAGTGACCCTCTGTTGTCCTAGAAAAGTGTGCACCATTTTTGTCAGAGGTTCTAGACCAAGGCAAAGATGATGAACATTTTAGTAGGGCATTTTGGGTTCATTGAAAATGATTTTAGTAAACCCTAGTTGGTTTAAGGGGGGGTGCTGGCGGTTCTGTCATCCCCAATTCAACTTAAATAAAATTTAAACATGATGCAACAAGATGCAAACACTAGGCAGCACCAGAAGCTAGGGATGTGACAGTGATGATGCGATTAGGCACCCCGAACCGGCTCATGAGGCCCTTGATGAATTTGACCGCTGAGCCAGCCGGGATAGTGTGGACAGCTTCCACCTCTGCCCATTTTGTGAACTTGTCAACGGTGATGTAGAGGTAGCGGCAGCCCCCTGGCGCCCGGGGAAACGGGCCCAGGATGTCCAGTCCCCAAACTACGAACGGCCACGAGAGGGGAATGGTCTGCAAGCCCTGAGCCGGTTGATGAATCTGCTTGGCGTGGAATTGACAGGCTTCGCAAGCCTTCACCAGCTCGATTGCGTCATTGAGTGATGTTGGCCAATAGAACCCTCTGCGAAACACCTTGCTGACGAGGGCTCGTGAAGACGAGTGGTGCCCACAATCTCCACCGTGAATGTCCGCCAGCAACTCTTTCCCTTGCTCCCTGGAGTTGCAACGCAGGGAAACATCATTTGGCCGCTTCCGGTAGAGCTCTCCGTCTTGGATGTAGTAGGCCGTGGCCTGCCGCGCCACGCGTTCCGTGTCCTCCTCCTTCTCTGGTAGAATCCCTTGCATCAGGTAATATTTGAACTCCATAGTCCAACATCCCTCCTGAGGCTCCAGCGCCAGGAGTAGGCGCGCTCCTGAGGTCGGGCCGCAAGCCGGGGCCCCCGAGGCAGGCGGTTGAGGGAGCTCCTCCTGAGGCTGCGCTGTGCTTGACAGAGACGGTGCTACTGAAGTTTTGAAGAGTCGTTCCTCGAAGACGCCAGGCTCCTGAGGCAGCTGCTTGGACGCCCTCCTGGCGATGTCGTCAGCCTCTTGATTGGTGCCGCGAGGCACATGCTGCAACTCCAACCCCCAAAATTGTTTCTCCTTCCTGCGGACCTCCGCAATATATGCTTCCATGTGTTCGTCCTTCGGCTCGTACACCTTGTTGGAGAAGTTGACGAGGAGTTATGAATCGCCCTTGATGATGAGGCGCTTTATCCCCAAGGCGGCTGCAACTTTCAAGCCTGCTATCAAGCCCTCGTATTCTGCTATGTTGTTGGAGACCTTCTCGCCATGCTGGAAACAGAGTTGCACTATGTAATAGAGCTTGTCCTGAGTGGGGGATATGAGTACTGCACCAGCCCCCGCGCCATGTCGCGAGAACGCTCCATCGAAGTACATGACCCAGCCGTTCGGTGCTTCACTTCCTGGGGAAAGCGACCGATCTTCGCTTGCTTCGAGACCTGGTGCCTCCGTCCATTCCACCACGAAATCTGCAAGCGCGGCTCCCTTGACGACCCTGGTCATGCTGAATTCCAGCTAAAATGCTTGCAACTCGATGTTCCATTCAGCGACCCTTCCAACTGAGTTGGGGCTCCTGAGCACCCTTTCCAAGGGATATGCCGAGACGACCTTGATGGGGTGACCTTGAAAGTAGTGTCGCAGCTTGCGTGAGGCCACTAGTAGCGCGAGCAAGAGTTTCTAAGGCATGGGGTATCGTGCCCTTGCATCCCGCAACACCGTGCTGACGAAGTACACGGGATGGTCGACGAGGTTGAGGGTGTTGTCGTGGCCTACGTCTTCCGGAGGTCGAGGCGCCTCCCGAGATGGCGGAGCCCCCAGTGCTTGGTCGCCTAGTGGGGCTTCTTTCGCCCTGGGTGCGTCCCCCTACTGAGGCTGACCCTCGTCTGCCGCGGTCGTGGTCTTCGTGAGGATTTCTTGGCCTTGTGCTGCTACGGCTGGGGTTGCGACCGACGCGGTCTTGACCCGACGCTCTTCCCGAACCGCCACTAGTGCTGCGCTGGTGGAGTAGGGCGTGGCTGCAAGGTAGAGTACCAAGGGCTCCTGAGGGCGTAGAGCCACCATCATCGGAGGGTTGGTCTGGTACTTCTTGAGATCTTGGAATGATCTGTCAGCCTCTTCAGTCCATTCGAACGGGCCCTTCTTATTCATCAGCTTAAAGAAGGGCAGTGCTTGCTCTCCCAGCTTGGAGATGAAGCGTCCCAATGCGGTTACTCGCCCGGTGAGCTTCTGCATTTCTCTGAGGGTCTTCGGCGGACTCATGTCTTCGACCGCCTTAACCTTCTCTGGGTTAGCCTCGATACCTCTGTGGGACACGAGGAACCCCAAAAGCTTGCCTGAAGGGACTCTGAATACGCACTTCTCTGGGTTGAGCCGCAGGTCCACTTCGTGAAGGCTCGCGAAGGTTTCTTCCAGGTCCTGTATCAGGGTCTTCTCCTCTCAAGACTTCACCATGATGTCGTCGACATAGTCCTCGGCGTTTCTCCCGAGCTGCCAACCCAAGGTGATGTGCATCAGTCGCTGAAAGGTTGCGCCTGCGTTGCGCAACCCGAACGGCATGCAGGTATAGCAGTATACTCCGCACGGGGTCGGGAAAGCCGTTTTCTCCACATCTTCTACCACCGTCTTAATTTGGTGATAGCCCGAGAAGGCATCCATGAAGCACAACAGGTCACACTCAGTGGTGGAATCGATGATCTAGTCGATGCGAGGGAGAGGGAATGGATCCTGAGGGCAGGCCTTGTTAAGGTTGGTAAACTCGACGCACATGCGCTCCTTCCCTCCCTTTTTTGGCACAACGACAGGGTTGGCCAGCCATTCAGGATAGCGAACCTCGCGAATAACACCTGCAGCCTCCAACTTGCGAGTTTCTTGGATGATGAAGGCCTGCTTCTCGGTGGACTGTCGCCTTGCCTTCTGCTTCACGGGGCGCACGTTGGGGCACACATTCAGATGGTGCTCAATCACCTCTCTTGGGACCCCTACTAGCTGATCAGGTTCCCATGCAAACACCTCCTTGTTTGTGCGCATAAATTTCACCAGGGCCTCCTCCTGCTCGGGGTCGAGATTGGCGCCTATGGTGAAGGTGGCGCGAGAGGATCCATCTTCGTCGACTGGTACTTGCTTGGTCTCCGCCTTGTCTTGGGTGAACAGTTGCTTCTTCTTGGCCGACGCAGCCCCCTTGGGCTCGAGGGTGTCAGCGCTGGCGGGCTGCGCCACCGCGGCCGCCTTGAAAGCGAGCTTGAGCGCCTCCAGTGCATCCCTCACGTCTCCAAACACGGTAAGGACGTCGCTGCTCCCGGGAATCTTCATGAGGTTGTAGGCCGGGTGAGTCGCTGCCATGAACTGGGCCAAGGCAGGGTAGCCGAGGATGGCGTTGTATGGGAGGCCGATGGGGGCGATGTCGAAGTCGACCAGCTCCGTGCGGAAGTTGTCGTGGGTGCCGAAGGTCACCGGGAGGCGGATCTGCCCCAGGGAGCCGGTGGAACTGCCTCCGACGCCCGAGAAGGGCCTACTGGGTTGGAGTCGCTCTAGCGGCACATGGAGGAGGCTGAAGGCCTCCCCTGAGAGCACGTTGAGGCCGGCACCACCGTCGATAAGGGTCCTGGTGACGGCCACCTGGAAGATGCTGGGGGTGCATAGCATCGGAAGCGCGCCCGAATAGGCGGTGTTGGAGGGGTGATCGTCCAAGCTGAAGGTCAAATCGGCCTTGGGTGCCACCCAGCCCGGATCCGGCGGGCGAATGGCTTGACGTGGCGGCATGAGGGTGGGGCTTGAGAGCTGCCCAAGGAAGAGGCCGCACCGCTCCTCCCAGGAGGCCACCGATGCTGCTGGCAGGTGGAGGAGCCACATGCGCAGGACGCCGGTGAGGGCCATGGGCAGCCAGTTAGCCATGACCCTGTCGTCGCCCCCAGCCTTGACTACGGCCTCCTCATACGCCAGCAGGAAAGCCAGCGGGTGGGATGCACCGTCGTAGCGTGGCGGCACGTCCTGCTTGAACTTGTTCGGCCACCACACTTGTCGCAAGGCGGGGGGTCAGGGCTCGGAGGCCCCCGGTCCCCGCGCGGGCGTTGACAGCCGGAGCGGGTGGCGGGTTGCCCGCCATGAGGGCGGAGCGCGGTGCTGATGGAGAGCTAGCCGACGAAAGGGCGAGCTTCGGTGCACCCCTACCTGGCGCGCCAAATGTTGGATGTTGGGTTCCGGCAGACCCTTAAGGTTCAAACTCTGGGGTGCGCGTGAAGATCTTCCCCCTACCAATCCACGTCTGATCGCCTCATGAGAATCTAAGCTAGACGATGAACAACACGAGGGACACAAGATTTATACTGGTTCGGGCCACCTTTGTGGTGTAATACCCTACTCTAATGTGTGGTGTGGTGGATTGCCTTAGGGGCTGATGATGAACAATACAAAGGATGAACGGCCTCGTGAGAGGTGTTCTTGAGCTGGTGCGATGAACTACTTGGGTGAGTTCGATCGCCTCTGGATCTGATGAGAACTCGATGCCCTCTACTGTGGTGGCTAGCCCTATTTATAGAGGCCCTAGTCCTCTTCCCAAATATTGAGCGGGAAGGGCGCCAACAATGGCCATTTTGAAGGGGAACATCTAGTACAAGTTATCCTGACTAAAGTTGGTCTTCGGCTGCCAAAGGCACTTGCGATGACGCCATCTTGGGCTCCACGGTGACCTCCATCCTGCCGCTCTCCTGGTCTTGGTCTCGTTGCACTGAAATGGTAACCTTTGCCTGATGCCTCGGTACTCCACGCATGTGCTTGCCCCCTTTGTACCAAAGAGGAAGCAAGGACACTGTGCAGGCCCGCGCCCGCCTGGCGCCCGCATGGTCTTGATCGTCACGGCTTGCGTCATGAGCCCCTCGTGAGGTACCCTTTCCTTGATCTCTCCGCCTCTTCGTGAGCCTGCCTGGCGAGGCCGCTCCTGAGGAAGCCTTGCATCGTTCGCCCCGCAAGTCTTGGCCCCTTGCGAGGGTCTTGAGTCTTGCGCTGATGAAGATGGGCCTTACTGGGCCACCACTCGAGCCACGCCGCAGGCCGCAGGCAGGCAAGTCTGGGAACCCCCGTTCCCAGAATGCCGACCAGCGGCAACGGGCTACTACTACTATGGGGTCATATTCATCCAACCCCCACCGGGAACTATCCATCCAACCCCCAACAACGGTCACTGTTCATCAAGAGGCCAGTTCGATCGGCTTTAGTTAGTAGCAGGTAGCGAAGGAATTGCTTGGTTAAGTTAACAGCCAAGGGATCAATCGCTCGGGTTCAGCAGCGTAGCTAGTGCAATCACTCGGGTTCTGTAAGCGAACGCCTCACTCGGGTTCAGATAGAGGTCAATGCCTCGCACACACACGCATACGTGTACGAGAGGAAACGTGCAAACCTCCATTCATCGCTCGGCCCCGACCACCCACCGAAACCGGGAACTCCCTGATATTTTCCTCGCCCTTGCTTCTACCATGATTTTTTTCATCATGGACGGCCCAAAGAATGTCATGCAGGTGCATCCCCGGACCGCGGAGGACGAAAAGCCCATTTTATGTCATGATTTTTTGTCATAGAAGTAGGAGCCCACCACATCTATGATGACATGTGGTTTCGTCACAGTTATCGTCATAGAAGTGTCATAAGCATGACAGGAGAAAAAATTCATTCAGACCAAAATGTCATGGATGTCTTTTTTTGTAGTGCTTTGATAATTCGATATGTGGTTGACTAGTGCTTGGGTGCTATCCTTACTTGGTCAAGCCTCCCACTTATGATTAACCCCTCTCGCAAGCATCCGCAACTACAAAAGAAGAATTAAGATAAATCTAACCATAGCATGAAACATGTGCATCCAAATCAGCCCCTTACGAAGCAACATATAAACTAGGGATTAAGCTTCTGTCACTCTAGCAACCCATCATCTACTTATTACTTCTCAATGCCTTCTCCTCTGCCTAAATCATGGTGAAGTGTCATGTAGTTAACTTTCGCACAATACCACTAGAGGAAAGACAACATATATCTCATCAAAATATCGAACGATTACCAAACTCACATGATTACTCATAACAAGACTTCTCCCATCTCCTCGGGAACAAACGTAACTACTCACAAAGCATGTTCATGTTCAAAATCAGAGGGGTATTGAATATCATTAAGGATCTGAACATATGATCTTCCACCAAATAAACCAACTACAAGGAGTAATCAACACTACTAGCAACCCACATGTACCAATCTGAGGTTTTGGGACAAAGATTGAATACAAGAGATGAACTAGGGTTTGAGAGGAGATGGTGTTGGTGACGATGTTGATGATGATCGACCCTCTCTTGATGAGAGGATCATTGGTGATGATGATGGCTTCGATTTCCCCCTCCTGGAGGGAAGTTTCCCCGGCAGAACAACTCTGCCAGAGCCCTAAATTGCTTCTGCACAGGTTCTGCCTTGACACGGCGGCGCTTCATCCCGAAAGCTCTCTTCTGATTTTTTCTAGGTCAAAATGCTTCATATATTTCAAAATAATTCTCTAAATTTTCAGGACTTTTGGAGTTGTGCAGAATAGGTCTCTCGGATTTGCTCCTTTCCGGTCTAGAGTTCCAGCTGCCGGCATTCTCCCTCTTCATATAAATCTTGTAAAATAAGAGAGAAAGGCATAAGCATTGTATCATAATTTGTAATAACAGCCCATAATGCAATAAATATTAGCATAAAACATGATGCAAAATGGACGTATCATAGCGCCGATGATCCAAGGGGCATAGGGGCAGGAAAAGCAACACGGGCACCAGGGAAAACGATACCCTGAACAATATGGAAGACCTCGGCGACACCGCTGCCCCCGAGCAACAACCCGATGACTCAGAGGGTCACGAGGATCAGTTCAATCCCGAGGACCTCAATGACTCTGAGGATAGTAACTACCTCCCTCTCTTTGAAGAGGAGGTCAACCTTGGAGCCTAGTATTTCATCGTCCCTGAGGACCCGCTGGACCAAGAAAGGCTCAAGCGGCAACTTATAGCCACTGCATGAAGCCTGAAGAAGAAGTAGAAACAGCAAAAAGCCGAACAAGACACCGTAAACGGCAGATGGACAAAAGTCCTAGCAGCCGAAGAAGGGTACAACTATGATCGACAAGATCAGAACAAAAGCAACCCACACGATGTTTGCTGCCTCAATTAGATGATGAGGACCTTGAGCGCACACCCCCAAGATATACTTAGGCAAACCAGCCCGACCACCCCCCTCGAGGATGGGACAGGACGGCTGTAAGCCGAAGACCCACCCACACTACCACACCAGAGAGGCAAGGAGCCAATGTTGCCAGAGGACCCATACGACCTATGACACGACCTCGCCACTCGAACAAGTCAAACAAGATCCATTTTTGGATCTAGAGGGTATACTCCCGCTAGACTGGACGGATACCAAGCTTGGCGCGACCGAAACGATAGAGCTCGGGAGCAGCACCGAGCCTAGATGGCAGCCAACCTCCGCCGTGACATGGCCCGAGTTAGGGGCGCTGCTCACCCAATGTGTTCAACAAATGAGGTGATGCAATATCAGTTCCCCGAAGGGTTTAAACCCGTAAACATCGAACAATATGACGGGACAATAGACCCAGCCGTGTGGATTGAATATTTTCTTCTCCACATTCATATGGCCCGAGGAGATGATCTCCACGCCATAAAGTACCTGCCATTAAAGATTAAAGGAACAACCAGACATTGGTCGAACAGCCTCCTTGAAAACTCCATAGGGAGCTAGGAAGAGCTCCAGGATGCCTTCCAAGCTAACTTTCAAGGCACTTATGTTCGGCCTCCGAATGCTGATGACCTGAGACATGTACTCCAACAACTCGGTGAGTCAGCCCGGCAATTTTGGAATCGGATCTTGACTAAGAAGAACCAAATCATCGACTATATGGATGCCTAGGCAATAGCCGCGTTCAAACATAGCATCTGGGATGAATGGCTAGCTCGTCAGTTTGGCCAAGACAAGCCAAGGACAGTGTCGGCTCTTACCTCACTCATGAACCGCTTTTGCGCGGGTGAAGACAGCTGGCTGGCTCTTAGAAGCAACAACCCCAAAGACTCCGGCACCTCAGAAGTCTGGGACGAAAAACAGGAAACCATGATGCAACAAGAACAAGCATCAGCACACTATGATGAAGCCAAGGATACATCAGTAAATGCCAGATTCAGTAACTCCAAATCAGGACCGCAGAAGAAACCCTCTAAAGGGATGGACCTACCGCACTAGACAAGATCTTGGATAGACCCTGCCAGATCCATGGCACCTCAGACTAGCCTGCCAACCACACCAACCGTAACTGTAGGGTGATCAAACAGGTCGGCAAGCTCATGACCGAGGAACAGGGAAAGATCCCCCGCAGTAAGGATGATGACGAACCTCACGAGCCGAACAATGGAGGGCAGAAACAAATGCCACCTGAGGTAAAAACCGTGAACATGATCTATGCCACGCACATACCCAAGAAGGAGAGGAAGAGCATGCTTCGGGGCGTCTACGCCATAGAGCTAGTGGTACCCAATTCAACCCAAGGTCAGCATGCCCGATCACCTTCGACCGCAGGGACCATCCGACAAGTATCGGTCATGGAGGGTTAGCGGCCCTGGTACATGACCCCATTATCAATGTGTACCACCTAACTCAAGTCCTCATGGATGGAGGCAGTAGTCCCAATCTGATTTACTCTGATATAGTGAGGAAAATGGGCATAGATCCGTCAAGGATCTAACCCAACAACACAAACTTTAAAGGAGTAATCCCAAGCGTTGAAGCCCGCTACCCGGGTACTGTGACCTTGGAAGTAGTGTTCGGCTCGCTCGTCAACTTCCGCAGCAAAGATTTGATCTTCGATATCATCCCTTTCCGTAGTGGCTATTCCGCAGTTCTCGGACATACGTCGTTTGCTCGCTTCAACATCGTCCCCCATTATGCATACTTGAAGCTAAAGATGCCCTGACCCAAAGGTGTCATCACTGTTAATGGAAACACAGAGCGCTCACTCCGGATTGAGGATCACACAATGGCTCTGGCAGCCAGGGTCCAAATCGGCAGTGAGGGGCCGAAGTACCAGCCGGCCGTCAAGGCACGTGAGGCAAGTAAGAGGGCCCGAGCCCTATCTCAGCTCCCGGAGCCTCCCTACGCTCAACATACATAGGGGTACGCACCCCACAGCATGCCCACCCCATCCGCATAGTACATGCCATGTATGCACAACTTCACGCTCAAAATGCCATGGGCAGTTGTGGGGACTAACCACCCAAGAGCCAAGTGTTCGACTTAACCGAGCTATGGTCAAACACATCTTCGGACAGTAACATGAACCATCTAGGACCTATCCAGCTTCAAGCTAATATATTGCAACCACTTCTCAAGACCCTCTCTCAAGGGCCCATTGGCCAGTTATTATCCCCTCTAAGGAGTCCTTCCTCCCCTAAAGAGCAAAGGCACAGACATACAGCAGGGCACAGTAGGGACGTCAAACCACGCATCAAGGCCCTATGTAAACCTTTCCTCTATAAAACTTATCATTTAACAAAGTATCTGTAACACTTGCTTCGGCAATTCAGATTGTACGGTTAGACATCACGAGTTCACCGGAAATAAAGACCACTCTTTACGATCCTCTTGCAGTCATTTATGTTGCATAATTTTTTCTGCTCTTTGACGCCGAAACAAACTAGTTCGGTACATATTTCCTTTAGATGAGATCGGCTAATAGACTGGGGGCTCGATTATAAAACTCTCCCCAAGCATCACCCTGGCACTAGTTTCTATCTCATGTGCTCGGCGTCTCGGATATTGCATTACATGAATTGGTTCTGAATTATGTCTTGGGTCAATAGTTGGTTTGCCTAGCTCCTGTGTTTGTCCTCTTATGTTCCGCATGTTCGGCTAAGATGGTAAAGGGATAACCACTACGATTGTACTTCCAGCTCACCTAGTTAAGTACCTAAGTGGAGAAAGCCAAAAATTTACTGTGATAATAGGCGAGAACTGGTCGGTGATCTGATGACAAGTGTTAAACTACAAATCGATGGAGGTTACGCCGTGTTATACAAATGGTTTGTCTTCACACAAACCAAGTGATGAAGGTATATACCTCAGCCCATCCGGGCATCACAAAACACTGGGGGCTAGTCACTAGTCACCGCAGTCAAGCTCCTATGGCTAAGTGAAAGTACTAAAACCGCATAGTCTGATTGCCTCGTTTCCCTCACACACTACCGCCTTCGGGCACCAGACGCCGACTAAGGGTCACAGTGTGGAGGTCGAAACACCCTTTGTAGAATCTACAAGGGGGCTAAAGCCAACGGCTGGTAACTTTCAAATTAAAACGACCGCACAGGAGTCAAAATAAACAAAAACAGACAAAGTATGATATATCATACAAAGCAACCGCATTATAAAGCAAATGGTTCAAATGTCATCTAACACATGATAGTGTGCTCACTCATAAACTACACCTTTCGAACATTGGGCCTCTATCGCTCGAGAACCATCCATTACGATGGGAAAATACTGCTTGGGGCGCCTGTGCTCCTTCCTCAGGGGCGGGGGATCCGGTGGCCATCTCGACCGGCTTGATCTTCGGCCAGTGCACCATGGTCTTCACAAAGGCCATCTGAGCTCCCTCGATGCATATGAAAAGCTTCAAGATGCTGATCCGGGACGCGACATCGCACAGCTGCTGCACTAGGCCAAAGTAGCTGTTCGGCTCTGCCATCGGGTGCAACTCCATCAACTGCTTCATTTGATTACTCGGGAGGGGAGGGTGCTCGGGCGCTTGGAACTGCGCCAGAACAGCCTATGCTTGGCATCGCCTTCTCGGGGACAAAAAATGCCTTGCCGCCTCCGCCGCACTCCTCGAAAGATCCGCAAACGTGCCTAAGGAACGCCACACCCGTGTGAGCAAAGCAAACATGTGACCGCCAAAGACACTCTACAGTAAATATGGCTTACCATCTGCAATAAGCTTCACTTGGCGGAGTTTCTCTCGCGCGCTTCGTGTTTCCGTCCTCGCCTCTTGGATCTCCAGCTTTATCATGGACAGCTCGGTGGCTTCACCCTTATTTTTCTCCTCAAGGTCCTCGCATTTAGTGATGGCGTCCTTGAGCTCCTGCTGCACCTCGTCCACTCTGGCCTCATGCTTGTCACTGACGGTTTTCACGGTCGATAGTTCGGCTACTGCTCGCTTGGCCACCACCTTCTGTTCGGTGGCCTCTTGCTTCACCTTATTCAGTTCGGCCTTCAGGTTCTCGACCTTTGCGGTGACAGCTGCAATCATAACAAAGCACTCCTTGCTTAGGGTTAACCCCGGACACATCGCTTGATAAGGGAAACCGAACAACTAAAAGTCTAATCCAGACCAACACTACAAAAAAAATAAACTTCCGTGATGATACGTGTTTGTCACAGTAGGTCACATTTTTGGTCATGCATGTACATCCATGAAGATTTTATGATAGAATTAATATAGTCATACATGTGCTGTCATAGAAGTGTTCCATGACATTACCAAAATTATCATCACGGAAGTGTCCACTTCCATGACGATAAATCGTGCATCATAGAAGTGCTTTTGTCAAGGGTAACTGACATGTGGCATCCACCATAATGGCTAGACGTTAAGCTATCGGGTTACGGTTTGGATCCGATAACCCATTAATAGCTCAGACCAATGAGGATTTTCCACGTGTAAAATTATGAATGGCCAGAGGAACCACGTGTCAGCCCACCGTTGGGACAGATGTGTAACATCCCAAATTTTAAATTTGGAATGTTATACATTAGATCATCATTGCAAATCATATTTTATTGCATTTTGGCTTGAACCTAGAAATTCTACGCAACTCAAGGACCCATAGAGAGAGTTGGGGATTTCGTTATTTTCATATTTGAGTTTTCTCAAATTTTGAAAATAGGATCATTTGATTTTAATTATTTTATCTTCAAATATTTCAATTATAAAAATAAGAGAGAGGGAATAAAATGACTTTCCCAAAATAAAGAAATATTGGAGATTTAATAATAAAATCAAAAAGATTTTATTTCTGAGTTTTATCCCTATTTTATTTGAATTAGGAAAAATGCGCGTTTTCAAAATTGCATTTAGGGCCCAAATGAATATTCATCTTGTCCCACTTATTTTTAGAGGATGGGGAAAATTTATTTCGGGATTTTTGGAGTCCGTTTAGTATTTCTTTTATTTCTTTTTCTGCGCATCCGAATATTTAAAAAAAACAACGAACCGACTCGGGCCGCGTGGGTGACCCGGACTCGTCCGCCGCCCAGGCTTTATAAGCCGCCCACCCCCGCCGGCCCACCCCAACCCATCCCCCGCCAAACTCTAACCCTAGCCCCGCTGCCGCTGCCCGCCGCCGTCGTCGGTCGCGCCGCCGCCGCTGACCCCGCCGTCATCCGCCTCGCGGCCGACCGCCGCCGATCCCGCCGGAGCCCGCCGCCCTCGCCGGAGCCCTCCACTGCCGGAGGTAGGCGCCGCCGCCTCGGTTTCCACGAGGAAACCGATCAGTTTTTTTTTGAAATCGTAGATTCGGTTTTTTTAGATCCGGTTCGGTTTATTTTTTCGATTTAGTTTATTTAGCAAAGGCCCGTTCGTTCGTTCATTTTAACAAACAGATTTCACCATTTAACCGCAGGTAGCGAACGTTCGTTCGTTAGCCTGTTCGTCCGTCTTGCTTTTTCTCGGATTTTCCGCGATTATTTCTGATCGCGGTTCCTGGTCCGATTTTCGGTCTAGTATAACTTCGCTCGTTTATCAGAATCATGCGATTCAAGCGCCTAGAGTTTCGTCTCGAAACCCTCTTTCCATTTAACCAACTCAAACAAGTTTTTGCTACTGCAAATTTGACTTAGGTCCAGATTAGTAAAACGAAGCTTGTTTCTTTCGTCGTTTGAGTTTCGTTGCTTCATTTGATTTGATTCTTTTTGCAAACCAGAGTTCTTAAGTTGAATTTTCTGGTTAGATCTCTTCTTTGAGTTTTACCTATGCATTAGATGAGAGCTTATTGTATGCTTGTTTGTTTGCGATAGAGTACCCGGAGTGTGTCGCTTGCTACTACGAGTCTCTAGGTTTCACGGATCATCAGCAAGGCAAGTAACACTTTGATCATACCTCTTTACTACCCAGTTTTATTGCATTAGATCAATCCTCAAACAATTGCATGATTAGGATCTGATTAATATGTGGGTATTGGGAAGTAGATGAGGTAGAACCTATTACTGTTTTATTATCAACCTTTGGGAGTTACTTCTACGTTTGCTTATGTTGCTATGCTATGCTAGTAGACGTGGATTGGGTGAGTGTATCCATGACAGATGTGAGATTGTTAAATTAATGGTTTACTTAAGGTGGCAACTTAAATTCACATCTGGGTGGATTGAGGCACCTGGGGAACCCAGTGTTGCCTGTATTTTTGGAAATCCCGGGATACCGTGTGATTCTCCTATGGACCGCCACCCAGGCTCAAAGGGGTCATGAGATTATTCATGGTAGAAACTTCCATGTGCAGCTGCAAGCTACTATGGGCTCTAGCATAGTTGTGTATGTTGTGTGACCTCCTTTAGTGGTAGACTAGCAGATGTAGGGGGTGTAGGTTGGTACTGTCTGCCCAAAGTAAAGAGTTAATGCTTCTGAAAGACTGTGTCTTGGTCATCTGTTTCTTAAACATCATGTAGTGCAAGAAATCAAACGGAGGAGGTCGAGCCTTGCGGGGAAAAGTGCGCAAACCTCTGCAGAGTGTATAAACTAATCATGATTAGTCGTGTCCCCAGTTATGGACGTTTTGAGTATCTAGTACCTGGATTATCATGTGAATCTCATCATGTTACTTAAATTAAATTTTGTTGGGTTAATGATGATGCTTAATTGGGATTGAGCTGGAGGAACCTTCTCAATGTTTAACAACCACCATGATAGTTAAATAAAATTTATTCCTTTGTTGTAGGGAAAAATTGCCTTTATGCAAAACTGTAACCATAGAGCTTTCCACCAGCCAAATATGCATGTAGTGATAGCATTATTCTGTTCATTACTCTCTATGTGTTACATTGCCAGCATATTCCATTTGTTGACCCGTTTTTGGGTTGCAACGTTCATGTTGCAGACTTTTTAGACGACGAGTAAGGTGCCTTAGGTCGTGATCTTATACTCACTGATGTCGTTGGAGTTGATGGACTCGCTTATCTTCCAAGCCTTTCGCTGTTATCGTTATTAGATGGCCTTAAGCCATATTTATTGTAATAAGTTCTATTTTGAGACATTCGATGTAATAAGTGTGTGATTGCTACTCTATTATAAATCCTTCAAGTACTGTGCGTGTCAGCATTACCGATCGAGGGATGACACTTATGCACATAGATCAGACTGTTTGAGGTCTGGTCGCTACAAGATGGTATGAGAGCACACACTGACTGTAGGACATGACCACTAAGCTAAAGCCCTAGATCACTACTCTCTTCTCATTTCTGACTCCTCATCTTTTTTACTCTTTTAGGATGGCGGATGCAAGGAACAAGTTCACACAACCGGATGAAGATACACCTTTCGAGCGCCACTTGAAGGAAGTCACTAGATACCTGAACATCGGAGTACCAAGCTGACACGACCACTAAGCTAAAGCCCTAGATCACTACTCTCTTCTCATTTCTGACTCCTCATCTTTTCTACTCTTTTAGGATGGCGGATGCAAGGAACAAGTTCACACAACCGGATGAAGATACACCTTTCGAGCGCCACTTGAAGGAAGTCACTAGATACCTGAACATCGGAGTACCAAGCTTCACCGGGACCTACATCGCCACGTTACCCGAAGAGGAGCGTTGGATGATTCAAGTTCAAGTTCCAGGAAGGACGTTCATGCCCGTCACTGAGCCCATAGAGTTTTCCTGTGATGCACCAACCTGGAGTCTAGGAAAGAGCATGGCATCCCACTTCACCATGGGACTCATTGGAGAAGTTTACCACAAGGATCTCAAGGATACTATTTACCAGATTTGTGGGCGCCGAGATGAGCAATGGGAGATGATCAGCACCAGGAAGGACAGATCAATTGCAGCGTTCATCCAGGAGTTAAACCAGCACATTCGCCGCTAGGAGAACCAGATGTGCGCAGGCATGATAGACCTTAAGAAGGCTATGACCAAGATCATGGAGCTGGAGGAAGAACTCAAGTCTACACGCGATGGATATGAGGAGGAAATGACGACACTCGTGGAGAAGAATGATGATCTGAAGAAGAAGCTAAAAGTATTCATGGGATTCCCCGCGACTGGAGGAGTAGACGAAGATTGCACTTGCCCGGAGAACTACATCATCATCGACGACACCGACTCGGACCCAGACGATAGTGATGATGACTTTGATGAAGCTGGAGCAGATATCATGGAGTCTTCAACCGATCAATTTTCTAGTCGACCACCATAACAGTAGTAGTATTCCCCCATGTATATAGCATAGTCCGAGCACTTTTGTAACGATAGTTAGACCGTTGTATGCCCTTGTTTGAATTGATTGAAGTGATATTGATTGCATTTGTCTCATGTGCATATGGGTAGTGTTTTTCTCTATACACCTCATTCTATTCTGTTTTCTCATCTTTTCTAAACCCTCAGATGCCTCCGAGACGTGATAATGGATTTGCTTTCCCATCGGTGCTCACTCAGTTGATCCAGCAGCAGAATGTGTTGATGCAGATGCTAGTCCAGAATCAGAATCAGGGGAACAACAACAACCAACCAACCAACCACCAGCACCACTACATGTTGATCACTTAGCCCATTTCTTGAGGCTGAATCCGCCGGTGTTCTCCAGTAGCACCGAGCCAATAGTTGCAGATGATTGGCTCCGCAATATGGAAAGGGAGTTGACCACTGTTGGATGCACAGATGCAGAGAAGGTGCATTTTGCCGCACATCAGCTTGATGGACCCGCAGCATCATGGTGGGAGAATTTCACAGCCGCTTATCCCATCGACACCGTCACATGGGACCAGTTTCAGCAGGCTTTCCATACTGCTCATGTTTCAGCAGGAGCTATGGCCATGAAAAAGCGTGAGTTTCGCAACTTATGCCAAGGAGGACGTATAGTTGGCCAGTATGTGGATGACTTAAGTAAGTTAGCATGTTATTCCCCAGACGACGACTAAGGTGCCTTAGTGTTAGCATTATTCTGTTCATTACTCTCTATGTGTTACATTGCTAGCATATTCCATGTGTTGACCCGTTTTCGGGCTGCAACGTTTATGTTGCAGACTTTTCAGACAACGAGTAAGGTGCCTTAGGTCGTGATCTTAAACTCAGTGATGTCGTTGGAGTTGATGGACTCACTTATCTTCCAAGCCTTCCGATGTTATCTTTATTAGATGGCCTTAAGCCATATTTATTGTAATAAGTTCTCTTTTGAGACATTCGATGTAATAAGTGTGTGATTGCTACTCTGTTATAAATCCTCCAAGTACTGTGTGTGTCAGCATTACCGATCCAGGGATGACATTGATGCACAGAGATCGGACTGTTTGAGGTCTGGTCGCTACAAGATGTCATCCACTCATTGGACAGAAGGAACCTATGATACATCGACATGTGGCATGGCTCAACAAAGGCCTATTCCAGTGAAAAGACCGGCCCATTTGACTTGGTCAAAAGGAAGCGAGCCGGCCCACAGAAAGCCTGTTAACGGCTTGTTCACATATAGCCCATTTAGAGCCCGCTAAGTCACAACCCGTTATGGCTTATCCGAATTAGGCCCAGTAGCGTCATTTGGGCCGTCCGATATAATTTCAGCCAATTGTAATTTCTGGCTCATGTATGGCCCATGACGTCTTTCGGCCCATATGAGGCCCTTCGTAACTCTTAGCCCATTAACAGCCCGTGGTGAAACTGGCCCGTAATGAACAGTGTATCGCTTTATATCCATTAATGACCCATTAGTCCGTCGGCCGTTTCCAGCCCGTGTTAACTTTCGGCCTTCTAAGGGCCCATTTATTCTTGGGCTCATTTATAGATCAATTACTTACAGTCCGTTACTGGCCTCTTCCGTTTGTGGCCCAAATTTAGCCCGTGGTTGCAGTCGGCCTATTTGTGGCCCGTTAACCCGTTGGGTTGTTTTCATAGCGTCATCAAATACGGCCTATTAACGGCCCGTTATGGTCAGACCATAAAACAGACGATTTCCACTCTAGCCCGTTTACGGCCTATTTTGCGGTCCGTTATTGGCCCACGAATAGTACGACCCAAGTTTCGCAAAATGATTATACGGCCCGTAGAAGGCCCCTAGATGAGACGGCCCATAGAAGACCCATAGATGAGACGGCCTATAGAAGGCCCATGGATCCTACAGCCCGTAGAAGGCCCGTGGATCCTACGGCTCGTAGAAGGCCCATGGATCCTACGGCCCGTGGAGGGCCATGGTCACTACAGCAGGTAGCAGGACCATGGTCACAACAGTCCATGTGTTGCCATGGTTATTGTGGCCTAGTTATAAAAATAGGTTATTATGGCCATTAGAAAAACGCGGAAAAATAACTACAGTGACTACAAGCAAACAACTAAACAAGACAATATGGAAATAAATAAGCAAGCAACTAATGCTATGCTATTACAGCTATTACACATATTACATCCACTGGGCACCAAAGTTCGCCACCAATGCAAATATAGGGAACAAAGCAACATATTACAACATTGGCCATCCAAATTGGCCACCGGTGCAAATAAACGTGGCAGCAAGACAAGTCCATAACTGAAACAACTTCAGAAGAGCACAAGAAACGTTATCCTAGGTATCCACCATGCTAGCAATAAGCTTAGCAATCTTGTCAGCTTTGTCCTGTTTGGCGCTAAAATCCTCCAATGCTTGTTATTGCACCAGAAAGTATGCATCTGAATGCTCAAAGGAATTACGCAGTCCTTCCACTTCTTATCGCAGCACAGCTGATCGATGTCTTTCAGCTTGTATTTGAGACTCAAGAAACCAAACTGATTCAGACAGTGAGTTTGAATAGCTTGTGCAAGCGGTAGTGGCCAGTAACTCAAACACTAAACCAAGAAAACACTTTGGGGTTGTCTCACTATCTTCAAGATAGTTTTCCTTAGCTGTTTTATCAGCTTTGTTGGAGACCAACAAGGATGTCTCACTATCCTAAACCTTATCTGCATTACTTCCTTTACCATTGCTTAATAAGGCGCTCTTTCCCAATACCCTGTCAGCATTCTAAAAGAAGAAACAAGCAGACACATAACAGGTTTAGCATGTACTAGTATATGAAACTCATTTCGGTGAACCGGTTCATTTGTAAGGTGGACAAAATTAAACTACCAAGTCTTCTATTGCCAAGTACTACATTATAAAAGAATCAAACAAACATATATCTATGTCATATGGTCACTGCTTTGTCTTGCCAAATCAAAATAGAGACACGGTTCAAATCATATCAGTTCAAGAGAAAGAAACACTGAAAGAATACAGAGCGTCCACGGCACAACAAGATTTTAGATGGGTACGTGTCTACATGTACAACAACACTATCGTCTCTGTTGTGATGCTAGTAATGTGCATGATATGAGAAGTCAATTGTATAAACAATTGAAATTGAAATCAATAGAGCTATTTATAAAAGCAAACCTCTTAAAGAAACATGCGTAAAAATACATGTTGTGCCATTGGAGTTTCGATTGGATCCTTTAATTTAAAAATATGTTTGTATGAGTAAATACAGTGATACAAGAGCAAAGCAGTATGCACGATAGCAATGGAATCTTAAATGAGAACAGTTATCCTTCAGGTTTAAGCACTTGTTCTACATGAACAGAGTACAGTAAGAAGCAAGAATATAGTACTTCAAAATAGAAAATGAGCTCACAGACCTTACCACATTCTTGGTTCAGGACCAGTACAGAAGAAGGCGTTCCCAGTCATGGTCCAGTAAATGTGTCTCGGGAGAACGTAAGGGAATTTGATGAGTTTCTTTGCCAGTGAAGTATGTTTTCTTCAGATAATTCCGATACTGCCACCAAGCATTCTTGAAGATAGGAGAGGTATTAGCATAGGTTATATTACCTCATCCTGATTTTCCAAATTGGACCTTCTCTATAGAGAATAATGGGAAAATTGTTGTATTACAACCATCATGGAGGTAGAATGTATGGGAAAAAGCAAAGTAATTGCCATGAATAACATTACTTACACATAACTCCTAGACAAACACCTGCAACTGGCATTTTCCTTCATCTTCAGTATAATATTTCCATGATGGGAAGATATGCACATAGGATTTAAGAACATCAAATGTGATAGATGCTAAACTACGACTGGCTGGTTGTGCTTCCTCCATAGGAATAGGTGTACTGACTGGTGGAGTTGGGGTTCGCCGTGGTAGTACTGGCGCTTTGGGCACTTGAGCTGCCTTACTAGCTTCTCTTGTTTGGGACTCTGTGGTGGAGATGGTGTTGTGCCAACAGGAACTGGATTACTATCTGTTGGGGTTGGGGTTAGATTGGGTGAAGCTGGTTCTTTGTCCATCGCAGCAGGGGTACAATCTGCGAGAGTCTGGGGTATGTGCGGTAGGGCTGGTTCCCGTACATGTACAACCGGGGTGCTATCTCCACCAAGAGGTAGCATTGTTTTATTTGAAGACCGTGTTTTTACTCCGCTAGATACTTCCATCACCCGCTCCAATTCAAATGGCTGATAAACAGGAAACATAGTTGAATGTACACACATTGTATGAGAGACAAATGCAATAGATAGTGTGGAGAGGGCATGAAATAGTTGACATGTATATTGTTTAACTAAAAAGGATAACATGACATAATTTCACATATATGATGTCTATCTAAATTGGATAGCATAGCATGACATAATTCAAAGATATGATGACTAACTAAACACGATGGCATGAGATAATTATATGATGTCTTTAGTAAACAGGTTTGCATGACATAATTCACATATATGTTATCTAAGTAATCAGGATCGCATGATTTAATTCACATATGTGATTTATATGCTAAGCAGAGGGCATTCGCATATATGATGTCTGAACTAAGAACATGGTGTTGAATATTGTGTGTATGATGTCTAAACTATGCAATGCAAGACACCATATGCATGATATGAGTAGTATAACCGTGCCAAGTTAGAGCATACACCTCGGTGGGGGAATAGGACTGGTCATCTGTCCCTGAATCCATCTTTGAGGAGCTATCGGGACCCAGCAAGAGATCTGCTTCGACAGGTAGCACTGTCTTCTCTGAAGACCTTGTTTTCACTCCAAATTTTTCCATTACCCACTCAAATGGCTGATTAACAGGAAGAGTAGTTTAATGTACAAACATTGTCGACAAATGGCATTGTAATGAAGAAAAGGATGGGCAAGATATCATTCAAATATATGATGCCTGGTTAAACAGGACGGCATTGCATATTTCACATATATTATGGCTGACTAAAAAAGATGAGACTACATAATTCCCATATATGATATAGAAACTAAACAAGTGGCATTACAGAACATGTCTAAACAAAGCAGATGACATATATGATGTCGAAAGTAGGCACTACAAGGCAACATATGCATGATATGACCAACATCATCATGCCAAGTTAGAGAAGACACCTTGTGGGGGTAAATAGGAGTGGTCAGCTACATCTGAATCCACCTCAGAACAGATATCTTCCAATGGATTACAATCTGGAGAGGGGGGAGGGTTTTCCATTGAACCCACCATGGAGCGATGTATGCATGAAAATGTATTGCCGCGCAAAACTCTTCTCTTTTTCTCTACATGTTCAACATGACTGTGTACAATATCTGACATGCATACGAAAATATATAGTGAGATTATGTAAGGAGAGCATGCAGAAATCTAGAGTGATGGTAACAACCAGTGGGATCCAAAACTAATGATAGAAGGCTGATGATAGCTTTAATTTAATAAAAAGAGAGATGATGATTGCTTTACTATTTGTTTCCCACCCAAGATCAATAACATAGGCATACCATATGTGAACCAGATAATAGACAAAGATACTGTTCATAGCTGCTTCGGTATGTGCCTCACAAGTAATTCTAGGACTCAGGTTTGAACATTATTTTGGACCTGATTTGGAGTCTAAGAGGTGAACAGGACGATAAAGTAGCAGGTAATATTAAGCAATGCATAACATAAGCAGAAACAAAAGAGTGCGGCCTCTCTTGTGGACCCGTGTACTCCTCAGGTTCATCTGCTGAGTCGATGATGGTGACGCAGTTGCAGTGGGTGCCGACGGAAGGGAAGGCGATCGGAGGCGGCGAAAGACGGACAGAAGTCGTGATGTCTGGTTTGGTGGATGCTTCTGTCGATGGAGTAGCTCGAGTGAGGTGGACGACATCGCGACAGGAGTAGGACAAACCACACAAAGTTTTCTTAGACACCTACCTGTAACTGAAGTAATTCTGTAAGGTATCCTTTGGCTTGCAAGATTCTAAAAACGCAGGGATAGGAAAAACACCGGACTATGATAGGAATGCACGTGGGATATAGAGCATTTGTAAACACAAGATTTCTGTCAACTTGGGTGTTTGGTTCACAGGAATTGGAAGAGCAGAGGAATGGAAAGAAACATGGCCAAATTAAAGTGAAACCATATGAAAGTGTTTACAGATAGAATTTTATTCTGCCACTAATGCACTTGGTCTTGTTTCCATGCATAGGATTTTGAAAAGTAGGTCTAGGCGGATGTTCTGCTGCATTCCTTTCAAAAAATGCATGAATAATTGAATAATAGAGTGCCATAGGAAAATTTCGTATTGCTATGTTTTTCCTTTGAACCAAAATAGACCTAATGGATCGACATGAATGTAGAGCAATAAGTGATGCGACAAGTGTACAACCTCTTTGTTGTAGCTGTGTCGACCTCAGCATCATTGGGTTGGTCGCTAAAGAACTTGAGGTAGAGGTGGCTGTCAGAGGTGTGGAGGGAGATCTGAGGAATCTGTAGACGGTGTCCAGGGCACTGCTCTATTGTGATGGATGGTTCTGTCGTCGGAGCAGCTCCGGCAAGCCGTACGACGTCGAGGCTGAAGCAGTACAAGATAGACATCGTTAATCTCAAGTGGGATTCTAATAGCATCTCCAATAGATGATGTAAAATACATTACCAAAAAGTGATAGATGCAAAATTAACATCACCAAAAAACACCTGACTACAACAGATAAGGTAAAGACTGTTGACTCTGAACTTAACTGTCGAAACTGAAATTTACTCTCGAATCTGAATGTTACTGTCGAAACTGAACACAATGATAGCAGAGAGGCACTTCACATGTAGTTTAGGGAGGGCATGCAGTTCATCTTCAACCTCCACCCCCTGAGCCGCCAGCCACCACCAGCCGAACCGCCGGCCCCCGCCGCCCGCGGCCGGCGGCGCTCCCATGCTGCCTCGCCGCTCTAAAACCACTCCCCACTGCCGGTCCGCCACCGCCTCGGCCAGCCCTCTAGGCCCACCCACGTCGAGCTTTTTCTCCGGTGATCCCCAAGCCACCGCCCCACCACCGCGCCCGCCACCACTGGCGACCACCGCCCGTACCCTGAACCCTAAGATAGATAGTAGGGTACCTCTCTGGCGAGCTCCCCTCCCTGATGCGGGAGGTTCTTCCTTAACTCCGGTGAGCCCCCCCCTGAAAATCGATTGACCCAAAAGTCGATTCAGTCGACTAAAGTGTAGCTAAATCAGAGCAGCAGAGCAGCGCGAGCAAGGGCTAGAGCAGTAGCAGCGCGACCGAGCGAGCAAGAGCCGGAGCAGCAGCAGCAGCGCGAGCGAGCGAGCGAGAGTCGGAGCAGCAGCAACAGCGTGAGTGAGCGAGCGAGCGAGAGCCGGAGCAGCAGCAACAGCAGCGCGAGCGAGAGCCGGAGCAGCAGCAGCAGCGCGAGCGAGAGCCGGAGCAGCAGCAGCAACGCGAGCGAGTGAGAGTCGGAGCAGCAGCAGTAGCAGATCTGGCTGGTATTAACGCCGCCACCGAAGGGTCCTCGCACTAGGGAGAGCCGCCATGGACATGTCGCCTGTGGCGCTGGCTTTGAGGTAGCCGTGCCATGGGGGTGCAGGATCGAGCACCACCGACGCCGGGAGGTCGAGTTAAGGGGAAGGTGCGATGCAATCAGTGTACAACATCTTTAGTGGCACCGAGTAGGAGGAGTTGCACGTGGCCAAGTAGGAGGCAGAGAAGAGCCTGTCCGTCGAGGACTCGGCGGTGGAGTATCAGCGCGAGCTTTGGCGCAACCACTACTACGAGTACTACAACCTTGAGAGCGGCGCCGAGAACGAGGACGAGGACAATGACACAGTTGACTTTGGGATGGGGGATGCGGAGTCCACCAACGGAGGCATGTCATCAGGACAAGTCACCGACGTCTCATCTTACACCGGCGAGGCATAGGGCCACATGTCAGCGTCTTTGTTAAAATTATGTGTCCTTAGCCCTTGTTTATAACGCTGGTCTTTTCTTAGAGCAATGTTTGGGTCAACTGGCTCTATTTAATTACTAAAATTTCTCGATTCAATAAGTGTGGCATGTGTGTTGTAGGCTCTTTTGTGTACCCAAATTAGCAAGCAATGTTAAATTATGCAACAACGTGGATGAGCATTGTACCCAGTGAGATTTCCACCAAAATTTGAATGATCAAACTCATCACATGCACATAAAGAAGAAGAATTGTTTGTGGTGCACACATTTGTTCAAAGTGAATATTGTCCGACAGAACTGTGCACAAAGTTTCCTCCACCTTATGAAATTTTTGGCCTACCACTGAAATATCTAACTCTTCCCCCCTCCCCCTCCCCTTTTCTCCCCGACCACAAGTCACATTTCCCTTGTTTCTTCCTTCCTTCCTTCCTTCCCAAGATATAGACGCTTCCTTGCTTGCCTCCTCGCTCTTGTCGTCCCGCATCCAACCGCCGCGGTCGCCATGGTCTTCTTCAATGACCTCTCCAGCGGTTCCTCCTCTGATGACGACTCTTTCACCAGCCGGGTATGCCTCTCTCATCTCTCTCGGGTTATGGTTTTGAATAAAGGATTTTAAGCCAGCAGCCTATTTGAGACATTTCTTCCTCTTGTAGCTCCCTAGGACCATCATTTTCAATGAATGGAGCGGGGTGGCTGAAGATCTGCCTGCTCATTGTCACCATCAATCTCCATGCGAGAAGTTAGTTGCGTTTGAGTCTGTGGACAATGGGAGGAAGTTTCTGGCATGTGCAAAGAAGGTTAGCCCCACTTTCTTTGTTACAAATCATTTGTTAGATGTGATTCAGACACTGTCACTATGCTATGTTATTCTGGATCTGACTAAGACAGTGTCACAATTTCTACCTAGTATCTAAAAATGTTGCCATCTCATCAGCGGTGCCCTAAGAAAATTATTTGGCACCGCTTCAGTGGTTTGTGCAATCAAATTTGCTCCACACATCCGAGCAGCCAAACGGTACAATACTAAAACTTTATGGCACGAAGGAACTTGGCATCAGAGCAACTAGGTACTCTCGAGTCCGGCTCCCTGAATTTTTCCTCTGGCATCAGCTCGGCAGTGCAGGGCACCGGTGCCAAATATAGCAACAGTTGTTTTGACACTGGTTTTGGGATACATAGTCGACGGCCTTAGTGCTATTAGTTCTATGTTACTAAATTTGTGCATGCACACACCTGTTAGTATTAATTTGATGTCATCCAAACACTGTCGCTATGTTGTTGTAGTTATATTTAGCTTCCTCATAAAATGTTCAATTTGTTATTTATAGTACATGACTAAGAATTTGTAGCATTATTGCAATTAATTATAGTTGGTGATGTTTCTGAATCTGGTTGCTGTCTCAGTAGCAATTAATTGATTTGCACATTGATCTTTTTGAGAAGATATGTCATAATTAACGTGTTTCTTCAGTTTTTGAAATATGTATGTGGTTATTTTCTATGTTCATAGAAACCCATTTTCCCTATAATTGTTACTGATTAATTTTTAAATATTACAAAATGGACGGAAGTGTTCTTACCTGGAGTGGGTTGATCAAGAGTGGCCACGGTCTTTGAAGAGGTGCCTAGCAAAGCTCTGAAGCATGTATGACGAAGAGAACAGAGATAGGCTTAGAGAAAGTGATGCGGAGCATCCCTCGCTCATCCCCATGGACGTACCTACATCTCCCTCAACCCCACTTGGACCCCTGACAAGAGATCGAGCAAAGGCTATCAAACATAAGGTGAACTCGCTCCTCTCCGAACTCCCTCTTCCTACTCACGAGACTTGGCTACTACCACATACGGAGACTCTGTGCGTGATCAGGTACTTGGAGAAGAGCCACGGGACAGCTACATCCAATGGCCAAGGTGGCAAGGACACTAAGCATGAACATCAAGAAGAAGAGCTACTTTGGAAGCTATAGGCCCCGGACGACCGGACAGGCACGGACGTCCGACCCCTGGAAGATGCTACAGTCGAGAGAAGGAAGGCAGGCCAGAGCTACAGGCCACGGACGACCGGCCCAGCCCAGACGACCGGACACTCCCAGGCTACGGACGACAGAGCCCCTACGGACGTCCATGCCAGCGACCACAGAACCGAAATTACGGCAATCCGAAGGCTTCCGGACGACCATGCGCCTGTCAACAGAACCGAATCTACGGACATCCAAAGAACCCTGGACGTCCGGGACCCCGTGAGCCTCCGGACGACCGGGGCCCCACGGACGTCCGGACCCTGGTTGCATCCAGCTACGGGCTGAGTCCCATGTACCCCTTCACTTTGCCCCTCTTTTGCACTAAGACTATATATAGACCACTCCCACCTCCTAGATAGGGTTAGCATTGTGATAGCTCGTGTGAGATAGAGCATTGCTCATCCGTACCGGATCTACTCCACGTGAGGGACCGTGCCTCTTCGGAGAAGATCCATTCGGATTCAAGGCCTCCATCCGGAGAAGACAATCAAGACCTCCTCATGGAGAAGAACGGTTACTCTTGTATCTTCCTTTGTTGACTTTGGATCTCGTGATACTTTGTGCTTTCAGTGATCTAGCCCTTGTGTGATCGATTCCTTGTCGGTTGAGTGTTTCTCTTGTTTTCTCCTGTGATTTCCCTTGTGTTCTTCCGCGCATTCTTCGTGTTTCCCCTAGGATCCACTCCAAACGTGAAAGATCGGCCCCTAGGGTTCCACCCTACATCATATTGGTATCATGAGCCACGTTGATCATGTTTTTGGAGCCCCTACCCCGTGTTTTCTAGCTTGATTTTGTTGTTTTCGTCCTAAATCCGAAAATCCCCACCAAAAATAGCCCCCAAAATTTTTTTGGTGATCTGTTGGTGAGTTGAAATTTTGTTGGATTTGGTCCATGCATTTTTGTTGCCATGTGTGGATCTAGCTTTCCCCACCCTCCCCACCCTTTTCCATCCACTAATCCGCTCGATTTCGACCTCACCATCTTCTTCCACCCCGAAATCGTGTTGTTCATCCCGTGCCCGATTTTCGCCCAGGACACAGACGACCGGACCCAGCCGGACGTCTGAAGACCTCCGGACGACCGTGACCACCCGGACGTCCGGGCAACTCTGAGGAAACTGAATTTTGTTCAGTTCGGCCACCACCACACCCCACCATCCACCACATCTTCCAAGCCCACATACACCACCATCATCCCCAATACCTCCTATGACGATTTTCACACGTTTTGGTCTTTGAGATTTTGAGTTGTGGCTCCTGTGTCCTATTGTGTTTCGGCTATATAGGTACGGTTTGACATCATCATCACCGCGGCTCATCTTCGCAAGGGTTTCATCATCGCCAAGGACGGTAACCTCGACGACATCTTTGTCATACCTTGCAATTGCATTAATACCCACATAGCCTTACTTTTGTGTAGCTTACCCATCGAGACTAGCCATTGAGTATTGCCGGCAACGTGACTTGTGCACATTAGTGATCATACTCCATAGCATACATACAATACCATAGTGGTGCATATCTTAGCATCAACTTGTGTGTCACAAAGTTGTCATCGCATACACAATTGCTATCTTGGTTCACGAAGTTTTGCATGCGAAAAGAGATCAAAAGTGAAAGAGCCACCCAAGCTTTTAAGCAAAGAGGAAAGATAAGCAAAGAGCTTATAAGCAAGAACCATAGCATCATACTACATTAAGATTGCCATATCGGATCATCTTGGATCATAGCACCGAAATACCATACATATAGCATACTTGGGATAGAGATCGTTGCATTTTTGCCTAGTAGGTTGTGCACAAGTTCCGTATCTGCCTATTGTGCAATCATGCTAGCGTCTCTCGTGTATTGTGCAACAAGAGCATTTCCGTGGATTCCACATTTTGGCTCACTTTTGGTTTGCACAATCCCATTTATCTATTTGCATGTGTGTTTCCGTGTGCCCCTATTTTCTTGGTCTACATGTTGCATTTGCAAATTTGTGAATCTTTTCCAACATTATTGAAGCTCACTTACAATTGCATAAAATTTTGTGCCACCATCCTAACCGAGCTCCACCATAAGCTTTTACTTGTGTAGGTGTGAGAACCGACAAGAATTGGTACCAATAGTGCTATTTCATTGTCCGCATTTGAGTGAACTTGATTCATCATCAACATCGGTCAAGGTACATTGGTATACATTCTTCTCTTGCTACCACTCACATTTTTCTTGGAATGATGGATAGGCCGAGTACTTCTACCAACCCACTCTTCATCAAGCAAGACGACGACATGTCATCATACGTCACCAAGAGCCACCTCTTTGGTGCACAACGATCATTACGTCAAGAACAACAAGCTATGAACAAATGCATCGACAACCTTGCCACCGACTTGCGACTATCCGAGCAACGTAGCAAGGACTACTTCGACAACAAGCTCGATGCACACAAGCAAGAGAACGATGCAAGGATGGATGAGATCTGCGCCTTGTTGGTGAACCGGCCTCCTTCAACTTCTTCATACTCAAGACAGAGCCACTCAAGTCGACACTCTGACGACTCCTTCTCCGGCTCAAGTACACCATCGTCGAACACTCTTCGACGAGCCGCGCGTCAAGACCATCATGCATCTCGCAACCCGCTACACGTCAAGCATTCACAAGAGCAAGGTGATGAGCAAGTCCCTCGTCCTCACTCAAACCAAGTCGTTTTTGCTCAAGCTCAAGAATGACAACGACAACGGCGCCAAGAGGAAGAACGAGCACGTCTACACCAAGAGGAACAAGATGACGAGGCTCATCGTCTTCAACAACAACAACGAGAAGCGCAAGCTCTTGAGGCGCAACGTGCCCTTCAAGAATCAAGTTGAGCCATCACAAACCGCAATCGCGAACGGCGCAATCAACAGGAAGCCCTTCAAGAAGAAATCCAAGAGAGGAACTACCAACTGCGAGTGCAATGTCAAGTTCCTCAAGCTCCTTCACAAGCTCGTCAAGCTCCACCTCAACCTCACGTTCAACAAGAGCAAGTTGACCGTGGACTTCCTCCACGCCAAGAGCAACATGAGGATGATTACCCTCACCATCAAGGGCGTCATCATCACCATCGCCAACAACACAATGAAGAGAAACGCTATGGGAAGCTCAAATTCACAATGCCCAAGTTCAATGGAAGCAATGATCCGGAAGAATACCTCTCATGGGCATTGAAGGTCGACAAAATCTTTCGTTTGCACAACTATGAGGAAGAGAAGAAGATCGCTATGGCATCACTTGAGTTCCAAGACTCTCATATGGTGGGAACAAGTCCTTGAGCGTCGAGAAGCAAGAGGTGAGCCACCTATCACCACTTGGGCTCAAATGAAGGATGTCATGCGAACACGTTTTGTGCCCACCTACTACAACCGCGACCTCTTCAAGAAACTCCAACTCCTCAAGCAAGGAACAAAGAGTGTTGAAGAATACTACAAGGAAATGGAGATAGCCATGATTCGAGCCAATGTCACGGAATTTGAGGAGCAAACAATGGCACATTTCTTGAATGGACTCAATCATCCCATCAAGAAGATCGCCGACTTCCAACCCTACTCCAACCTCATTGAGCTCGTGCATCAAGTTACAAAGGCGGAACGTCAAGTGCAAGATGACTTCAAGTACGCCAAGTACTCGTCCAAGACCTACGGCTTCTCCAACAACCAAGCTTCAACAACTACTCCAACCTCTACATCAACCAAGCCTTCTCCAAGAAACAATGACAAGCCAAGTTACAAGAAAACTTCGACAAGTTCAAGTCGTCCTCCTCCTACTACAAGCAACTTCAAGCCGCGTGCTTCATCATCTATCCGACCGATGAGACCGTCAAGACAAGCTCCTTAAAGTGTTTCACTTGCAGCGGCCAAGGCCACAAGTCATATGAATGCACAAACAAGCACACCATCATCCTCAACGACGATGGCACCTACGACTCCATGAGTGATGAGGAGATGGAAGCTCTTGAGAAAGTGGCCATGCACCGGCGCGTGAACGAGGATGAAGATGATCAAGTCTTTTGCGATGAGGATTCGAGCCCCGCTCTTGTTGTCTCCAAGGTCTTGACTCTTCAACATCAACAAGAAGAAGACCAAAGATGCCACATCTTCCACACAAAGGCCGGCATCAATGGAAGGTCCGTCAAGGTCATCATCGATGGAGGTAGTTGTCCCAACTTGGCAAGTGAAGAACTATGCTCCAAGCTTCAATTGGTCAAGATGAAGCACCCGCACCCATACAAAGTCCAATGGCTAAGTGACTCCGGCACTATCCGAGTTGAGCATACGGTCCAAGTCTCCTTCAAAATTGGTGCATATGAAGACACTTTGGAGTGTGATGTCATCCCAATGTCCGTTTGCCACCTCCTTCTTGATCGACCATGGCAATTCGACCGTGGTGTCATCCACAACGGGCGTACCAATCACTATAGCTTCAAGATGAAAGGGAAGGAATATGCGCTACGACCTATGTCTCCTAGTCAAGTGATAGCCGACAATCAAGCCACCCATCATGGAGAGAAGAGTGAGAAAGTGATCCACCAAAAAGTGAGTGAGAGCCACAAGCCAAACTTGAGCGCTTCTTCGCCTAGAGAGAAAAACCTAATCCTATTTGCCATAAAAAGTGAGATGAGAGAAGTGTGTGAGAACCCATTGAGCGTTATGCACTTTGTCCTTGTGTGCAAGGATGGGGAACCAAAAACTAACACCTCTCACGAGCTACCTTTAGTGTTTCAATCTCTTCTGCAGGAATTCCAAGATGTTTTCCCCGATGAGCTACCTTTGGGTCTACCTCCTCTACGAGGCATTGAGCATCAAATCGACCTCATCCCCGGAGCGCCTCTCCCAAACAAAGCTTCATACCGCGTCAACCCCGAAGAAACTAAGGAGATCCAACGACAAGTACAACAACTAATCAACAATGGTCATGTACGTGAAAGCTTAAGTCCTTGTGTCGTTCCCGTTACACTTGTTCCTAAGCAAGATGGAAGTTTCCGCATGTCTTCCGATTGTAGACCCATCAATGCTATTATTGTTCGCTATAGGTGTCCCATTCCTCACTTAGATGATATGCTTGATGAACTTAGCGGTGCCGCCTTTTTCTCAAAAATTGATCTTAAAAGTGGCTATTATGAAATCCGCATACAAGAGGGTGATGAATGGAAAACTGCTTTCAAAACCAAATTTGGCTTATATGAGTGGTTGGTTATGCCTATGGGTTTGTCAGAAGCTCCCGGTACTTTCATGCATCTTATGCATTTTGTGCTTCGACCTTATATTGGAGTCTTTGTTGTGGTTTACTTTGACGATATTCTTGTTTTTAGCAAATCCTTGAAAGAACATCTTGATCATGTTAGGGCTGTTTTGCAAACACTTCGCAAGGAACGTCTTTATGCCAACTTGAAAAAATGCATGTTTGGTGTTGACAAACTTGTTTTCTTGGGTTTTGTTGTCTCTTCCAAGGGTGTCCATGTTGATGAATCTAAAACTGAAGCAATTAAAACTTGGCCCCAACCCACCAATTTGCAACAAGTGCGTAGCTTTCTTGGTTTTGTGGGTTTTTATCGTCGGTTTGTGAAAGACTTTAGCACTATTGCTTCTCATTTGCATGCCTTGAGTAAGAAGAATGCTCCTTTTGTTTGGGGATCTTTGCAATCCACCGCTTTTGATGAGCTCAAGTCTTTGCTTACTCATGCTCCGATTCTTGCTTTACCAAACTTTGACAAAACTTTTGAGGTTCATGTGATGCAAGTGGTATAGGAATTGGCGGAGTTTTGATGCAAGAAAAACGAGCCATTGCATATTTTAGTGAAAAACTCTCCGGTGCTCAACTTAACTACCCCATCTATGACAAAGAATTGTATGCTTTAGTGCGTGTGCTACATGTTTGGGAACATTATCTTCGACCTCATGAGTTTTTCATCCATACCGATCATGAAACACTTAAGTACTTAAAAGGTCAAACTAAGTTAAACAAGCGTCATGCCAAATGGAGTGAATTTATTGAATCTTTCCCCTATGTGATCAAGTACATTAAGGGTAAGGAAAATGTAGTTGTGGATGCACTTTCACGCGTATGCACGCTTGTCACTAAACTTGAATTGAATGTTATTGGTTTTGAGCACATAAAAGACTTGTATGTTAATGATCCATCTTTTGCTACTCCTTATGCTAAATGTTTGACGCATACATCTTGGGAACAATATTACATCAAGGATGGTTATCTTATGCGAGCTAACAAACTATGCATTCCCGAGTCTTCTCTTCGTTTTCTCCTTTTGCAAGAGGCTCATGGAGGCGGACTCATGGGACATTTTTGACGCGACAAGACATTCGCCACGCTCTCCAAGAACTACCACGACGTCTCTCGCTTCACCAACCGATGCTCTACATGTAACAAAGCTAAGTCTAAAGCTCAATCCCATGGTCTTTACATGCCTCTTCCTATTCCTTATCAACCTTGGGAAGACATTAGCATGGATTTTGTACTTGGTTTGCCTAGAACTCAAAATGTAAAGGATTCCGTGTTTGTTGTTGTGGACCGATTTTCTAAGATGACACATTTCATTCCTTGCAACAAGATAGTCGATGCTTCACACGTTGCAAATCTCTTTTGTAGGGAAATCTTGCGCCTCCATATGGAGTACCAAAGACAATTGTCTCTGACCGTGATGTCAAGTTCTTGAGTTACTTTTGGAAGACGTTATGCGCCAAGCTCGGAATCAAGCTCTTGTTCTCATCAGCATACCATCCTCAAATCGACGGCCAAACGGAGATGACAAACTGGACACTCTCCACTCTACTTCGTGTGTTGATCAAGAAGAACATCAAGGAGTGGGAGGCATGTATACCCATCGCCGAGTATGCCTACAACCATGCAAGACATTCAACTACCGGCAAGTCCCCCTTCGAGGTCGTCTACTGCTTCAATCCGTTGTCCCCATTGGGCATTCTACCTCTTCCTCTACAAGAGCGCACCAACATGGATTCGAGTGCACGGACAAGCTACATCAAGAAGATACATGAGGATACAAGGAACACCGCCGAGCACCAAGTACAACGACTAGCGACCAAGCTCAACGTCAACAAGCAACCCATGATCTTCAACATAGGCGATCTCGTGTGACTACACCTTCGCAAGGACCGCTTCCCCAACGAACGCAAGTCCAAACTTCTCCCTCGAGCTGATGGACCCTTCAAGGTGCTAGCACGCTACAACAACAACACCTACAAGCTCGACCTCCCATGAGACAAGTACAATGTGAGCGACATCTTCAACGTCAAGGACCTCGAGCCATACCATGGTGATGAAACTTTTGATTCGAGGCCGGATCTTTCCCAAGGGGGGGAGATGATGCAGAGCATCCCTCGCTCATCCCCATGGACGTACCTACATCTCCCTCAACCCCACTTGGAACCCTAACAAGAGCTCGAGCAAAGGCTATCGAAGATAAGGTGAACTCGCTCCTCTCCGAACTCCATCTTCCTACTCACGAGACTTGGCTACTACCTCATACGGAGACTCTGTGCGTGATCAGGTACTTGGAGGAGAGCCACGGGACAGCTACATCCAATGGCCAAGGTGGCAAGGACACCAAGCATGAACATCAAGAAGAAGAGCTACTTTGGAAGCTACAGGCCCCGGACAACCGGCCAGGCACGGACGTCCGACCCCTAGAAGATGCTACAGTCAAGAGAAGGAAGGCAGGCCAGAGCTACAGGCCACGGAAGATCGTCCCAGCCCGGACAATCGGACACTCCCAGGCTACGAATGACCGAGCCCCTACGGACATCCGTGCCAGCGACCACAGAACCAAAATTTACGGCAATCTGAAGGCTTCCGGACGACCGTGCGCCTGTCAAAAGAACCGAATCTACGGTCATCCGAAGAACCCCGGACGTCCGGGACACTGTGAGCCTCCGGACAACCGGTGCCCCACGGACGTCCGGACCCTGGTTGCGTCCAGCTGCGGGCTGAGTCCCATGTACCCCTTCACTTCGCCCCTCTTTTGCACTAAGACTATATGTAGACCACTCCCACCTCCTAGATAGGGTTAGCATTGTGATAGCTCATGTGAGATAGAGCATTGCTCATCCGTACCGGATCTACTCCATGTGAGGGACCGTGCCTCTCCGGAGAAGATCCATTCGGATTCAAGGCCTCCATCCGGAGAAGACAATCAAGACCTCCTCAGGGAGAAGAACGGTTACTCTTGTATCTTCCTTCATTTACTTTGGATCTCGTGATACTTTGTGCTTTCGGTGATCTAGCCCTTGTGTGATCGATTCCTTGTCGGTTGAGTGTTTCTCTCCTTTTCCCCCATGATTTCCCTTGTGTTCTTACGCGCGTTCTTCGTGTTTCCCTGTAGGATCCACTCCAAACGTGAAAGATCGGCCCCTAGGGTTCCACCCTACATCAAAAATTGTTGTCAATGCTGAAGAATATTTCAAGATATGGGGAAAGAAAGAAGAAGATGGAGAACAAGCTCAGATTTTTTAAATTATACTTTGCTAAGATGGTGTTGGGGAAGAAGGAGGTACTTTCCTAGTTGGTCAGTGCAAAACAGGTTCTTAATGAACTGAAAGCAGACGCGGAGAAGACGAACTTGGATGATCATGCATCAGTTGATTAGGGAAATTAATATATTGTTCTAATATTGTGCTTATGAAGGTGAACTAGCTATATGGTTGTTTTCAAGTAGCTATCGTACTTTGATGTTAAAATACATTTATGTGATCTCGCAAAAAAATATTTATGTGCATGGTATGAAATTGACAAACAGTTATTCGATATAAAATGTGAATTTGCTTAATACTAGAATTATTGCTAGTAAACTAATAAACCCGCTAAATGGGTCATGGAGCTTTACAAAACGGTTCTAGCAGTACAAGCGTGTGTGATGGATAGCCCAATGACATATAGTTTTCTTCATCAAATCGTGTGTGATATACTTTTATAAAGCCAATGGTTAACATAGGCAGAGCGTGTGTGATTGTTACACCTATCACACACAAGGCTATACGGAAAACTGTGTGTGATGTAGGTACGAACGAAAACGTTTGTCTTGGATTCACTGTGTGGGGTGTGCAGGCGAACGGAAACGTTTGTTTGAGATTCACCATGTGGGATGTATATACGAACAGAAACATTTGTCTGGGATTCACTGGGTGGGATGTACATACGAACGGAAACATTTCTCTAGGATTCACTATGTGGGATGTATACTTACGAACAGAAACGATTGGGCATGTATAATTGTATGCGATGGCTAGCCCGATCGCACACGAGCTCATTTTGCCTAGTGTGTGTAACCGGAGGGCCTATCTCCGACGGTTTCTGGATCGTGTGGGAAGGACCCCCCCCATTGCACACACTCACAAGGTGATGGTTCAAACTCCATCGCGAAAAGGGGTTAAAAACTATTTGTATAGCAGCTCGATGTACTAGTGCTAGTGACCAGTGTCAGTTGCTATTTTCTGCTTATTTTTTGGTTTTTCAGAAAATCCATACCAAACGAAGTCCAAACGCGACGAAACTTTTTGACAATTTTTTTTGGAACATAAGAGACCCTCGAAGCTTCGTGGGAGGACCAGAAGACCCACAAAGCAGTGACAAGGCAACCCGGCATGCCCTGGGGGTGGTCATGTGTTGTTGCCTTATGGGCCCCTCATAACTCCTTTTGGCATGAATTCAACACTGAAAATTCTTATAAATAGAGAAATGCCCAGAAATAAACCTAGAACTTCGACTCAGCCACCGCAAACCTCTATTCCGAAGAAACCCTGGAGGGCTTTTTTGGCACCCTGCCGGAGGGGGATATCATCACCCGAGGCCATCTTCGTCATCTCGGCTATCTTCATGACAAGGAGGCAGTAGTTCATCCTCGGGGCTAACGATATGTGCAAGTAGCTATGTGTTCTCTCTCTCTATCTCTCTCTCTCTCTCTCTCTTGTTCTTGATCCGACACGATCTTGATGTAACCATGGGCTTTCTTAATATAATTGGATTGGTGTCTGCTAGAACTGCGTCAGTATTTCCCCAAAGAGGAAGGGATGATGCAGCACAACAACGGTAGGTATTTCCCTCGGTGATGAGACCAAGTTTATCGAACTAGTAGGAGAACCATGCAACACTACATGAATGGTACCTACACACAAATAATAAATACTCGCAACCCGGCGTATTAAAGGGGTTGTCAATCCCTTTCGGGCAACGGCGCCAGAAATTGGCAAATGGACGTGAGAGAGTTGTAATAAGTTGATAAATAGATCACTAAATAAAATAAAGTGCAACAAGGTATTTTTGTATTTTTGGTTTAATAGATCTGAAAATAAAAGCAAATAAAAATAGACGCAAAAGCAAATATAATAAAGAAGAGACCCGGGGGCCGTAGGTTTCACTAGTGGCTTCTCTCAAAAAAAATAGCAAACGGTGGGTGAACAAATTACTGTTGGGCAATTGATAGAACTTCCAATAATCATGATGATATCCAGGAAATGATCATTATATAGGCATCATGTCCAAGATTAGTAGACCGACACCTGCCTGTATCTACTACTATTACTCCACACATTGACCTCTATCCAGGATGCATCTAGTGTATTAATTCATGGAAAAACGGAGTAATGCAATTAGAACGATGACATGATGTAGAAATAGACCCCATCTTGTTATCCTTAATAGCAACGATACATATGTGTCGGTTCCCCTTCTGTCACTGGGATCAAGCACCATAAGATCGAAACAATCACAAAGCACCTCTCCCGTTGCAAGATAAATAGATCGAGTTGGCCAAACAAAACCCAAATATTGGAGAAGAAATACGAGGCTATAAGCAATCATGCATATGAGAGATCAAAGAAGACTCAAATAACGTTCATGGATAAAAACATAGATCTGCTCATAAACTCAAAGTTCATCGGATTCCAACAAACACACCGCAAAAAGAGTTACATCATATGGATCTCCAAGAGACCATTGTATTGAGAATCAAAAGAGAGAGAGGAAGCCATCTAGCTACTAACTACGGACCCATAGGTCTACAAAGAACTACTCACGCATCATCAGAGAGGCACCAATGGGCATGATGAACCCCTCCGTGATGGTGTCTAGATTGGATCTTTGGTTTCTGGAACTTGCGGTGGCTGAAATTGATTTTCGTCAACTCCCCTAGGGTTTCTGGAATATTGGGGTATTTATAGAGGAAAGAGGTGGTGCGGGAGGCCATCGAGGTGGGCACAACCCACCTGGGTGCGCTTGGGGGCCTAGGCACACCCTAGGTGCTTCTCCAGCCCATTGGGTGTCATCTGGTCCATCAAAAAATTCACAAAAAGTTTTGCTGCGTTTGGACTCCGTTTGATATTGATTTCCTGCGAGTAAAAAAACATGCAGAAAACAGCAACTGGCACTGGGCACTATGTCAATAGGTTAGTACCAAAAAATGATATAAAATGATTGTAAAACATCCAAGAATGATAATATAAAAGCATGGAACAATAAAAATTATAGATAGTTGGAGACGTACCAGCATCTCCAAGCTTAATTCATGCTCGTCCTCGAGTAGGTAAATGATAAAAATAGAATTTTTGATGTGGAACGCTGCCTAACATATTCATCACATATTCTTTTCTTTATAGCATGGACTTTTGGAATTTTATACGGTTCAAAGCAATAGTCTACTTTTAACATGAGACTTAAATACTCAAGCATATCAACAAGCAACCACGTCTTTCAAAATATCAACGCTAAAATAAGTTATCCCTAGCCCATTATGCCCAATCATTGATCCATTCATGAAACACACTCGCATATTAGCTACACCCAATGCTCAAGTACGATCATAGTGCCCCTTAGTTGGTGCTTTATAAGAGAAGATGGAGACTCAAAATAAAAATTAAAAATTGCATAAAGTAAAAGAAAAGGCCCTTCGCGGAGGGAAGTAAGGAGTTTGTAGAGGTGCCAGAGCTCAAAGCAAAAATTATAAAGATAAAAAAATTGGGAGGCATGCTTTTCCTGTCAACGAGAACGATCAAGAAGTTCCCAATACTTTCCATGCTAGATATATCATAGGCGGTTCCCAAACAAAAATTAAAGTTTATTCCTTTTTCCACCATACTTTCACTTTCCATGGCTAACCGTATCCACGGGTGCCTTCCATACCAACACTTTCCAAAGAATTTATTATTTGACAACATAAAGTAAATTCATTTTTCATTTCGGGACTGGGCATCCCTAATACCTTTGCCTTACTCTCGTGCAATGACAAGTGAATAAACACTCATCGTTAGAATAACATATCTAACATGGAAATATATTAGCCACCCCCTACCGTTTCATGAGAGATACGAGCACACAGAAGAGAAGTTTATTTTGAAAATTAGAGATGGCACATGCAAATTTGCTTAGAACGGCACGGAAATACCGCATATAGGTAGGTATAGTGGACTCATAAGGAAAAACTGGTTTAAAGGATTTGGGATGCACAAGTAGTGATCATACTTAGTGCAAATGAAGGCTAGCAAAAAGATTGAGAAGCAACCAACCAAGAAACGAAAAATCTCATAAGAGAGCATTGAACATAATTAACACTGGATAATGCACCACAAGTAGGATGTAATTTCATTGCATAACTATTGACTTCCATGCTTGCATAGGGAATCACAAACCTTAACACCAATATTCTTACTAAAGCACAATTACTCATCAAAATGACTCACATATCACATCTTCATATCTCAAAACTATTATAAAGAATCAAATTTATTTTGTCCAATGATCTTCATGAAAGTTTTTATTATATCCTTCTTGGATATCTATCACTTTGGAACTAATTTCATGAGTTGCTTTTTAATAAGCTCAACAAATATAAGTGAATATCATGAGCATAATATTTCTTTCTCCCAAATTAATTTAAGTGAAGCAAGAGAGAATTTCTTAAATAAATTACTAACTCTCAAATAAATCTAAGTGAAGCATGAGAGCATTTCTTCAAAAATAACAAAGCACACCATGCTCAAAAAGATGTACGTGAAGCACTAGAGCAATTCCATAGCTCATAAGGATTTAAGTGAAGCATAGAGAACAATTCTAACAAGTCATGGCATAATTTTGGCTCTCTCAAATAGGTGTGTCCAGCAAGGATTCATGAATTAAAGCAAAAAGCAAAACAAGCAAAGACTCATATCATACAAGACGCTCCAAGCAAAACTCATACTATGTGACGAATAAAAATATATTTCCGAGTAAAATACCGATGGTCGTTAGAAGAAAGAGGGGATGCCACTCGGGCACCCCAAGCTTACTTGCTTGATTCTCTTTGGATAATAGCTTGGGATGCCATGGGCATCCCCAAGCTTAGGCTCTTCTTGCTCCTTATTCTTTCATCCATCATAACATCACCCAAAACTTGAAAACTTCAATCACACAAAACTCAACAAAACCTTCGTGAGATCCGTTAGTATAAGAAAACAGTTCACTACTATAAGTACTGTAGAAAGCCAATTCATATTTTATTCTTGCATTATATACACTGTATTCCAACTTTTCTATGGCAAAAACTCTTCAAAGAAAACCATAGAATCATCAAAACAAGCACACAACAACAACAACAACAACAACAACAACAACAAAAACAAAAATAACAACAACAACAACAACAACAAAGCCTTTAGTCCCAAACAAGTTGGGGTAGGCTAGATGTGAAACCCATAAGATCTCGCAAATAACTCATGGCTCTGGCACATGGATAGCAAGCTTCCACGCACCCCTGTCCATAGCTAGCTCTTTGGCGATACTCCAATCCTTCAGGTCTCTCTTAACGGACTCCTCCCATGTCAAATTCGGTCGACCCCGCCCTCTCTTGACATTCTCCGCACGCTTTAACCATCCCCTATGCACTGCAGCTTCTGAAGGCCTGTGCTGAATATGCCCAAACCATCTCAGACGATGTTGGACAAGCTTCTCCTCAATTGGTGCTACCCCAACTCTATCTCGTATATCATCATTCCAGACTCGATCCTTCCTCGTGTGGCCACACATCCATCTCAACATACGCATCTCCGCCACACCTAACTGTTGAACATGTCGCTTTTTAGTCGGCCAACACTCCGCGCCATACAACATTGCGGGTCGAACCGCCGTCCTATAGAATTTGCCTTTTAGCTTTTGTGGCACTCTCTTGTCACAGAGAATGCCAGAAGCTTGGCACCACTTCATCCATCCGGCTTTGATTCGATGGTTCACATCTTCATCAATACCCCCATCCTCCTGCAATATTGACCCCAAATACCGAAAGGTGTCCTTCCGAGGTACCACCTGGCCATCAAGGCTAACCTCCTCCTCCTCACACCTAGTAGTACTGAAACCGCACATCATGTACTCGGTTTTAGTTCTACTAAGCCTAAACCCTTTTGATTCCAAGGTTTGTCTCCATAACTCTAACTTCCTATTTACCCCCGTCCGACTATCGTCAACTAGCACCACATCATCCGCAAAGAGCATACACCATGGGATATCTCCTTGTATATCCCTTGTGACCTCATCCATCAGCAAAGCAAAAAAGATAAGGGTTCAAAGTTGACCCCCGATGCAGTCCTATCTTAATCGGGAAGTCATCGGTGTCGACATCACTTGTTCGAACACTTCTCACAACATTATCATACATGTCCTTGATGAGGGTAATGTACTTTGCTGGGACTTTGTGTTTCTCCAAGGCCTACCACATGACATTCTGCGGTACCTTATCATAGGCCTTCTCCAAGTCAATGAACACCATATGCGAGTCCTTCTTTTGCTCCCTATATCTCTCCATAAGTTGTCGTACCAAGAAAATGGCTTCCATGGTCGACCTCCCAGGCATGAAACCAAACTGATTTTTGGTCACGCTTGTCATTCTTCTTAAGCGGTGCTCAATGACTCTCTCTCCCATAGCTTGATTGTATGGCTCATCAGCTTAATTCCACGGTAATTAGTACAACTCTGAACATCCCCCTTGTTCTTGAAGATTGGTACTAATATACTCCATCTCCATTCTTCTGGCATCTTGTTTGCACAAAAAATGAGGTTGAAAAGCTTGGGTAGCCATACTATCGCTATGTCCCCGAGACCTTTCCACGCCTCAATGGGGATACAATCAGGGCCCATCGCCTTGCCTCCTTTCATCCTTTTTAAAGCCTCCTTCACCTCAGACTCCTGGATGCGCCGCACAGAAAACATGCTGGTCTCATCAAAGGAGTCGTCCAGTTCAATGGTAGAACTCTCATTCTCCCCATTGAACAACTTGTCAAAGTACTCCCGCCATCTATGCTTAATATACTCGTCCTTCGCCAAGAGTTGGCTTGCTCTGTCCTTGATGCATTTGACTTGGCCAATATCCCTCGTCTTCCTCTCCCGGATCTTGGCCATCTTATAGATGTCCCTTTCACCTTCCTTCATGTATAACCGTTGGTAGAGGTCCTCATATGCCCGACCCCTTGCTTCACCAACAGCTCGCTTTGCGGCCTTCTTCGCCATCTTGTACTTCTCTATGTTGTCTGCACTCCTATCCAGGTATAGGCGTCTGAAGCAATCTTTCTTCTCTTTAATCGCCTTCTGGACATCATCATTCCACCACCAGGTATCCTTATCTTCGCTTCTCCTTCCCCTGGACACTCCAAACTCCTCCGAGGCCACCTTTCGAATGCAAGTCGCCATCTTCATCCACACATTGTCCGCATACCCTCCTTCCTCCCAAGGGCCCTCCTTAATTACCCTCTCCTTGAATACCTGAGCTACCTCCCCCTTGAGCTTCCACCACTTCGTTCTAGCGACTTTGGTACGCTTATCCCGTTGGACACGAATCCGAAAGCGGAAGTCAGCAACCACCAGCTTATGCTGGGGTACAACACTCTCTCCAGGTATCACCTTACAGTCTAGGCATGCACGCCTATCTTCTCTTCTCAAGAGGATGAAATCAATCTGGCTAGAGTGTTGGCCACTACTAAAAGTCACCAGATGTGATTCTCTCTTTCTAAAGAGGGTGTTAGCTACAATCATGTTGTAGGCTAGAGCAAAGCACATCTTCTCCTTCTTGATTCCTAATTCCATAGCCAAAGCCCCCATGCGCCCCTTCAAAACCTGTGTTAGATGTACCCACGTGGCCATTGAGGTCTTCTCCTATGAAGAGCTTCTCACCAATCGGTACACTCCTAACCATGTCTTCCAAGCCTTCCCAGAACTCCCTCTTGGTGTTCTCATTGTGGCCTACTTGCGGGGCATATGCGTTGATAACATTGAGAACCAAGTCCTCAACTACCAACTTGACCAGGATAATCCGGTCCCCACGTCTCTTGACGTCTACCACTCCATACTTGAGGCTCTTGTTGATCAAGATGCATACGCCATTTCTGTTTGCATTCGTCCCCTTGTACCACAGCTTGAAGCCGGTATCCTCCACCTCCTTCGCCTTCTGTCCTCTCCTTTTGGTTTCTTGGACGCAAAGGATATCAACACCTCTCCTCACCGCTGCATCAACTAGCTCCCAAAGCTTCCCTGTCAGGGACCCTACGTTCCAGCTACCTAAGCGAATCCTCCTAGGCTCGGCTAGCTTCCTTACCCTTCGTACTCGTCGAGTCAAATGCAAAGACCCTTGCTCATTTTCCACTACATCAGGGCGCCGATGTAGCGCGCCACTAAGGATGCGACGACCCGATCCTCGCTCACTTGCCACCATATCTGGATCAAGATACGGCGCGCCACTTGGGGGGTGACGGCCCGGCCCTTGCCATTTTCCACCACACCCGGGTTCCGATGTGGCGCGTCGCTGACAGGGTTACGCCCCAACGAAAATCTTTTGGGTTTCATCTCCATAAGAGTGGCTGAGTTTTTACGTTGGCTCGCCAAGCCTATCACAACCCTCCTCCTTTACCCGGGCTTGGGACTGGCTATGTTGAGACAACATAGGCGGAGTTATCAAAACAAGCACACAACACAAAGAAAATAGAATCTGTCAAAAACTGAACAGTCTGTAGCAATCTGAAAACTTCGAATACTTCTGTAAATCCAAAAATTCTGACAAATTAGGACAATGTTGGTAATTTGTATATCAATCTTGTGTAAAAAAATTCAGAGCAAAAACACGTTTCTGTGATTTATTAAAATTATTTTCTGGGTGCAGAAGTTTCTGTCTTTCAGCAAGATCAAATCAACTATCACCCAACAAGATCCTAAAGGATTTGCTTGGCACAAACACTAATTTAAACCGCAAAAATACTTCTAACCAGAGGCATAATTGGGTATTTTATTGAAAACAATAAGCAAACCAAAAAGCAAAAAAGATACAAATTGAGTTGCCTGTCAACAAGAGCTATCGTTTTACGCCCCTAGCTAGGCATAAAGCAAGGATCTACGTATTGTCATCTTTGGTTCTAGATCCAAAAGATGCCCTCATGATTGACTCATATGGTGGCCTAATTATTGTTCTAGGGAAGTGTTCCATACCCTTCCTTAGTGGAAATTGAAATTTAATATTGCCTTCTTTGATATCAATCACGGCACCAATAGTACGTAAAAATGGTCTACCAAGAATAATTGGACAAGACGGATTGCAATCAATATCAAGCACAATAAAATCTATGCGCACACAATTACTATTTACAAGAATAAGAACATCATTAATTTTTCCTGTAGGCTTTTTAATAGTATAATCCGCCAAGTGCAATTTAAAGAACATTCTTCAATATTGGTAAGACCAAGGACATCACATAAAGATTTCGGAATTGTAGAAACACTAGAACCCAAGTCACATAAAGCAAAACACAAATAATTTTTAATCTTGACTTTGATGTAGGTTTCCACTCATCATGCAATTTTCTAGGAATTGAAACTTCTAATTCCAACTTTTCTTCTAAAGCTTTCATCAAAGCATCGGCAATATGTTTAGTAAAAACTTTTTTTTGTTCATAAGCATGGCGTGAATTCATCATGTATTGCAACAAAGAAATAGAATCAATCAAAGCGCAACTATCATAATTAAAGTCTTTGTAATCCAAAAGAGTGGGCACATCACTAGTTAAAGTCTTGACCTCTTCAAACCCACTTTTATCAATTTTCTCAACAAGATTTTCACCCTCCGAATTATCGAGACGCCTTCTAGATAAAGTTGACTCTTCTACAGTCCCTTTATCATCAATTTTAATTTTACTAAACAAGGAAGCAATAGAAGAAACACCAATCATTTTAAGATCTTCATCACTTTTATGAAAGCAATCACTAGAAAACACTTTTTCTAAAAATTCTCTTCTAGCCCTAAACATAGCGGTTCTTTTCTTACTTTCATCCATAGAAAAATAAAGAGCTTTAATTGATTCCTCTACCTGAGGCACAAAAATTTTCATCTTGAAATTCTCTACATCATGAGAAATTCCATCAACACTTCTAGACAAATCATCAATCTTATTCAACTTTTCTTCCATTGTAGCATTGAAAACTTTCTTATTTAATATTATTCTCAAGATCAGAGGTGTTCCTATTGTTATTATAAGAAGGATTACCATAGGAATTACCATAATTATTAGAGGAATTACTAGGAAAAGGCCTAGGATTAAAATTACTTCTATAAGCATTGTTATTGAAATTATTTCGAGAGATAAAATTCACATCTATGGCATCACTATTTTGCTCAATCAAAGTAGACAAAGGCACATCTTTAAAATCAAGAGGAGCACTTTTATTAGCAACCAATTTCATAAGAGCATCAACATTTTCACTCAAAGAAGAAATTTCTTCAACCGAATTAACTTTTTTACTAGTAGGAGCTCTTTCGGTATGCCATTGTGAATAATTTGCCATGATATTATCAAGCAATTTGGTATCTTCACCCAAAGTAATTTCCACAAAAATTTTGTATGACCATCCAAAGATTTAACCCATGAGTTGGGCAATTCTTTAGCATCAATTTCATCCTTTCCCAAGATTGTGCAACATGCTCATGTTCAAGTTGCATGAAATTCATGATCTGGGTTCTAAGGGAAATAATTCTCGTGGGCGGAAAATACTTAGTAATAAAAGCATCCTTGCACTTATTCCAAGAATCGATACTATTGCGAGGCAAAGAAGAAAACCAAATTTTTGCACGATCTCGCAAAGAAAACGGAAATAATTTCAACTTCACAACATCATTGTCCACATCTTTTTTCTTTTGCATATCGCAAAATTCCACGAATGTGTTAAGATGGGACGTGACATCCTCATTAGGTGTACCTTAAAATTGATCTTTCATAACGAGATTCAGCAAAGCAGTATTAATATCACAAGTCTCCGCACTAGAGGCTGGAGGAGCAATCGGAGTGCTAAGAAAATAATTGTTGTTGGTATTTGAGAAATCACACAACTTGGTGTTCTCTTGAGTCATTGTGACTACGCAACAAGATTGCACTCAAAAACAGATCCGACGAGAAAACGGCAAACAAAAAAGAGGATGAATAAAATGGAAATTTTTTGTGGAGTGGGGGAAAGGAAAACGAGAGGCAAATGGCAAATAATATAAATTGCAAGTAGATGAGATTTGTGATTAGGAACCTGGTAGATGTTGATGATGTCTCCCCGGCAACGGTGCTAGAAATTCCTTTTGATGTTTGCTTGAACTACGTCGGTATTTCCCCAAAGAGGAATGGATGATGCAGCACAACAGGTATTTCCCTTAGTGATGAGACCAAGGTTATCGAACCAGTGGGAGAACCACGCAACACTACATGAACGTTACATGCACACAAATAACAAATACTCGCAACCCGAGATATTAAAGGGGTTGTCAATCCCTTTCGGGCAACGGCGCCAGAAATTGGCAAATTGACGTGAGAGAGTTGTAATAAGTTGATAAATAAATTGAAAAATAAAATAAAGTGCAGCAAGGTATTTTTGTAATTTTGGTTTAATAGATCTGAAAATAAAAGCAAATAAAAATAGATCGCAAGGCCAAATATAATAAAGAAGAGACCCGGGGGCCGTACGTTTCACTAGTGGCTTCTCTCGAGAAAAATAGCAAATGGTGGGTGAACAAATTACTGTTGGACAATTGATAGAACTTCAAATAATCATGACGATATCGAGGCAATGATCATTATATACCCATCACATCCAAGATTAGTAGACCGACTCCTGCCTGCATCTACTACTATTACTCCACACATCGACTAGTATCCAGCATGCATCTAGTGTATTAAGTTCTTGGAAAAATGGAGTAATGCAATAAGAATGATGACATGATGTAGACAAGATCTATTTATGTAGAAATAGACCCCATCTTGTTATCCTTAATAGCAACGGTACATACGTGTCGGTTTCCCTTCTATCACTGGGATCAAGCATCGTAAGATCGAACCCATCACAAAGCACCTCTTCCCATTGCAAGATAAATATATCAAGTTGACCAAACAAACCCAAATATCGGAGAAGAAATACGAGGCTATAAGCAATCATGCATATGAGAGATCAAAGAAGACTCAAATAACTTTCATGGATAAAAACATAGATCTGCTCATAAACTCAAAGTTCATCGGATCCCAACAAACACACCGCAAAAAGAGTTACATCATATGGATCTCCAAGAGACCATCGTATTGAGAATCAAAAGAGAGAGAGAGAGAGAGAGAGAGAGAGAGAGAGAGGAAGCCATCTAGCTACTAACTACGGACCCGTAGGTCTACAAAGAACTACTCACGCATCATCGGAGAGGCACCAATGGGCATGATGAACCCCTCCGTGATGGTGTCTAGATTGGATCTATGGTTTCTGGAACTTCTGGCAACTGGAATTGATTTTCGTCGACTCCCCTAGGGTTTCTGGAATATTGGGGTATTTATAGAGCAAAGAGGCGGTGCGGGAGGCCACTAAGGTGGGCACAACCCACCTGGGCATGCCTGGGGGCCCAGGTGCATCCTGGTGGGTTGTGCCCCCCCTCGGAGCACCCCCCAGGTGCTTCTCCGGCACATTGGGTATCTTCTTGGCCATAAAAATCCATAAAAAGTTTCGCTGCGTTTGGACTCTGTTTGATATTGAGTTCCTGCGATGTAAAAAACATGCAGAAAACAACAACTGGCACTGGGCACTACGTCAATAGGTTAGTACCAATAATTGATATAAAATGGCTATAAAATGATTGCAAAACATACAAGAATGATAATATAACAGCACGGAACAATCAAAAATTATAGATACGTTGGAGACGTATCATGGATCATATGGTGTTCTTCCCTCTCTATTCTTGTTGTGATGAATTGAGTCTTGCTCTTTGAGGTTTCATTATGTTGGATGGAATTTTGTATTTGAGATCACTTGATGTATGTATTGCATGTGGATACCCTTGGTGACAATGGGGTATTCTATTGAGTCACTTGATATATGTTTTGGTAATAAACTAGTGGATTCCCGTGGTGACATTGGGGTAATCTAGGCATAGGGGTTGATACACATTTTCGTGCTACATTCTTCAATAGAAACTTTGGAGCGATTCTTTGCCGCACGTTGAGAGATTGTTATATGATAAAATTATGTTATCACTCTTCAGATATTTCACTAGTGAAAGTATGAATCCTAGGCCTTGTTTCTAAGCATTGCAATACCGTATGTGCTCACTTTTGTCGCTTGTTACCTTGCTATTTTTATTTTTTCAGATTATAAAAACTTATTTCTACTATCCACACTACACTTGTATCACCATCTCTTTGCCGAACTAGTGCACCTATATAATTTACCATTGTATTGGGTGTGTTGGGGTCCTTGGGGACACAAGAGATTTCTTGTATTTGATTGCAGGGTTGTTTGAGAAACCATCTTCATCGTACACCTGCCACGGATTGATAAACCTTAGGTCATCCACTTGAGGAAAATTTATTGGTGTCCTACAAAACTCTGCTCTTCGAGGCCCAACAGAGTCTACAAGAAGAAAGTTGCATAGTAGACATCAACTGGCCGTTGGCTAGTGTGTCAGCGTGAACCATGGGGATGATCATTTTGTAGGCTGACATGTGTGTCGGTCCCTGGCGCTCTAGCCGGCATGAACTATGGTCGTGGGCTAATTTATTTTTTATTTTTTTCTTACAAAAGGAGCATGGCGTGCGGACGAAACGTGTCCGTTGATTGGGTGCTGCAGCCAGATTTGCTCCGTCGTGGCCAAACAACAGTCCTATGCCCGATCCGAACACACAGAATCCGGACAACACAAACGTCTGTTTGGGGTCACACGTTGGAGTTGGCCTCAGAGCAACTCTAGAAAACGTGCTTTATCGCCATAGGCGCGTACATTTGCGTCCCTTTTGCAGTTTTTGGGATTTTTCAGGCTGGAATAGGTTCAATAAAATTCCCCAGGCCTGTAAAAATATATTGGCGACCCGCAAAGCGCCGTGTCCGCCACTATATCTTAAGAGGGGGGGGTTGCGTTTTAGAGTTCCTTTCTTGGATAAGCTCCGGGCCCCTTCATCGCAATCCTGTCCCCTGATACGTCTCCAACGTATCTATAATTTATGAAGTATTCATGTCATGTTTACAATAGTTTTGTATGATTCTGGTATGATTTGCATGGAACTAACTCGGACTGACGTTGTTTTCAGCAGAACTACTGTGGTGTTGTTTTCTGTGCAGAATGAAAGTTCTCCAAATGAGCTGGAACTTTTTGACGATTTTTTTGGGAACAAAAGAGACCCCCGAAGCTTCGTGCAAGGACCAGAAAGTGAAGGAGTAGGGCACAAGACACCGGGGCACGCCTGGGCCCTTGTCCGTGCCTCGGTGGGTTGTGCTCACCTCGAGGCCCATCTTCACGTGAAACCAACGCCAAAAAATCCTATAAATAGAGAAACCATCAAAAGTAACCTAGATCAGAAGTTCCGCCGCCGCAAGGTCTCTGTATCCGTGAAAACCAATCTAGACCCCGTTTCGGCACCCTGCCGGAGGGGGGAATCATCACCGGTGACCATATTCATCATCCCGACGGCCACCACGATGAGGAGGGAGTAGTCCACCCTCGGGGCTGAGGGTCTATACCAATAGCTATGTGTTTGATCTCTCTCTCTCTCTCTCGTGATCTATATCATGGGCTTTATTAATATAGTCGGATCATATGATGTTTCTCCCCTCTATACTCTTGTTATGATAAATTGAATCTTTACCCTTCAAAGTTTTGTCTTGTCGGATTGAATATTCAGAGATGAGAACACATGATATATGTCTCGCAATATGAATACTTGAGGTGACAATGAGGTATCTTACTAATTCACTTGATATGTGTTATGGCATTCAACTCGCGGATTCCCGCGGTGATATTGGGGTAATCTATGCATAGGGGTTGATGCATATTTTTCTCCGACGGAAACTTTGGGGTCTCTTTATAGTTCTTTGTGTGGATTGAGTATTATGAATATGAATTTGCTTTGGTGTTATTCTAGTACGAACTCCAGGATAGATCGAACGAAAAAATAGCTTTGTGTTATTTTAGTACGAACTTTTGAATAGATCGAACGGAAAGAACAGCTTTGAGGTGGTTTCGTGACCTACAAACAATTCCTATCTTTTGTTCTCCGCTAATAGGAACTCGGGAGTGATTATTTATTGCATTTTGAGGGACAATCATATGATCCAACTATGTTAGCATTGTTGAGAGATTGCACTAGTGTATGCACCCTAGGCCTCATTTTCAAGCATTGCAATACCGTTTCTGTGCCCGTTTACTATTTGCTACCTTGCTTTTTTTTATTCAGATTATAAAAATATATTTATACCATCCATATTACACTTTTATCATCATCTCTTTGCCGAACTAGTGCACCTATGCAATTTGTCATTGTATTGGGTGTGTTGGGGACACAAGAGATTTCTTGTATTTGGTTGCAGGGTTGTTTGAGAGACACCATCTTCATCCTATACCTCTCACGGATCGATAAACCATAGGTCATCCACTTCAGGGAAAATTGCTACTGTCCCACAAAACTCTGCGCTTGGAGGCTCAACACGTGTCTAAAAGAATAAAGCTACGTAGTAGACATCATCCCCACCGCCACGTTCATTTCATTTCTCCAGCGATCGGTTTCGGACGTTTTTTGCCCCCTCCACCGCAAATCCATGGCGGGATGTGCTCGGGGACGTGGGGCCATGGTGGGTCGCCGCCACACAAGTGAACCCGGCACGACGCAAAGGTAGATAGCTCCAGCCGACCCGCCATCGAGCAATGGCCCCCGATGCAGGCATGCCAACGCGACGGGCTCTCCCGCAACGACGATTGAAGCGTGTGGAGACGCTTCAATGAGCTCGGTGAAAGATTAGGCTGACTACCAAGAGGCTCCATGATGCGGAGATCGAGCACCACACCACGAAGGGGGCAGAGGAGGTCGATGAAGAGGGCGCTGCCAAACGCCTCGAGGTGGTGAAGGAGGAGTACCATCTCGCCAACATCCTCTACCGGTTGGCATGCGACTACTACCTCAACGTCAAGCCATGAGCTGCCGCCCTCGACGTAGAGCTAGTTTATCTATGTTGATGATCTCCGGTGTGTTCCAGGCGAACTATGCAGCAGGAACAAAACTATGTTTATGTTTATAAATTTAGTGTACAATTTGCAAGATGTGTTCTGCGTCGGGGATGAACTGCCCGCAAAATCGTTTAGGGTGAATTGTAAAACGATTTTGCGGGATTGATTTATACAACATCTGCTAGAGTTGCTCTTACCATTGCCATACATAGACGGACAAACTAGACACCGCTAGGACTAAAAATGCCACCCAAGTGGATTCCCCAAAGCATGCCCATATGTCCCGGCTATACGGACCCCTCAAACCCAACCTATATGGGGCGGATTTGGGGCCACCCGAATGTGTCCACCATGTCGAACTGACCGGCGGGACCGACACAAAAACTAGCTAGTCCGCCGGGGATGTCACCGATTTGGTGAGTCTGCATTCAGGCTGCTGCTCCGACGTGCGACCCGAGGGGCCAAATTCGGCTATTTAAGTCGGTCGACGATGGCTAAACTCTAGTCGCACCCATTCCCTCCTTTCCCTCACATCCACCATGCCATTGCTTCCCCTTCCACTCCAACATAGTTGTCCTCCATGCTCTGACAGAAGATCATCTGTTAAAAAAACCTCACGCCTGAGCGCCTGGCGGAGATCACGCTAGAGATGTGTGCTACTCACCCTGCGGGACTAAGCGAAAGGCAGAGGAAGAGGAAGAGGTCCTGGAGGAGGAGGAGTCGGGCATAGAGATTGAGCCCGGCAGATTTGGCATGGAGGAGGCTGAGGCGTAGTTCCACCTCTCTCAAGCCGAGGAAGCGGAAGCACAGTTGGAGGCGAATCAAGTAGGAACTGCTGCCTTCACGGCGCCCGTCGCCCATCCCGACCTCGTGGTCGAAAAATCAAAGCATCTTCGACTAGCTCCAGTCCAAGCGAGAGATGGCAGTGAACCACCCCCTTATCCACCTTCGTGATGTGAGGCGACTGCTCTTTCTGGATGAGGAGGAGGAGGAGGCCTCCGAGATTTGCCCCGCTGCCAATGACCATGAAATCAGTGGCTCCGGCAAGGGGGTCATCGACATATCCTAGAACAAGAAGTTGGAAGTGTAATTCTCATTTTAGTATTTGTAATGAGGTGTCTATGATGAAGTCTATGCTACATGAATTTGACGGTTTGAAAATACAAGTATGGTTGAGGATGCAGAAAAATGAGGAATGACCGGCTTCTGTACCAGGACATGTTCGTGGATATATGAAGGGTTAGATTTATCCATTGTTGCGGTTGCAGATGCGAAAGTGTTTTCCTGATCTCGAACTCATGTGAGCTCGGGTGAACAATAAAATAAAAATAAAAAATCTGATTTTTCTAGCAAACATTAACAAATATTTTTAGTGCTTACAAAGTCTCATTATGAAATGACATTCATGGAAGACATGACAAAAAACAAAATTGATGCTCCAAAATAGTTTAAAAATAACACTTTCCAAAGCATCGATTTTTTGCCACATTTGCCATGAATGTCATCCGATGTTGGAACTTTGTAAGCAATATCAGAACTTTTAAGTTTTGTTTCATTTTTTTTCAATTTCACTGTTCATATGAGCTTGAACTCAGTTTAACCGCGTGATTGCAGATGCTTTTAGGCCAACTCCAGTGCACGATCCCAAACGGACGTCCATTTTGGCCTGTTTTCGTCCATTTGGGGCGGCAATGGGGCGGCCCATGTCCGGTTGGATCGTTTGGGTTGTCGGTGCGCCCAACGCGTGTCCGCACCCCAAATCATGTCCGGGGTGGACGTGATTAAAAAACGCAAAAAACTAAAAGAATGCGGAAAAATAAAAGGCAGTGGTGGCGACGGAGAAGGTGAGGGCGACGGCGTGGGCGTGAGGCCGCGCACCTGGGGAACAGCTGGTCCGCGCTCTAGACATGGTCGTCGTGGCCCCGACGACGTGCCGGCGAAGAAGGAGGCGCGCCGCACGTCGTGCTCGTCCGTTAACCAGGTGTCCCAGAGCTCGGAGTCGGGGACAAACCTGGGGTCGTAGAAGAGGTCGTCAGGGAGGAGGCGGCGGCGGCGCTCGATCTCCTAGCGTCGGGCACAACCGCTCGTCGGGACCGGCGGGATCAACACCCGGTCGGCGGATAGATGCCAGTTATTGGGGTGGTGCGCGTCGCTCCAGGGGAGCGGCGTCCTCGTCTCCCAATAACGCCGGCATACATCCACGCCGATGTAGTGCCGGTCGTGCTCGCCGGCGGCCCTAAGCACGATGGAGAATGCAGCCGCTGTTTCAGAACCCCATGGCTTCAAGGCGGCCGACCGGCAAGATCGAGGACGGGGAGAGGGAGAGCTAGGCTAGGGTTTCGGCTGTGTCGGGTTTCGAGGAGGCAGCATGGGCGGAGTGGGAGTGTGGACGACGACCGGTCCACGGCTTCCCATTTAAGAAGGACGGCGACCGTTCGTTAGGCGGATGACAGATGGGGCCGACCGCGCGTGCGCATTAATGTCGGGCGGTGGGAGGTAGGTGGCCGCCTGCCATGCGGCCCCGACGCGGACGAGCGAGGCGTCCGTTTGCTGTCCGCCGCGACCCAAACCGCGTTCGAAATGGGTCAGCCCAGACACAAAACAGACCAGATGGGTCCAAGCCGTCGCGCGCTGGGCCGTCTGGTTTGTTGGTTTTGCCCAAACGGACGGGACGCTGGAGTTGGCCTTAGAGCATCTCCAATAGCTTGTCTATATGGATGTCTATACTCGTTTTCCACGGCGTGGGTCTAAAATAGGCGTCCAACAGCTTGTCTATATGGTTGTCCAAATATACGCATCCTCTAAATCGACCTCGACAATGTCCATGCCTGGACATTGTGAAGGCGTTGTCTAAACTCAGCTGTAGTCATGATTTCTTTCTCTCCCTAGCGACGGCCCACCTGTCATGGTCCCTGAATATAGACATTGAGAGAATTCCTTATTTAACATCGTGTCTAAATTTTACGCCCTATTTGACATCGACAAATAATTTCTTCCCTATCTAACAACGCGTCTAAATTTTATGCTTTTTATAACACTTATGTCCATTTTAAGCCTAAGTGACACCTGAAATGACCCTTTTGCCCTCATGTGGTATGCTCGTGTGTGCCTGCGTGTGATGTTGCGAGTGTGCATGTGCGTGTGCGTGTGTGCTACTGCAACGTGTGTGTGCGCGCGTGCATGTGTGCTGCTGCGTGTGTGTTTGCTGGTCGCAGTCCCGCCTTGCTGGTCAACGGCCGCCAACCGCCGCGCGGATCACGGTCCATGAACGAGTGCATACCCTCGGTCGCAAGGGTGGCACGGACGTAATCCATTACGTGCAGTCCAATACATTATACAGGAAAACGGCCTAGCAGGAGGCATGGCCCGGCTCAGAACTTAAAAAATCTTTCGAACTAATTACTGGATGTACGTTTCTCTCCAAAAGAAATACTGTACGTACGTGTTTACGCCAGACTTTAGGTATGGCATGCGGCAAACCTTGCCAAATACTAGCTGGCTTCGCCACTGGGTGCGTGCGCCCGTGGCTCCGTGCTGATGTGTGTGCTGCTGCGTGCGCGTGTGTGTGTTGCTGATGCGTGAGTGGGTGCTGCTTCCTTTGAGTGTGCTGCGTGTGTGTGTTGCATGCGTGCGTGCTGCTGTGTGTTGATGCATGTGTATGTGTTGTTGCGTGTGTGTTACTGCTCTCGCACCGATGTTGTGTTCGTGTGCCATTGACCCGGACACACATATACCATAAAAGGGGTAAAAGGGTCTTTTCAGGTGTCATTTAGGCTTAAAATGGACGAAAGTGTTATAAAAAACATAAAATTTAGACTCGTTGTTAGATAGGGAGGAAAAAGTTTTCCAGTATCAAATAAGGAAACGAAATTTAAAATAGTGTTAAATAAGGAATTGTTTCATAGACATTGTGATGCAAAACTGAACGTGTATATAAAGGAATCTTTTTAGACCATTATCTATATGAATATATAGACATCCAAATATACACGTGATATTGAAGATGCTCTTACAATGCTCACACAAGTTTGCCCGATCACTGAAGCAGTACCTACTCCCTCCGTTCCTAAATATAAGTCTTTATAAAAAATTCATTAGATGGACTACATACGGAGCAAAATGAATGAATCTAAACTTAAAATACATCTATGTACATCTGTGTGCGGCTTATAATAGAATCTTTATAAAGACTTACATTTATGAACGGAGTGAGTAAAAAAGAAGAGAGAGAAAGGCTGCGCACAACGTCAGTTGGCAGGAGGTCCAGTGCATGAATATGCCAAGGTCCCGGGCTGGCAATCGCTGGGACCCACTGAAGTACTGTACTCACGCTCCCTGGTGATAATCTATTTTAGGATAAATATTATCTGTTGTGACAATAATCTGACACTCTACGAAGAGTTAAGAGTTGGGAATCTCCCCTTCTTCCGGCCCGGTTGCATGTGCGGTGCGGGGAGAAGAGTGGAGTGGCAGCCAGCGATGGGCACCAGGTTGTTGCCTTGTTGGTCTCCTCCATCGCACAGCCACTCAACGAGCAAAATCTCGTATTCGTACGTACTTTACGCTTTACGAAGCGGACAAAAACTCAAATGCGAATTCTACTCCTGCTCTTCATGCACGGACATCAGTCCATAGTAGTAATACAGTGACATACCCCGAGAGAGGTCGGCCGAACATACAGGAAAACAGCCAGCCCGCAAGTTTTGACCGCAGCCGGCCGCACGTACACTCTGGATCAACTCCAGTCCAGCCAGTGAAGGTTTAACACGAGCCCGGCACGGCTGCTGGTTGGCCGCCTCGAGATAGATAAGCACGACGGGCCTCGATAAGGCACTGGATCTGAATGCGAAGCGAGAAGGCCCTCCACGACGCCGGATCCGTACGGATATCTGTCGCCGGTAGGTAGGAATATGATAGACGGGCGGGCGGGCGGGGCCGAGATGGACCGATCGGGGCGCGCGTGGGCCACGAGCGGCGCCGGGGCCGGGGCCAGGTCCAGGTCCTTTTCAATGCTGGCTCGTGTGGTGACCCTTTGTCCGTTCCGCGCAGCTGCCAGGAAGCTTCGTCCATCCCCATCGCCCCTCGCCGCGGCCCCCGCGACGCCCGCCTGGTTGTTGGCTGGTTTTTACGTTTGCGGGTGCATTCTGCCTGCGCTGCGTGGCCACCCAGCTAGCCGCACTGGCATGTCATGGCAGCTAATTAAAAGGGGCAGCCATACGCGAAAGCAACCCAGGCTAGCTCTTGCAGCAGAGCAGTGTACATGGCTGATGGATCGACTGAGGAGTCCGATGCTGCTCTTGCGTGCCGGATCTGGTGTCTACCGTCGACCGTCATGTTCTATCTCTGTGGGCGCTATCTCATCTTTGCTACTGCCAGTGCTGATGCGCGTCGTGACAACGGCCGCGAGTTAAGTTGGACGGCGAGTTCGTTCCAGGTTTGTGTGTCGTAGCTCCCCCCATGCATGGCCACACGCGCCCATCACACGGATTATTTTCGAGAGATTAAATGAGCAAACAGGCGCCTCATATCTCTACGCTGGACGGGCAGAGAAGCCCGCGCCGTGCATTCGCAGTTTGTTACGCGTGATCGGTAATCCTCTCTTGGATCTGTGGCCAGAATTAGCATGGATTTCACTCGTCGACCGCCTCCACGCATTCCCAAGTTCCATGCAAGGCCATGCACGCAGCTGCCAGGAAGCTTCCTTCTTCGCAGTGCACAACTCGGGACTCGGGAGGGGGCACACGCAAGTGGCACGGGTGAATCTCCTGGCCCCTCGCCACTCCAACAAGTCGAAGAATTTTTATGGTTGGAATTCAACACATTCCTATCCACCAGCAACTACAACAGCTACCTGTAAAAATTTGAACTCCGACAACCTAGCATAGCAGACATGGAGGCAATGATAGAAGAAAGCAGCCAGCTAGCGCCATAAAAAACCGATTGTCCATTCTCTTTACATCGATGCAGTGCCAAAAGCTTACCCAGAATCTTGCTTGCGCAGGTGGCCATTCTTGTCTTGAGCCGCGGAGGAGAAAAAGGTCGACGTCCACATACTCATGGCTTCAAAAAGCTTCACAGCACGCATACCAGAATTAATAATAGAGAAACGGGAACAAAAAGGCATTACCACTTGATCCGTCCAACCAACATAGTTGCCTCTTTCAAAAAATTGGGGAAAAAAAAGAACGAACATCAAACACATATATTTACCCGGGATAGAGCGACGTCATCAAATCGGGTGAAAACCTGCTATTGGCTATTGCCAAGGCCGGCGATGACGACGTTGTTTGCGTCGTTTCCTTCGTGAAGGCATCGCCGTGGAGAAGTTCAAGGCCACTCTCTGCTACCTCCGGGGGAAACCCTAGATCAGTAGATCGCATGACGACGGCTCTCCGGTGTCATTTTCCTCTTGGGGGGCGTCATTCTTGGGGTGCACACGGGCTCGAGGGACCGGAGGACGGCGTTTTTGGTGGAGCGGTGCTTCATCTTCCACATTGATGGTGGCGGTTCTCGGCGGCATGGCGCTGTGGAGACTCGATGTCTGATGCGCAGAGATGGACTCGCGCAGGAGGAGGAAGCTGTCTGGCGTCATGGTGGCATTGATGGCAGAGAGGCGTGGCAAGGTTGGTGCATCAGTTATGCTTCAAAGATGGACCGAGGGAAGATGGAGGTGACGGCCATTGCAGCACGCGGTGCTCACTGGGAATGTGCCAGACTTGTGTGGGACCCAATCCGGGTAGTTACTTGGATGGGACACACGGCTTTCGATGTTAGGCATTGGTGCGATATCTGTTTGGTATTAGACTCGGATATTTGGCACGCCTTCATCAAAGGGATAGGAGTAGAAACGGTGTCGCCAAGATGATGGTTTCAGGCTTATTGATGTATCACCTTGTATGTTTTTTATGAATAATTAATAATATGGTTGCTTGCACCGTCCAGATGCAGAGGCGGGGTACATCCTCCTTTTTCTAAAAAAAAGAGCGACGTCATCAGAGAGAAAATGTAGGTGAATACAGGCGTGGACTCACCTAAACATGTGTGCACTGAATCAGCATAGGACCCTGGATATAGGCGAATACAAACCGGAAATTCGCAGGGGCATTCGCCTGCCAAGGCCTGCCACCCAATTGATTTGCCTCGCGATTTAATCCCACGGAAGGGCACAATAAGAAAGGAAATTCCTCAAAAAGCTTTAAGTTCCAATGATGAAACTTACGGTTTTTGCATGTAAAAATGCAAAATTTCAACAAGTTTAGAGATATAAAGCAATTTTCCTATCGGTCATAGACACAAAATAATTTTATCGGTCCCTCGTACTAGGTTTCAACATTGAAACTTCACATTTTCTTGTAAAACATCGTCAAAATATACTATTTAAAATTGATATTATTTCAAAGCGCTGGTCACGAGAAACACGGATATGAAAACAGAACTTAATTTTATTTTTTTATAAGATATAAAACTTCAAAAATTGAAAGCCAAAATAAAAAGGCAGCAACAGGACCTGAGTGGCTCCACACTTGCGTGCCGCAAATCCTCGTTCGAATACAAACACATGTACCTTCTTCCCGGGGTAAAACGCAAGCGCAATGCTAACGGAACTGAAGGCGGCAGTTGGATTCATTCTGTGCATTTTGAAGCCGAACCGAAAAACCGTACCAAAAATAAACCAAACCAGTTTTATGGTTTTTATGTGTGGTATAAATTTTTTATACCATTTTGAACTTTCGTCTTTGTAGTATATATCGAAGAACCAAACGGTTAATCAAATAAACCAAAGTAAAAGATGTGTTTACATTTCTTGAGGCAAACAACCATATGAGTTGCCGTTTTTCTTGTACATGAGCTAGATTGCCTAATAAGCACGTACATTTTCTGTGTAACATGGTCATTTTTCTCTAAAAAATGCTAAGCACGTCCATAGCCATCAAGATATGAATTAATGCATGTATATATATCCTTATATATATAGTTATATACTATTTGCGTTTTGAGTCATAAACTAGTAAACTATTATTACGTCATTCTCAAATTCGTGTCAACTTTGATTATAATGGTATATATCGAAACCATACTAAAATCGAACCATGTTTTAATCTCATACCGTATTGATCTAAGTATTAATATTATACAAACCAAAAATTGTTTAAACCAAACCATATAAACCGAATGCACGGAGTGAAGCCGGATGCATGAGAGAACTATGGCCATGCATTCATGTCCACATGGCTATGGTCCCAGGTGGCAGGTGAGATATTGGATCCTCATGGTTAATAGGAAAGCTAACTGTCGGCTCTATCCAACAATTATGTATTTTCTTTATATAGAAATATAAGAGCGTTTAGATCATTATTTTAATATATAGTTAACCTGTTCTCTTCTCTATCAACCTATTCTCTTCTCTCTCCGTCAACTCGGAAAGAATTTAATATTTAAAATTCTTATAGTCTGGTATACTTTCTCTCACCGATGGTAGTGTTTCGAATGACCTCCTTGCCATTGTTTACTACGTGGTTACAGGTTTCAGGGCATCTTCAACACTGACCCGCAAATCAGACACCGCATTCGTCCGTGGACATGGATGCGGAGGCCGGCCATTCAATGCTATCTGCATACATTTCAAAACAAGTTTAAATAAAAAGGACGAAATTAATGCAAACCGGATGATATTCATACAAACCGGAGTACATTCATTACATTTTAGACAGCTTTCATTAAAGGGGCGTGGGAAGGGGGGCCTAAACCTGGACTACGGTGGCGTTTGTCGTCCAAGTTCTTGTTGTTCCCTTTCGGCGATCGCGTCCTCCATCCATCGTCTACATGAGCGGCGGCGATAAGAACCGTGAAGTGAAGGTGCAGTCGCCCATATAGGACACGAGGCCCTGCCACCTCCCATGCCCTACGCATCCTCGTTGGATTCCGCGACCTGGCCGTGGTCGTTGGACGTAAGGTCCACGATGGAAAAGGAGGGGCATGCGCTAGCTGCTGGCGCGGTTCTCTTCGCGATCGCCTGCGCAGCCAATACCTCCTCCGTGTCCGGTTGTGCGTTGTGAGCGCCGGCCTCATAGAGCGCCGGCTGCTCCGCGACGAAGTTGGGGTTCACCGCGGCCATGGCCGCCACGGCCTCCTTGCTCGCATGTTCACCGTAGTTTGGCCCTCTGCTAGCCGGTGCTGCTCGAGAAGGAAATGTTGTCTCGTTGCTCCTCATGCCCCTGATGGAACACCGACATAGGCGCCAACGCAGGTTACTTCTCCGCCATGGCGGGAGTGCGCATGCTCCCTGGTCAAGCCGACATGTACCAGCACGGGGTCCGGCACTGAGTCATCGTGGGAGCTCATCTGCATCTTGGTGGTGTCGCCGGAGACCTCGGGGGAGCTGGCCGGCATGCGGCCTCGGTCTGCCTTGCAAGGCGGTACCACTAGGCGGCCACTAGAGCGGCCACATCATGCTTCATCTCCGTCGACATGCTCTTCCACATAGCGTTCCCTCCGCGGTCATGGCAGATGTGGTGCGTGGGAGGAAGATGTGGAGCGGTTGGATTGTGGCGTGTTGTGAGCCGGGTGTGGCGGCCTTTAAATAGTGGATGCCGGTGAGGCCAAGCGTCTAGGTGCGTCAATACGTGGGCGTTGCAGTTGATTTCTCGGCCGGCGAGCCTGTTTAATGGCGGCAGACGAAGGAACGCACATTGAACAGGCGTGGTAGATATCTGTCCCGTCTTGTCCGGTATACGTCGCCCCGGCATTGAACAGGCGCGGACACCGGAGACGCGGCGTAAGCGGCGCCCTCGGCTAGCGAGCCGCTTCATTGTCGGCGCCAGCGAGAGGTCACGTCTGCTCTAGGGCGGCGTCAATGCCAAGAGTCACTCCAAGCGGCGTGAATCGGGTGGGAAAACGCATGGGCGTGGGAGAGGTTTTGGGTAGGGCAGGTTAGTCAGACGCGGACATGGAAGCGGTTTAGACGCCCGCAAAGCCTCCTAGTTTGTCTTCGATTCGCGAGAAAAAAATGCGTACGGACCGGTCGGTTGACCGATGCAAATCTGTGTTCCATGGCAAAACACGTCTGGACCATGAGAGCCCTGACAGTTATGGATGGTTTGAGGATCAAGGTTGGAGATGCCCATTGCACAGTAATGTTTTCTTTGCTGGTATCGGTATGCGCCACACGGACCAGATGTTTCCCTGCCTGTCCTTTAGCTAGTCCGGAGAAACACTTTGGTAGAGCCGCACGCATTCAGACCCGAGGTTCAATTCGTTTTTTTTCGAGGATTGAGGTTCAGTTCGTTGTTATTATGGGCCCAGCTTATGTACGTATATCTACAATGTACAAGAAGGCAATTTAACTTACTTGCGCTTAATTTGTTCGTATGTTGTGCATATGCATCCGACCAGATCTCTCTGATCAGTAGTCTATTGGCGGACTGTTCGGCGAATGCGTTTGTTGAATAAAGCTCTCACAAGTTCCATGCAAAAAAAAAAAATCTCTTGCCAAATATATGCAGACGTCAGATGGGCGGGTTTCCCTGGCATCCGGGACGTGTCACGCCTCGCCTGCTTATAAAAGATCACATCTCCACATTTCCACATCGAAGCAGGCAGGCTATTAACTGCCATCGACATTAGCTAAAGGTCGCAAAACTTGAAATGGTGGTTGTGCCATCGCTGCTTTTGTTTGCCTCCCTCGTGTTTCCAGCCACCGCAACCAAAAATAGTTAGGTGGGGGGCCAGCATCTTAATTCCAAATTAGTGTACGTGGCCGTACACAGTATCAGGCCGTGAAGAAAATTCTCATGCCAAACACAGCACAGCTCGTGTTTTCTAATTTATCCCTACACGCAACGCACACCGGTGACCAGAAAGCCCACGGAAAATGGTAAGTACAGTAGAATATTGTTCCCACGCCAAACAGGTGGATTTTGTTTTCTCAAGCAGGTCCTAACTGGCGCGGCTCCGGGCTCCAGCGGAAGAGTAGCGGTGTCGTCATATTGAAATCTTTCCTAACACATATGGCGGCTGATAGGCGCCGGTGCGCCGGCCGAAACGTTTCGGCCGGTCCAGCGCCCGCCGCCCGATGCAGCGCGCCCCACCCGTTCGATCTGCCTCTTCTTAGATCTGGGCGTGTTTGACTTCCCCATCCCCTTCTTCCTCTCTCGCGCGGATCCCCTGGCGTCCCCAGGCCGCCCCGCGCCGCTCGTCCCTCCC
>NC_041387.1:425803318-425829236 GCF_002162155.2 Triticum dicoccoides | reverse complement strand
CCGCCCCTCGCCGCCGATGATCGCCGCCGCCGGTGGCCAGCTCCACGCATGTAACATCGGCACCCCGTGGTTTGTAGCTCCGGTGGCGGTGATTGCAGCTTCAATGGCGAGGGCCATAGCTCACCGTCGTGCTCGTCGCCGCTCACACCTGCTGCCGCACCTCGTCGGTCACATCTCACCGTCGTAACATCTCGGTCGCCTGTTGCAGCAAAAACGCGCGCACGTTCCAGCAAAATCGAGCAAGGGTTGTAGCAAAAAATTCAGACGCTGGCTTGTGCAAAAGTAGCAAAAATGCAAATACGCTGGTTGTAGCAAAAATCGACAAAGGTTGTAGCAAATTTTGACACCGGTTGTAGCTCCGCCTTACATGGATGTAGCAAAAACTCCAAAACGGCGTTGCAGAAAGGTTGTAGCAAAATTTGACACCGGTTATAGCTCCGCCTTACATGGATGTAGCAAAAAAATCGCTGCGGTTGCAGGCTTGCAGCGAAAACGACGTTTGCCGTCGTCGCGAGGTCGCAGCTCCGCCTGGTGGATGTAGCAAAAAGCTTCACCGGTAGTAGCAAACTCTAAATACGGTTGCAGCTTTCCTTTGTTGTGCAGTGCCATTGAAGCTTTCTATGTCTATGGTTGAAGCTTTTCTCAACAGTTGTTGAAGCTTTTCTAGATGACGGTTGCAACACTTGTATACGCGGGTGGATTCGGACATGGCGGCAGGCAGCCATGGCGGCCGGCGAGGGAGCGCCCTGGCCGTCGGCGATGGAGCTTGTGATGGTCCAGTCGCAGCCCAGAGAGGAGGGGCGAGGGGATGCACGCACGTGAAGGCTGTAGGTAGGGGATGGCTCTGGCTATGGCAGCAGGCAGCCCATGGCGGCTGGCGAGGGGAGCGCCTGGCCGCCGGCGATGGAGCTCGTGGTGGCCGAGTCGTAGCCCGAGGGGAGGGGGAGGAGAGATGCGCGCGCGTATGGCTGGAGGTAGGGGATGGAGCGCATATGGAAGGGCGCGCGAGGCGCGCGGGGCCACGCTCATACGCTGGATCTGTGCGATCGAACGCAAAGCGGCAGGACCGGCCCAATGTTTCCGCCGACGCACCGGGTGGAAACATTACCCAACACATATAGAGGACTGTGGAGCCAAAGCGTAAACTTAGATTCGTCAAAGACAGTCTTCGCATTTTTCTTCCGCGTAGGTCTTGCTTATCATTGACTACAACAGTTCTTTCCCAATAGTCGGAAATTCACAACACATTCAATTCAAATCAGCTTTATTTCTAATATTCCGGATGAAAATTTGTCACATTGCGACTTACATTGATAGAACATTAATACTTAGTTAAACTATAAACTAATTAGCTAATAGTTGTGGCGGCTGGATTCATCGGCGGGACCTAGTTGCGGCGTGGGGCACGACACCACAGCCATGACCAAGGATGGCGGGGGTGGGGTCCGAGTCATGTTCGAGTGGGGTCGAGGCCAAGTGGAAATGCGGAAATGCGGGACACGATGCCCGCAAAACCAGCCTCGACGACCACGTCCCAGGGCGGCCATGCTTCCACGACGGCATTGCGGGCCTCAATGACTCAGAAGATGGCCTCGGCGTGCTCGTCCCATGTGGGTCAATACGTCCACGGCGGGGGCGAGGGCTGGCAGGGCAGGCGATCCCAAATCCGCCTAATCCCTCGCGAGGTTGGCAATACCCACTTTCAGATGCTACTAGAAGGGGACTAGGGTATATGCCAACATTTTTTGGGACATGTTTTGGAGAAATGGTGAAATGGTGGCAAGCGAGAGAGATTTGAGAGGCGTTGAAGAGGGCAATGGGCGAGAGGGAAGGCCGTGATGACCTTTTATAGGTTGGCGCGATCGCCATTAAGAGGCCAACCGAGGAGGTCGCAGATGGCCGGAGGCCATCAAGGTGTGCGCTTCTGGTGAGAAGTGTCGGTGCACTTGCACGCCTCTGGCCTGCTTACACGGCATCTCTCAGCCTACTTGCATGCAAACCAAAAGATGATGACGCGTGACAGTCATCTGACGGACTGTAACGGGTATGCGAGGGAGCGTGTGTGGCGTTAATGGCCGGGTGATTACTCGCTGGTGGTGCCTTGAAGGCCACACAACTTCAAAATCCGTCTGTTGCAATGAGGAAGAAGTTGAAACTTACCTCCCGCCTTAACGGCTGGATATGAAGCGAACTCAGCCTCCACAACCTCCATATTTGGAGGCTAGGAGCTCGTTTATGACCATGACTCCGATAGAGTGTCATTTTGAGCCAAAATCGCTGCTATATATACGACTATGATGATGATCGAGGCCATATAACGACTGTGCTAGAGTTGTTCTAACAATATTATCTTCCCCATGACAACATACGTGCAAAGTTTTGTATGCATCGTTAAAGACGATACAAAAATGACCAATGACCAAGGGCGAGTTCACAATCCTTAGATTCAGATAGCATGTACTTCCTCCGTTCCCTAATATAAAACTTTTTAGCTATTTTAACGAAAAAGGCTTTCGCCCCGCTTTATATATAAAACAAACCACCACAGAGCACCAGTACACGAGAAGGTTCACACCACACACACACAGGTCTCACGACACAGAGTACAAGAGGTTCTGCTGAGGGCACAACTCAACAAGCCCAAAATAAAAACAACAGGTAGGCGGAGAGGGAGCCGACCCCTAATCCGGCTCAGGAGGTGGCAGAGGGAGCGACAACGACCAACGAGCAGAGGTCGGCGATGAAGGCAGAGATGGGGTCCCGATCCTGGGGGCTGCTAAGTGGCTGCCAGAGCTGCAAGTATCCAGACAGTTTGAAGAGAGCATCAGTAGCATGTCGAAGCGGAATGCGCTGAATAACAAGTCGGTTGTGGATCGTCCAGAGGGTCCAAGCAAGGGTCCCAATCTCCAACCACCTAATGTGACGAGAATGCGGGGAGGAGGCCTGGAGTTCCGCGAACATGTTAGGGAAATTGGTGTGGCACCAATTGCCCCCAACCACCTCACGAAAACAGCCCCAAAGAAATTGGGCGGACACGCAAGAGAAAAAGATGTGATTCATGTCTTCAGGGACGCCACAAAGCGGGCAAAGGCCGCTACCGGGGCCATTGCGCTTACGGACCTCCACGCCGGACGAAATCCGTGCGCGAATCCATTGCCACATGAAGATCCGGATCTTTAGGGGAAGCCGGATAGGCCAAACCGCCGTGAGGGGAGGCGGGGTGGAGGAGGGGGCGATAGCCCGATAGAGGGACTTGGTGGAGAACTGTCCCGACGGCTCTAGGCGCCATCGAACGAGATCCGGACCAGCATCAACCAGAGGCTCGTGGAGAGCAATGCAGTCAAGCAGCACCTGCCAGGCGGCAGCCTCCGGAGGCCCGAATGGCCTCCGGAAGGTGAGGTGCCCTAAGTCAATAAGGGCCCTCTCAACTGAGATCCTAGGATCAATGGCGATGGAGAAGAGGTTGGGAAGCGTGCAGCGAAGGGGGAATCACCCACCCAGCGGTCAAACCAGAACAGAGTTGCAGCTCGAGATCCAACCGAGATGGATGTCCCAATGCGAAGCACCGGGAGCAGCTGGATGATCGACTGCCAGAACTGGGAGACGCCAGTTCTCTGGCAGAAGGCGAGAGGCTGCCCACGAAGGTATTTGTTCCGGATAATGTCTAACCAGAGGCCACCTTGCCCTTGGGCAATCCGCCAAAGCCAATGGGATAATAGGGCGATGTTCATGCGCTTCGAGCACATGATCCCAAGGCCACCTTGCTTCCGAGGCTTGCAGATGTCCGGCCAGCTGACCATATGGTATTTCTATTTATTGTTGCCGCCCGCCCAGTAGAAACGAGATTGTACTTTGGCGATCTCATGATGCAGGGTTTCATGCAGGCTATAGAAGCTCATGAGGAACAAGAGGAGACTGGACAAGGATGAGTTTATGAGAATCGTCCGGGCCGCCTTAGACAACCACCTCCCCTGCTAGGGCTCAATACGCGTCTGCAGCTTTGCCACAGTCGGACGCAAGTCGGCCATGGTGAGCCTAGAGTCACTAATGGGGGTCCCCAAGTAGGTCGTGGGGAAGGTGCCCAAGCGGCAGTTAAGCCGGTTGGCGATGCCCAGGAATTCGTCCGGGGAGTAGCCCATCACCATCACATCGCTCTTGTCGAAGTTGATCTTGAGGCCAGACAATTGTTGGAAGCAGAGGAGGAGGAACTTCAGATTCGAGCTGTCAGTCTCCGAGCCTTCCACCATAATGATGGTGTCGTCGACGTATTGGAGGAGGGAGATCCCGGTGCCGCCGACCAAGTGAGGAGTAATCCCACGAATATGGCCAGCCGCCTTGGCCTTGTCAAGGATGGCGGCAAGAGCGTCGACCACCATGTTGAACAAGAATGGGAAGAAGGGGTCGCCCTGTCTAACACCACATAGGGTGGGGAAGTAGGGACCAATCTCCCCATTGATGTTCACGGTCGTGCGACCGTAGGAGACCATCTGCATCACTCAGGTGATCCAACGGTCATCGAAGCCTTTCAGGAGCAAAACTTCCCAAAGGAAGGACCAACTGACTGTATCGTAGGCCTTATGGAAATCGAGCTTCAGGAAGACCACCTTGAGGTGCTTAGAGTGGACCTCATGGAGCACCTCGTGGAGGACAAGCACCCCATCCAGGATATACCGCCCTTGGATGAAGGCGGACTGGTTGGGATGAGTAATGTGATCCACAAGCAGGGTCACCGGCGCACCCTTTTTCTAGGATCCGAAAGATCACATTGATCACCGTGATTGGGAGGAACTGGTGGATGTCGGAAGCCCCAGGCACTTTGGGGATGAGAGAAATGATCCCATAGTTGAGCCGGCCGGGGTCGATGGAGCCTACATAGAACTCGTCAAAGATGGCCATGATCTCCGGTCTGATTACATTCCAGAATGTCTGAAAGAATTTAACCGGGAGGCCGTCGGGGCCCGGGGCCGAGGAGGGATTCATACCACGGATGGCAGCCCAGACCTCGCCCTTAGAGAATGGGGCCGTGAGGGGCATTCTCCTTAGAAACCAGCTGGGGGCTGGTCTAGCAGTCATGGGCCAGCGATAGCACACTTCAAGGGGGGGGGGAGGAGAAGAGGCTCTTGTAGAATCCGTCAACGTGCGCCCTAATGTCGCTAGGGAATTGTAAGAGCATCTCGCCATCCCAGAGAAGAGAGATGGTGTTGTGTCTACGACGACCATTAGCAATGGCCTGAAAGTAAGCCGTGTTAGTGTCGCCCTTCAGGACCCATTTCTGGGAGACACGTAGACGCCAATAGGCCTGCTCATCGGTGTAGATGACAGAGAGTTGATCCTCTAGATCGTATCGGGAGTGCCACTCATCGGGGGAGAGGCCAGAGGCATCAGCCCTGAGGTCAAGTTCCTGCATGGTGGTACGCATGGCCTTTTTATGCTCCCTGAGATCACGACCAAGGTTGGCACCCCAGCCCTTCATGAACTGATGGCCACGCTTGGCACAGAACTGCCAAGAGTCAATGGCCGAGGGAGGGCAGGGGTGGGGGTCGGAGCGTGATGTCTACTACACAACCTTCTTCTTGTAGACGTTGTTGGGCCTGCAAGTGCAGAGGTTTGTAGAACAGTAGCAAATTTCTCTCAAGTGGATGACCTAAGGTTTATCAATCCGTGGGAGGCGTAGGATGAAGATGGTCTCTCTCAAGCAACCCTGCAACCAAATAACAAAGAGTCTCTTGTGTCCCCAACACACCCAATACAATGGTAAATTGTATAGGTGCACTAGTTCGGCGAAGAGATGGTGATACAAGTGCAATATGGATAGTAGATATAGGTTTTTGTAATCTGAAAATATAAAAACAGCAAGGTAACTAATGATAAAAGTGAGCGTAAACGGTATTGCAATGCTAGGAAACAAGGCATAGGGTTCATACTTTCACTAGTGCAAGTTCTCTCAACAATAATAACACATAGATCATATAACAATCCCTCAACATGCAACAAAGAGTCACTCCAAAGCCACTAATAGTGGAGAACAAACGAAGAGATTATGGTAGGGTACGAAACGACCTCAAAGTTATTCTTTCGGATCGATCTATTCAAGAGTTCGTACTAGAATAACACCTTAAGACACAAATCAACCAAAACCCTAATGTCACCTAGATACTCCATTGTCACCTCAAGTATCCGTGGGCATGATTATATGATATGCATCACACAATCTCAGATTCATCTATTCAACCAACACAAAGTACTTCAAAGTGTGCCCCAAAGTTTCTACCGGAGAGTCAAGACGAAAACGTGTGCCAACCCCTATGCATAGGTTCATGGGCGGAACCCGCAAGTTGGTCAGCAAAACATACATCAAGTGGCACGTGATATCCCATTGTCACCACAGATAAGCACGACAAGACATACATCAACTATTCTCAAATCATTAACGACTCAATCCAACAAGATAACTTCAAAGGGAAAACTCAATTCATCACAAGAGAGTAGAAGGGGAGAAACATCATAAGATCCAACTATAATAGCAAAGCTCGTGATACATCAAGATCGTGCCATAGAGAGAACACGAGAGAGAGAGACCAAACACATAACTACTGGTACATACCCTCAGCCCCGAGGGTGAACTACTCCCTCCTCGTCATGGATAGCGCCGGCATGATGAAGATGGCCACCGGTGATGGATTCCCCCTCCGGCAGGGTGCCGGAACGGGCTCCCGAGAGGTTTTTGGTGGCTACAGAGGCTTGCGGCGGCGGAACTCCCGATCTATCTTGTTATTCGATGTTTTTAGGGTACGTAGGCTTTTATAGGCGAAAGAAGTCGGTCGGGGGAGCCTCTAGGGGCCCACAAGAGTGGAGGGCGCGCCCAGGGGGTGGGCGCGCCCCCCTATCTTGTGGCTTCCTTGATGCTTCTCCAGCTTGCACTCCAAGTTTCCTGGGTCACGTTCGTTCCAAAAATCACGCTGCCGAAGGTTTCATTCCGTTTGGACTCCGTTTGATATTCCTTTTCTTCGAAATACTGAAACATGCAATAAAACAGCAATATGGGCTGGGCCTCCGGTTAATAGGTTAGTCCAATAGTAATATAGAAGTGTATAATAAAGCCCGTAATCATTCAAAACAGATAATAAAATAGCATGAATGCTTCATAAATTATAGATACGTTGGAGACGTATCAGCACCCCCAAGCTTAATTCCTGCTCGTCCTCGAGTAGGTAAATGATAAAAGGAAGAATTTATGAAGTGTGAATGCTAGCAGGTGCACAAGTTTGATCAATGATAATTTCAATCACCTTTTCTAGCATGATTATAAGTCATAACAGTAGTTCATCTCATAAAACTTGTCACGAACAAGTAACAAGCAATTCATATGTTAAAGCATAGACCATAAACTTTCTTGAAAACTAGCAAACTTCATACTCAGTTATCAAACAATTACAATTCATCTTATTTTCAGGAATAGCAAACTCCACATACTCAAGTATCATATAGTCTTCTACAATTGCTAACACTCACGCAATACTAATGGTTATGGAGTTTCAATTGGACACTGAGAAAGATAGGGGCTTATAGTGTTGCCTCCCAACGTATTCACCTTTGGGTGATGTCAACAATAATAGTTCATGCTAACTTACATCCAATTGGATATATATATCAGGATCTTTCCAACACGAGGTGCTTGCCAAAGGATAAAATGAAAAAGGGAAAGGTGAAGATCACCTTGACTCTTGCATAAAGTAAAAGACATAAAGTAAAAGATAGGCCCTTCACAGAGAGAAGCAGAGGTTGCCATGCGCTTTTAGGGTTGGATGCACAAAATCTTAATTCGAATGAACGTCACTTTATATTGCCACTTGTATATGGACCTTTATTATGCAGTCCGTCGCTTTTATTGCTTCCATAACAAGATCGTATAAAGCTATTTTCTTCACACCAAAAGATCATACATATTTAGAGAGCAATTTTTATTGCTTGCACCGATGACAACTTACTTGAAGGATCTTACTCAATCCATAGGTAGGTATGGTGAACTCTCATGGCAAAACTGAGTTTAAGGATATTTGGAAGCACAAGTAGTATCTCTACTTGGTGCAAGGAATTTTGGCTAGCATGAGGGGGAAAGGCAAGCTCAACATGTTTGAATGATCCATAACAATATACTTTAACTGAGATGTGCGAAAACATAACCCATTACGTTGTCTTCCTTGTCCAACATCAACTCTTTAGCATGTCATATTAAATGAGTGCTCCCAATTATAAAAGATGTCTAGGATAGTGTATTTATATGTGAAATCTCTCTTCCTTCAATATTCTTTCTTGAATTGTTCAAATGACCAATACAATGCTTGCTAACCTTCAATAAATTTACAACCTCTACTTCTTAGATGTGAAGTCATTACTCTCCATGGGATAAGAAAATGAGACATATATAATTTCAGATTTATGACAATCAACTCATTCAACAATTTACTCAAAGGATATAAGTGAACCACACGAGTAAATGAAAACTACTCCAAAAAGATATAAGTGAAGATCAATGAGGAGCTAAATAATTATGTAACTATGTGAAGACTCTCTCTCATTTAAGAATTTCAGATCTTGGTATTGTATTCAAACAGCAATCAAAACAAAATAAAATGACATTGCAAGGATAGCACAACTCAAGTGAAGAAACAAAAACTTAGGCTCAACCGATACTAACCGATAGTTGTTGAAGAAGAAAGGTGGGATGCCTACCGGGGCATCCCCAAGCTTAGATGCTTGAGACTTCTTGAAATATTATCTTGGGGTGCCTTGGGCATCCCCAAGCTTAGGCTCTTGCCACTCCTTATTCCATAGTCCATCGAATCTTTGCCCAAAACTTGAGAACTCCACAACACAAAACTCAACAGAAAACTCGTAAGCTCCGTTAGTATAAGAAAATAAAACCACACTTAGGTACTGTAATGAACTCATTCCAAATTCATATTGGTGTAATATCTACTATATTCCAACTTATCTATGGTTCATACCCTCCGATACTACTCATAGGTTCATCAAAATAAGCAAACAACACATAGAAAACAGAATCTGTCAAAAACAAAACAGTCTGTAGTAATATGTATCAAACGTATACTTCTGGAACTCCCAAAATTCTACCAAATTAGGAAGTCCTAAGAAATTTCTGTACCAACCCAGAGAAAAAACAATCATATCATAAGCACGTTTCTGTGAATTAACAAAACTAATTTACTGGGTGCAAAAGTTTCTGATTCTCAGCAGGATCAACACAAGTATCACCGTAAGCTATCCTAAAGGTCTTACTTGGCACTTTATTGAAACAAATGATATAAAACATGATTACTACAGTAGCATAATCATGTATACACACAAAAACAGTAAGGGTAAATATTGGGTTGTTGATACGTCTCCAACGTATCTATAATTTTTGATTGTTCCATGCTATTATATTACCCCCTTTTGGATGTTTATGGGCTTTATTATACACTTCTATATCATTTTTCGGACTAACCTACTAATCGGAGGCCCAATCCATATTGTTGTTTTATTGCCTGTTTTAGTATTTCAAAGAAAAGGAATATCAAACGGAGTCCAAACGGAATGAAACCTTTGGCAACATGTTTTTTCGGAAGATTATCATCCTGGAGGCTTGGAGATCAAGTCATAAGTTCCTCGAGGAGCCCAGGAGATAGCCCCCCCTACAGGGGCGCAGCCCCCTGTCTCGTGGACCCCTCGAGCACCTCCCGACTGACTTCTTTCGCCTATATATGCCTACGTACCCTAAAACCATCAGAAATAAAAATAGATCGGGAGTTCCGCTGCCGCAAGCCTCTATAGCAACCAAAAATCTCCCAGGAGTCTGTTCCGGCACCCTGCCAGAGGGGGAACCCATCACTGGTGGTCATCTTCATCATCCCGGCGCTCTCCATGACGAGGAGGGAGTAGTTCACCCTCGGGGCTGAGGGTATGTACGAGTAGCTATGTGTTTGATCTCTCTCTCTCTCTCGTGTTCCCTCTATGGCACGATCTTGATGTATCCCGAGCTTTGCTATTGTAGTTGGATCTTATGATGTTTCTCCCCCTCTACTCTATTGTGATGAATTGAGTTCCCCTTTGAAGTTATCTTATCGGATTGAGTCTTTTATGAGAACACTTGATGTATGTCTTGCCGTGTTTATCTATGGTGACAATGGGATATCACGTGCCACTTGATGTATGTTTTGGTGACCAACTTGCGGGTTCTGCCCATGAACCTATGCATAGGGGTTGGCACACGTTCTTGACTCTCCGGTAGAAACTTTGGGGCACTCTTTGAAGTACTTTGTGTTGGATGGATGAATCTGAGATTGTGTGATGCATATCGTATAATCATGCCCATGGATACTTGAGGTGACAATGGAGTATCTAGGTGACATTAGGGTTTTGGTTGATTTGTGTCTTAAGGTGTTATTCTAGTACGAACTCTTGAATAGATCGATCCAAAAGAATAACTTTGAGGTGGTTTCGTACCCTACCATAATCTCTACGTTTGTTCTCCGCTATTAGTGGCTTTGGAGTGACTCTTTGTTGCATGTTGAGGGATTGTTATATGATCTATCTATGTTATTATTGTTGAGAGAACTTGCACATGAAAGTATGAACCCTAGGCCTTGTTTCCTATCACTGCAATACCGTTTATGCTCACTTTTATCATTAGTTACCTTGCTGTTTTTATTATTTTAGATTACAAAAACCTATATCTACCATCCATATTGCACTTGTATCACCATCTCTTCACCGAACTAGTGCACCTATACAATTTACCATTGTATCGGGTGTGTTGGGGACACAAGAGACTCTTTGTTATTTGGTTGCAGGGTTGCTTGAGAGTGACCATCTTCATCCTACGCCTCCTATGGATTGATAAACCTTAGGTCATCCACTTGAGGGAAATTTGCTACTGTCCTACAAACCTGTGCACTTGCAGGCCCAACAACGTCTACAAGAAGAAGGTTGTGTAGTAGACATCAAGCTCTTTTCTGGCGCCGTTGCCGGGGAGGTGGGTGCTTGAAGGTATATCTTTAGATCTTGCAATCGAAGCTTTTTGTTTCTTGTTTTATCACTAGTTTAGTTTATAAAAGAAAACTACAAAAAAAGTGGAGCTAAGTTTTCTCATACGCTTCGCCTTTTTAATATCTTTCGTGAGTATGATGGAAAGGAAAATTGTGCTCAAGTGCTAGAAGAAGAATGCTTTAAAATGCTTGATACTAAATCTTTGAATGATGAGCACGATTGCAATGTTGTTTGTATAAACTCCTTGAATATCCATAGTACTAATGATGATTGCTCTAGTCATGATGAAAATATCTCTTATGAGCATGTCAACTTTTGTGGAGTGCATGTTTGCATGAACACACCAAATAGAGAAGATATATATTGCAAGAGGCATAAGCACTTAGAAACTAAATGGTTACACGAAAGGCTAGATGTGAGTGCTGGAAATTTAAATTTCCTTTGTCGTACTTGTGCACTTTGCAATGAACGTGGTCATTTACATCTCCGATGCAAATTGTTTCATGATGGAATCGTGTCCAAAAATTGTGATGATTTGATCTCTCTTGCACATTACAATGAGCTTAGTTTACTTTTGGGTTATGAAGAATTGAAATGTTTACTTAAGGACCTTCCAGAATTTGCCCATAAGAAATTCCTTGATATTGATCTAGAAAAGATTTGTATGTTTTGTGCGGAGAATTGCATTGAAAATCCTTATATTGCCAAGTACCTAAAGAAAAAAAAGCAGATAGAAGATGATGAGAATACTAATGAAAGGGAAGAGACTTCCCAATATCCTCCTATTATTTCTCATGATGAATCAGGTAACGAGGAGGAGCTTTATATTCAACCAATCTCATCAATAAGGAGTTCAAAGAGGAAGGTCGAACCCACACATAATATGAAGAAGAAAAGGAAAAGAAGGGGCAACAAAGGTAAAAAGGTATCCCTTACAAATGATGTTGCTCCTACTACTCATTGTGATGATGATAATTGCTATACTATTGGTGCTATCCATACTATTAATGATGAGAGAAATTATGCTTATGATATGAAAGAGCCCAAGCTTTGGAAAGCTATGTTTGATGAGGATGAAATATTTGAGAATATATTTGCTGAAATTAATGTTTGTCCCAAGCTTGGGGATGCTATGTTTAATGAAGATGATATTTTTAGCATCCCAAGTTTTGATATGCAAAGTTGTTATGATGATAGCATGCCTCCTACCTATGATGATTATATTGATGAAAGTGGGTTCGGAAGAGTGTCAACTTTAGGAAGTAGTGATCCCACTATTTTGGAGGATGTTGAATTTTATTTTGATGAATACGAAAGTGGATTTGGAAGAGTGTCAACTTTATTTAGTGATTCCACTATCTTGGGAGAGGTTTCAATCGATTATGATGAGAACGAAGTTGCTACTTATGATGATTATTGTGATGAAACTTATGCTATAAAAAGTAGTGATGATTATATTTACAAATCTTGTCATGATTATGATTACCCTTTTTTGAACATTACTCTTTTAATGTGGAAACAATTTTTAGTGTTCAAGTCTCTTATGATACTCCCACAATTCCGAATGAGAAGAATTTTGCTTATGTGGAGAGTAGTAAATTTTCTATGCTTGTAGCTCATGAAAAGAATGCTTTAGGTGCTGGTTATATTGTTGAATTCATTCATGGTGCTACTGAAAATTATTATGAGGGAGGAATATATGCTTGTAGGAATTGCAATAATGTCAAGTTTTCTCTCTATGTGTTGAAAATCTTGAAGCTATGCTTGTTTTACGTTCCTTTGCTAGTTGATTATTGTTCCCATAAGTTGTTTGCTTACAAAATCCCTATGCATAGGAAGTGGGTTAGACTTAAATGTGCTAGTCATATGCTTCATGATGCTCCCGTTATGTTTCAATTCTTATCTTTTATGTGAGCATCATTGCCATCATCATGCCTAGCTAGAAAGGCATTAAAGAAAAGCGCTTGTTGGGAGACAACCCAATATTTATCCTTACTATTTTTTTGTGTTCACATGATTATGCTACTGTAGTAATCATGTTTTATAGCTTTGTTTCAATAAAGTGCCAAGTAAGACCTTTAGGATGGCTTACGGTGATAGTTGTGTTGATCCTGCTAAAAATCAGAAACTTTTGCACCCAGTAAATTAGTTTTGTGAATTCACAGAAACGTCATTCTGATCGGATTCTTTTTGATCTTGATTGGTATACAAATTGCTTAGGACTTTCTAATTTGGTAGGATTGTTGGAGTTCCAGAAGTATACGTTTGATACAGATTACTACAGACTGTTATGTTTTTGACAGATTCTGTTTTCTATGTGTTGTTTGCTTATTTTGATGAATCTATGAGTAGTATCGGTGGGTATGAACCATAGAGAAGTTGATGTACAGTAGATATTACACCATTATGAATTTATAATGAGCTCATTACAGTACCTAAGTGGTGGTTTTATTTTCTTATACTAACGGAGCTTATGAGTTTTCTGTTGAGTTTTGTGTTGTGAAGTTTTCAAGTTTTGGGTAAAGATTCGATGGAATATGGAATAAGGAGTGGCAAGAGCCTAAGCTTGGGGATGCACAAGGCACCCAATGGTAATATACAATTACAACCAAGAGCCTAAGCTTGGGGATGCACCGGAAGGCATCCCCTCTTTCGTCTTCGTTCATCGGTAACTTTACTTGGAGCTATATTTTTATTCACCACATGATATGTGTTTTGCTTGGAGCGTCATTTTCTTTTGTTAGTTTTTGTTTGCTGTTTGATTAGAGTACCAAGATCTGAAATTATTAAATGAGAGAGAGTCTTCATATAGTTACATAATTATTTAGCTACTCATTGATCTTCGCTTATATCTGTTGGAGTAGTTTCTCGTTTGCTCTAGTGCTTCACTTATATATTTTAGAGCACAACGGTGGTTTTATTTTGTAGAAATTAACGAACTCTCATGCTTCACTTATATTATTTTGAGAGTCTTAAACAACATAGTAATTTGATTGAAAACTATCATAGAAAGTGAATTGGATGCTATGATCAATTTGATGCTTGATAATTGTTTTGAGATATGGAGGTAGTTATATTAAAGTCATGCTAGTTGGGTGATTATGGATTTAAAGAATTCTTGAGTTGAAGTTCGTGATTCCCGTAGCATGCACGTATGGTGAACCTCTTTGTGATGAACTTGGAGCACAATTTTATTTATTGATTGTCTTCCTTATGAGTGGCGGTCGGGGACGAGCCATGGTCTTTTCCTACCAATCTATCCCCCAAGGAGCATGCACGTAGTACTTTGGTTTTTGATGACTTCTAAATTTTTGCAACAACTTTATGAGTTCTTTTGATTAATGTTGAGTCCATGGATTATACGCACCCTTTCATCCTTCCACCATTGCTAGCCTCTCTTGTGTCGTGCAACTTTCGCCGGTACCATACACCCACCATATACCTTCCTCAAAAAGCCACCATACCTACCTATTATGGCATTTCCATATCCATTCCGAGATATATTGCCATGCAACTTTCCACCGTTTCGTTCATATGACACGCATTACTTTTGTCATATTGCTCTTTGCATGATCATGTAGTTGACATCGTATTTGTGGCAAGGCCACCTTCATAATTTTCATACATGTCACTCTTGATTCATTGCATATCCCGGTACACCGCCGGAGGCATTCATATAGAGTCATACCTTGTTCTAGCTTTGAGTTGTAATTCTTGAGTTGTAAATCCATAAAAGTGTGATGATCTTCATTATTAGAGCATTGTCCTAGTGAGGAAAGGATGATGAAGACTATGATTCCCCCACAAGTCGGGATGAGACTTCGGACTTCACAAAAAAAAGAGGCCAAAAACAAGAAAAAAAAGGCCAAGGGAAAAAAAGAAAGAAAAAGAAAACAAAAGGAAAAGAAAAAAAATAAAATGAGAGAAAAAGAGAGAAGGGACAATGCTACTATCTCTTTTTCCACACTTGTGCTTCAAAGTAGCACCATGATCTTCATGATAGAGAGTCTCATATGTTGTCACTTTCATATACTAGTGGGAATTTTTCATTATAGAACTTGGCTTGTATATTCCAATGATGGGCTTCCTCAAAATGCCCTAGGTCTTCGTGAGCAAGCGAGTTGGATAAACACCCACTTAGCTTCTTTTGTTGAGATTTCATATATTTATAGCTCTAGTGCATCCATTGCATGGCAAACCCTACTCACTCACATTGATATTTATTAATGGGCATCTCCATAGCCCGTTGATACACCTAGTTGATGTGAGACTATCTTCTCCTTTTTGTTTTCTCCACAACCACCATTCTATTCCACATATAGTGCTATGTCCATGGCTCACGCTCATGTATTGCGTGAAAGTTGAAAGAGTTTGAGATTATTAAAGTATGAAACAATTGCTTGGCTTGTCATAGGGGTTTTTCATGATTAAATACTTTGTGTGATGAAGATAGAGCAACAACCAGACTATATGATTTTGTAGGGATAACTTTCTTTGGCAATGTTATTTTGAGAAGACATGATTACTTTGATTAGTATGCTTGAAGTATCACCATTTTCATGTTAATATGAACTTTTATTTTGTATCATTTGGATCTGAACATTCATGCCACAATAAAGAAAATTACATTGAGAATTATGCTAGGTAGCATTCCACATCAAAAATTCTGTTTTTATCATTTACCTACTCGAGGACGAGCAGGAATTAAGCTTGGGGATGCTTGATACGTCTCCAATGTATCTATAATGTTTGATTGTTCCATGCTATTATATTACCCCTTTTTGGATGTTTATGGGCTTTATTATACACTTTTATATCATTTTTCGGACTAACCCACTAACCGAAGGCCCAACCCATATTGCTGTTTTATTGCCTGTTTAAGTATTTCGAAGAAAAGGAATATCAAACGGAGTCCAAACGGAATGAAACTTTCGGCAACGTGTTTTTTTGGAAGATTATCATCCTGGAGGCTTGGAGATCAAGTCAGAAGATCCTCGAGGAGCCCAGGAGATACGCCCCCCTACAGGGCACAGCCCCCTGTCTCGTGGACCCCTCGAGCACCTTCCGACCGACTTCTTTCGCCTATATATGCCTACGTACCCTAAAACCATCAGAAATCAAGATAGATCAGGAGTTCCGCCGCCGCAAGCCTCTGTAGCCACCAAAAACCTCTCGGGAGTCCATTCCGGCACCCTGCCGGAGGGGGAACCCATCACCGGTGGCCATCTTCATCATCCCGGCGCTCTCCATGACGAGGAGGGAGTAGTTCACCATCGGGGCTGAGGGTATGTACCAGTAGCTATGTGTTTGATCTCTCTCTCTCTCTCGTGTTCTCTCTCGTGTTCCCTCTATGGCACGATCTTGATGTATCCCGAGCTTTGCTATTGTAGTTGGATCTTATGATGTTTCTCCCCCTCTACTCTCTTGTGATGAATTGAGTTTCCCTTTTGAAGTTATCTTATCGGATTGAGTGTTTTATGAGAACACTTGATGTATGTCTTGCCGTGTTTATCTGTGGTGACAATGGGATATCACGTGCCACTTGATGTACGTTTTGGTGACGAACTTGCGGGTTCCGCCCATGAACCTATGCATAGGGGTTGGCACACGTTCTCGACTCTCCGGTAGAAACTTTGGGGCACTCTTTAAAGTACTTTGTGTTGGTTGGATGAATATGAGATTGTGTGATGCATATCGTATAATCATGCCCATGGATACTTGAGGTGACAATGGAGTATCTAGGTGACATTAGGGTTTTGGTTGATTTGTGTCTTAAGGTGTTATTCTAGTACGAACTCTTGAATAGATCGATCCGAAAGAATAACTTTGAGGTGGTTTCGTACCCTACCATAATCTCTACGTTTGTTCTCCGCTATTAGTGGATTTGGAGTGACTCTTTGTTGCGTGTTGAGGGATTGTTATATGATCTATCTATGTTATTATTGTTGAGAGAACTTGCACTAGTGAAAGTATGAACCCTAGGCCTTGTTTCCTATCATTGCAATACCGTCTACGCTCACTTTTATCATTAGTTACCTTGCTGTTTTTATTATTTCAAATTACAAAAACATATATCTACCATCCATATTGCACCTGTATCACCATTTCTTCACTGAACTAGTGCACCTATATAATCTACCATTGTATTGGGTGTGTTGGGGACACAAGAGACTCTTTGTTATTTGGTTGCAGGGTTGCTTGAGAGAGACCATATTCATCCTACGCCTCCTATGGATTGATAAACCTTAGGTCATCCACTTGAGGGAAATTTGCTACTGTCCTACAAACCTGTGCACTTGCAGGCCCAACAACGTCTACAAGAAGAAGGTTGTGTAGTAGACATCAGTTGTCCCCCAACAAGCGCTTTTTTAATGCCTTTATAGCTAGGCATGATGATGGCAATGATGCTCACATAAAAGATAAGAATTGAAACATAACGGGAGCATCATGAAGCATATGACTAGCACATTTAATTCTAACCCACTTCCTATGCATAGGAATTTGTGAGCAAACAACTTATGGGAACAATAATCAACTAGCATAGGAAGGTAAAACAAGCATAGCTTCAAGATTTTCAACACATAGAGAGGAAACTTGACATTATTGCAATTTCTACAAGCATATATTCCTCCCTCATAATAATTTTCAGTAGCATCATGAATGAATTCAACAATATAACCAGCACCTAAAGCATTCTTTTCATGATCTACTTGCATAGAAAATTTACTACTCTCCACATAAGCAAAATTCTTCTCATTCGGAATAGTGGGAGTATCATAAGAGACTTGACCACTAAAAATTGTTTCCACATTAAAAGAGTAATGTTCAGAAAAAGGGTAATCATAATCATGACAAGATTTATAAATATAATCATCACTACTTTTTATAGCATAAGTTTCATCACAATAATCATCATAAGTAGCAACTTCGTTCTCATCATAATCGATTGAAACCTCTCCCAAGGTAGTGGAATCATCACTAAATAAAGTTGACACTCTTCCAAATCCACTTTCATATTCATCACAATAAGATTCAACATCCTCCAAAATAGTGGGATAACTACTTCCTAAAGTTGACACTCTTCCAAACCCACTTTCATCAATATAATCATCATAGGTAAGAGGCATGCTATCATCATTTCAACTTTGCATATCAAAACTTGGGAGGCTAAAAATATCATCTTCATTAAACATAGCATCCCCAAGCTTGGGACAAACATTAATTTCAGCAAATATATTCTCAAATATTTCATCCTCATCAAACATAGCTTCCCCAAGCTTGGGCCCTTTCATATCATAAGCATAGTCACTCTCATCATTAAATATATGGATAGAACCAATAGTATAGCAATTATCATCATCACAATGAGTAGTAGGAGCAACATCATTTGGGAGGAATACCTTTCTACCTTTGTTGCTCCTTTTCTTCTTTTTCTTCTTCACATTATGTGTGGGTTCAACCTTCCGCTTTGAGCTCCTTATTGACGAGATTGGTTGAATAGAAAGATCCTCCTCGTTACCTGATTCATCATAAGAAATAATAGGAGGATATTGGGAAATCTCTTCCCTTTCATTAGTGTTCTCTTCTTCTTCTATTTGCTTTCTTTTCTTTAGGTAATTGGCAATATAAGGATTTTCAATGCAATTCACCGCACAATACATATAAATCTTCTCTAGATCAAAATCAAGAAATCTATCAAGATTAAATTTTGGAATACCCTGAGTTATACGTTTCATTTCTTCATACCCCCAAAGAAGACTAAGCTCTTTATGATGCCCATGGGTAATCAAGTTATCACAATTTTTGGACATGATTCGATCATGAAACAATTTGCATTGGAGATTTAAATGACCACGTTCATTGCAAAGTTCACAAGGGGCACGAAAAATATTGAATCTTTCAGCACAATCATCAAGACTTTCTTGCAAACCTTTAGTTTTTAAATACTTATGCCTCTTGCAATATCTATTTTCTCTATTTGGTGTGTCCATGCAAACCCATTCTAGTCCACAAAAATCAACATGCTTATAAGAGACATTTTCATCATAACTAGTGCAATCATCATTAATACTATGGATATTCAAAGAGTTCACACTAACAACATTGCAATCATGCTCATCATTCAAATATTTAGTATCAAGCATTTTAATGCATTCTTCTTCTAGCACTTGAGCACAATTTTCCTTTCCATCATACTCACGAAAGATATTAAAAAGACGAAGCGTATGAGACAAGCTTAACTCCATTTTTTGTAGTTTTCTTTTATAAAATAAACTAGTGATAAAACAAGAACAAAAAGATTCGATTGCAAGATCTAAAGATATACCTTCAAGCACTCACCTCCCTGGCAACGGCGCTAGAAAAGAGCTTGATGTCCACTACACAACCTTATTCTTGTAGACGTTGTTGGGCCTGCAAGTGCACAGGTTTGTAGGACAGTAGCAAATTTCCCTCAAGTGGATGACCTAAGGTTTATCAATCCGTGGGAGGCGTAGGCTGAAGATGGTCTCTCTCAAGCAACCCTGCAACCAAATAACAAAGAGTCTCTTTTGTCCCCAACAGACCCAATACAATGGTAAATTGTATAGGTGCACTAGTTCGGCGAAGAGATGGTGATACAAGTGCAATATGGATAGTAGATATAGGTTTTTGTAATCTGAAAATATAAAAACAGCAAGGTAACTAATGATAGAAGTGCGCGTAAATGGTATTGCAATGCTAGGAAACAAGGCATAGGGTTCATACTTTCACTAGTGCAAGTTCTCTCAGCAATAATAACATAGATAGATCATATAACAATCCCTCAACATGCAACAAAGAGTCACTCCAAAGCCACTAATAGCAGAGAACAAACGAAGAGATTATGGTAGGGTACGAAACCACCTCAAAGTTATTCTTTCGGATCGATCTATTCAAGAGTTCGTACTATAATAACACCTTAAGACACAAATCAACCAAAACCCTAATGTCACCTAGATACTCCATTGTCACCTCAAGTATCCGTGGGCATGATTATACGATATGCATCACACAATCTCAGATTCATCTATTCAACCAACACAAAGTACTTCAAAGAGTGCCCCAAAGTTTCTACCTGAGAGTCAAGACGAAAACGTGTGCCAACCCCTATGCATAAGTTCACAAGGTCACAGATCCCGCAGGTTGATCACGAAAACATACATCAAGTGGCACGTGATATCCCATTGTCACCACATATAAGCACGGCAAGACATACATAAAGTGTTCTCAAATCCTTAAAGACTCAATCCAACAAGATAACTTCAAAGGGAAAAATCAATTCATCACAAGAGAGTAGAGGGGGAGAAACATCATAAGATCCAACTATAATAGCAAAGCTCGCGATACATCAAGATCGTGCCATAGAGAGAACACGAGAGAGAGAGAGAGAGAGAGAGAGAGAGAGAGAGAGAGAGAGAGAGAGAGAGAGATCAAACACATAGCTACTGGTACATACCCTCAGCCCCAAGGGTGAACTACTCCCTCCTCGTCATGGATAGCGTCGGGATTATGAAGATGGCCACCGGTGATGGATTCCCCCTCCGGCAGGGTGCCAGAACGGGCTGCCGAGAGGTTTTTGGTGGCTACAGAGGCTTGCGGCGGCGGAACTCCCGATCTATCTTGTTATTCGATGTTTTTAGGGTACGTAGGCTTATATAGGTGAAATAAGTCGGTCGGGGGAGCCTCGAGGGGCCCACAAGAGTGGAGGGCGCGCCCAGTGGGGTGGGCGCCCCCCTATCTTGTGGCTTCCTTGATGCTTCTCCGGCTTGCACTCCAAGTTTCCTGGGTCACGTTCGTTCCAAAAATCACGCTGCCAAAGGTTTCATTCCGTTTGGACTCCGTCTGATATTCCTTTTCTTCGAAATACTGAAAGAGGCAATAAAACAGCAATATGGGCTGGGCCTCCGGTTAATAGATCAGTCCCAAAAGTAATATAGAAGTGTATAATAAAGCCCGTAATCATTCGAAATAGATAATAAAATAGCATAAATGCTTCATAAATTATAGATACGTTGGAGACATAACAGAGCGGGGCTCCACCCAGCACGCACCGACGCCCTCCACGAAGCCGGTTTGAGACACCCAAAATGTCTCAAACCGGAAGCAAGGAGGTATCAGGGGGCGCTCGTCGGTGAAGGGCAAGAGGAGAGGGATGTGGTCGGAGCCAATCTGGGTGATGGCCCGGAGGAAGGCCAGGGGGTAGTGGAGGTCCCACTCCAGGGAGACCAGGACCCAATCCAGCACCGACTGGGTCGGGGCAGCCTGGCGATTGGTCCAGGTAAACTTGGCACCAATCCTATCTATCTCGCGGAGGCCAAGATCAGCAATGCAGTCATTAAACATTTGCATGCGGGCAAAGTTGACATGCAAATTGCTCTTGTCCTCCGTGAAGCGGAGGAGGTTAAAATCACCTCCGACCACCATGGGGAGGGTGGCATCCGACACCTTCTGGTGGAGCTCGTCAAGGAAGGTGGCAGACCTACTATGGTCTGCAGGGCCATAGACGATGATAACCTCCCACTTGAATTTAGGAGCCCGCTCAAAGAGCTCCATGCTAACAAAGAACTGTCCTCGGCCGTAGACGTGAGGAATTTTTCTATTAATCATTTGCAAAAAGAATCAACCTAAAAGCACTCTTGTGTAAAAAATGACAGCTATTCTCGTGAGCGCAAACGTTTCTGTTTTTTACAACAAGATCGCAAAGACTTCACCCAAGTCTTCCCAAAGGTTCTACTTGGCACAAACACTAATTAAAAGATAAAACCACATCTAACCAGAAGCTAGATGAATTATTTATTACTAAACATGAGCAAAAAGCAAAGAACAAAAATAAAATTGGGTTGCCTCCCAACAAGCGCTATCGTTTAACGCCCCTAGCCAGGCATAAAAACACGAATAGATCTAGGTATTGGCATCTTTGGTAGGCAACCCATAAGTGGCTCCCATAATAGATTCATAAGGCAATTTAGTTTTCTTCATAGGAAAGTGTTCCATGCCCTTCCTTAACATAAATTGGAATCTAATGCTTCCTTCTTTCATATCAATAATTGCACCAATCGTTCTAAGGAAAGGTCTACCAAGAATAATAGGACATGTAGGATTGCAATATCTATCAAGAACAATGAAATATGCGGGCACGTAATCCCTATTTGCAACAATAAGAACATCATTAATCCTTCCCATAGGTTTCTTAATGGTGGAATCCTCAAGATGCAAATTTAAAGAACATTCATCAAATTCACGGAAACCTAGCACATCACATAAAGTTTTTGAAATCATGGAAACACTAGCACCCAAATCACAGAAAGCATAACATTCATAATCTTTAACCTTAATTTTAATAGTAGGTTCCCACTCATCATAAAGTTTTCTAGGGATATAAACTTCTAGTTCAATATATTTCTTCATAAGATTGCATCAAAGCATCAACGATATGTTTAGTAAAAGCTTTATTTTGATTATAAGCATGAGGAGAATTTAGCATAGATTGCAACAAGGAAATACAATCTATTAAAGAACAATTATCATAATTAAATCCCTTGAAACCCAAAATAGTGGGTTCATTGCTATTTAAAGTTTTGACCTCTTCAATCCCACTTTTATCAATTTTTGCATCTAGATCAAAAAACTCTGAATCATTGGGACGCCTTTTAACTAAAGTTGACTCATCTCCAGTCCCATCTTTATCAAGATTCATACTGGAAAGCAAAGATTTAATAGGAGTCACATCAATCACTTTTAAATCTTCATCATTATTATGTAGATCTTTCGGTTTAGCGGCCATCTTATTAATTAAGGTGGCTTGTTTATCCGAGATTTGGCTTACTAAAATTTCAAGATGAGCAAACTGAGATTTCAAACCATAAAATTCCTTAGACATATCATCGAGCTCTTTATTCATGTACTCCATAACACTTTTTTGTTCTTTAAGCTCGTTTCTGAAGAAATTATTATGCTCAAATTGCAAAGACATAAAGCTTTTAACGTTGTTTTCAATTTCTTCCAACCTCCTAAGGTGAGGATCAACGCTTTTTGTCAGAGCCATCAAAGCAAACAGGCACACCAACACACCAGCACACAAGAAGCAAGCGAAAAGAGACGAACGGAAGAGGGGCGAAGAAAAGGCAAAGGTTTTTGAAAATCATTTTAGAAGTGGGGAAGAGGAAAACGGGAGGCAAATGGCAAATAATGTAATGCGAGGGAGAAGAGTTTATGATGGGTACTTGGTATGGCTTGACTTAGCGTAGACCTCCCCGGCAACGGCACCACAAAAGAGCTTGATGTCTACTACACAACCTTCTTCTTGTAGACGTTGTTGGGCCTCCAAGTGCAGAGGTTTGTAGGACAGTAGCAAATTTCCCTCAAGTGGATGACCTAAGGTTTATCAATCCGTGGGAGGCGTAGGATGAAGATGGTCTCTCTCAAACAACCCTGCAACCAAATAACAAAGAGTCTCTTGTGTCCCCAACGCACCCAATACAATGGTAAATTGTATAGGTGCACTAGTTCGGTGAAGAGATGGTGATACAAGTGCAATATGGATAATAGATAAAGATTTTTGTAATCTGAAAATATAAAAACAGCAAGGTAGCAAGTAACAAAAGAGAGCGTAAACGGTATTGCAATGCTTTGAAACAAGGCCTAGGGTTCATACTTTCACTAGTGCAAGTTCTCTCAACAATAATAACATAATTGGATCATATAACTATCCCTCAACATGCAACAAAGAGTCACTCCAAAGTCACTAATAGCGGAGAACAAACAAAGAGATTATTGTAGGGTACGAAACCACCTCAAAGTTATTATTTCCGATCAATCCATTGGGCTATTCCTATAAGTGTCACAAACAACCCTAGAGTTCGTAGTAAAATAACACCTTAAGACACACATCACCAAAACCCTAATGTCACCTAGATACTCCAATGTCACCTCAAGTATCCATGGGTATGATTATACGATATGCATCACACAATCTCAGATTCATCTATTCAAACCAACACAAAGAACTTCAAAGAGTTCCCCAAAGTTTCTACCAGGGAGTCAAGACGAAAACGTGTGCCAACCCCTATGCATAGATTCCCAAGGTCACGGAACCCGCAAGTTGATCACCAAAACATACATCAAGTGAATCAATAGAATACCCCATCGTCACCACGGGTATCCCACGCAAGACATACATAAAGTGTTCTCAAATCCTTAAAGACTCAATCTGGTAAGATAACTTCAAAGGGAAAACTCAATCCATTACAAGAGATAGAGGGGGAGAAACATCATATGATCAAACTATAATAGCAAAGCTCGCGGTACATCAAGATCATGCCATATCAAGAACACGAGAGGGAGAGAGAGGAGAGAAAGAGAGAGAGAGAGAGAGAGAGAGAGAGAGAGAGAGAGAGAGAGAGAGATCAAACACATAGCTACTGGTACATACCCTCAGCCCCAAGGGTGAACTACTCCCTTCTCGTCATGGAGAGCGCCGGGATGATGAAGATGGCCACCGGTGATAGATCCCCCCTCCGGCAGGGTGCCGAAACAGGGTCCCAATTGGTTTTTGGTGTCTACAGAGGCTTGCGGCTGCGGAACTCCCGATCTAGGTTATTTTCTGGAGGTTTGGGGATTTATAGGAGAGGTTGGCGTCGAGAACAAGTAAGGGGGACCCACGGAGAGTCCACGAGGCACAGGGGGGCGCCCCAAGGGGGTGGGTGCACCCTCCACCCTCGTGGGCCCCATGGGACTCCCCTCCTGTAACTCTTCATTCCAATATTTTTTATATTTTCCAGAAAAATCTCTGTTGATTTTCAGCGCATTCCGAGAACTTTTATTTCTGTACAAAAAAAACACCACGGTAGTTCTGCTGAAAACAACGTCAGTCCAGGTTAGTTCTAACAAAATCATACCAAAATCATGTAAAAATATTATAAACATGGCATGAATATATAAAAAATTATAGATACGTTGGAGACGTATCAATGTGTTCTTCTCGCATATACTCGACGAGTTGGCGGCGACGACCATCATGGCCGAAGCCATGGATGTTCCAAAAGAGGGCGCTCATTATGGGGCCATTGGGGGGCTGCTTGACCCTAGGACACGAGAAGCGCTTTGGGCACGGAGGGCGGCAGTCCAAGATCGAGTACGACCACCGAGGTCAGCGGCTGCCAGCGGGAGGAGGACCCGGTCCGGTGGGGCAGAACAGTAGACGTACCCGCCTTGGGCACCGGTGGAATAAAGGGGGTGAGCATTGCTGCACGGGCCTCAGCCAGATGACCATCGAGAATCTCGCGAGCCCGGATGGCCTCGAGAAGGACTAAGGGGGGAGCCGCCTCCCCTTGAAGACGATTGCGGAGTCAGTCGCAACCTTCGCAAGGTGACCTAGCGGCACGGACTCGAGCGCAGAAAACAAGCAAGTAGCAGCAGAAGGAGGGACATCAGGTGTACCTGGCTCCAGATTCCGAGCAGCGGCCCGGAGCTCTGCCCGCTCAGGGATGGGCAGAGCCGGGCTACCGTCCGGACGGGCGGCGTCGAGCCAAGCGCTGCGGCGGGAGGCTGTGATTGGGGAGGAGGAGGACCCGCTGCGCCGGGGGTAGGTCGCGGACCGCGGAGGGGGAGGCTGGGATGCCACTAGGATGGTCACCCGGGTTTCCCCATCCGCGTCGGGGACCGCCACGGGGGCGAGCTGGACCTCCCGCCCAGCGCAACCGAGCAGCAGGGGGCCAGGGGAGGAGCTGGAAGAGCGGTGCCGGGGATGAGCGGGGACTCCAGCCCGGCCTTACTGAGGAGGAGGGAGGCAGGTGGTGGAGACGCCTGGGCGGAGACGGGGGCCGGGGGATCCTAGGCCACCATCGGCAGC
>NC_041387.1:425710965-425803143 GCF_002162155.2 Triticum dicoccoides | reverse complement strand
CGTCTCCAGGGGCCGAGCGTCTAGAGGGGGTAGTACAGCCGAACCAAGCAACGCGCCGGAGAGGGGGGGCGGGGGGGGCAAGGTCACCGTGGCAGGGGAGAGGAGAGTGGGCTCGGCGGGGAGCGCGGGGAGGAAGTCGGGAGGACGACCATCCCCACGCTGAAGGTGTTGCTCGTCATGGACAGATCAGTCGGGGACTCCTCCGAGATGGCCATGAAGGCCTGTAGGGGAGGCAGGGAGGTCAGCCCAGCCTACCGGCCACCATGGCTGGCGGAAGGAGCCTGGGGGTCCGGCGAAGGAGAGCGGGAGTGGCTATCATCGGAGGGATCATCCTCGGAGCAGGAGGGATGGGGGTGGTGGCAGCCATGGTAGTCCCCGCTGGCACCTGGGTTGCCACCAGAGTGGCTGTCGTCGGTGAAGCGAGGGCATCCCACGTGGTTGGGAGGCTCGGGAGCGATCAAGAGGTCAAAGCCCTGGTCATTGAAGAACACACGGACGGCGGCGCGGAGCTTGGAGGATTCCAGGCACTTGACCTTGACGCGGACCTCCTCCTCTTTGCAGAGGGATAGCTCGTCCATGACCACAACCTTGCCCAGGATCCGAGACATCTGGCAGATGACGCGCTCGGATCTCGCGACATCGGGGAGGTCGGCAATGAGAATCCAGGCCGTGTCGAGGACATCCACCGCCTTCGGGTCGAGGATGGGCTCGGAGATGTCGACGACGATCTTGTTGAGGGCGAGGGTGATCTGATCACTACGCGTAGTGTATCCGTGACTGAGGGCGTCGGGGAAGATCACGGTGAACTCGGACCCGGAGGTCGGAGTGACCTGCCAATCCCACTGGCGGCGGTATAGGTGGTTGAGCTCGGCCTCGATCATCTCGGGCGAGGCCACACCATCCACCACCGTCACAATCGCTCGGAGGAAGGGGGTGGGCGGGGCGATGTCGGGGATCTTGATATGGAAGAAGCCCAAACCCTCGATTCCATGGCCGAACATCCGAAGCTCGTCAGTCATAGGTCGGTCCGGGCAGAGAAGGGCGGGATGGCCCGGGTCCTTGCAAATGTAGCAACACGGAGCGTTGGAGTAGTTCACTTGGACATGGCCGACCTCCCCACAGTTGAAGCAGGGGGGAGGGAGGAGGTCGGAGACAGGGCCCGCGACGCGGCGTAATCGGGAGCGGCTGAGACCGGGCGAGCCGGCGCCCGACCCTTGCGGCGCTGCTTCTTGCGATTCTGCCCCTGCCGGCCCCGGTTTTTCCCACCGCTGGCAGTCGCGCTCGGTTGTGGGGCAGTGGCCGCGGAGTGGGGGGGATATATTTGCCTGGGGGAGGGGCTGCGGGAGCCAGGGGCAGCACGAGGAAGGAGCGCGAGGAGCAAGGAGGCGAGGGGCTATGGCGCGATGGCGTGGAGGGACAATGAGCGACAACGCGAAGACCTCCAGTCGCCTGACACAGGGGGAGGGGAGCGGGAAGCGCCACGGCGGTCGGAGCGGCCCGGGGAGCGATGCTCATCCCGGCGGCTCTCCCGGTCCCGGAGCTCCCGACGGAGGGCGTCGGGGGAAGGGCGGGTGGGGGTCCCTCTGGTCATCGTACCGCCGCTTGCGGCGCGCGTCCCCGTAGTCCCATTCTCGGGTCATGGCCTGAGGAGGGACCGGAGGAGGGGAACCCGCCGGGGAGAGAGCAGCGACAGAGGGAGGGCGAGGGCCGGGCGAGGAGCTCGAGTTGGCGGAGTAGGGGAGCAGGGAGGAGGGGGTGGCAGCTGCGGGAGTGGAGGGGGGCACAGGGAAACCCCCTGGAGGCCAAATCCATCGTGACGGGTGACTGGGCCTAGGACACCCGAGAGGCCCATGAGCCGCGCCCGGTCCACCTCAGCCAGCCCAAGTGGGCAAGGGCTAGGTAGGTCAGGAGCTGACCCAGGGCCCAGCAGGCCCCGGCCCAACATCACACGACCCAGGGGGCGGGGAGGCACGCTAGCACGAAGAGTTTCCCCTGTACAATTGGCGGCCGCCGCTGCCACCATCGGAGAAGGAGAGCTGCGGGGAGCAGGACGACGCCGCAGAGGAGAGAAGGAGACCCGGAACTGGAGTTGAGATGATCCAAACGAGGCGATGAAGGGGCGGAATGGCGAGCACCGCGCGAGGGGGGCCGCGAACGTCGTGGAGGCAACAGGCGCCGGACGAGCAGGCGAGCGCGATGAGCCCGGCGAGGGGCGCCACGACGAGCGAGCCGAACCCAGCTCGGAACGACCAGCCACGCCCCAGGCACGGCGGCGGCGACCGCCACCCCTCCGCAAGGTAGCACCTTGGGCCCCGGACGGGCGAGCCGAGCTCGCCGGTCGCTGCTGCGACGCCCGCTGCGAGCCAGAGGGCCGGGCTCTCCCGAGGGAGGCCGGACTAGTAGCCGCATGCGACGGCTCGCCGAGCATAGGGGCACGGGAGGGGGATGGGTCACACCGCGGGCGCCACCGGGGGAGGTCGGTTCCTCGTCAGCGGGGTCGACCCAGCGGAGGTGCGAACCAGCGGCGCCGGACGGGGAGGAGGACGCAGATGAGGCCAGGGTCGGAGGCGCGAGGACGGCGGCCGGGGGCGCCGGCAGCTCGCCCGACGAGGAAAGGGCGTCGGCGGGGAGGGCCGGGGGCGGCGGAGGCGAGCGAGTCGGGTCGCCCACGGAGTCGCCAGAGCCCTCCATCGTTCGCCGATGAGACTTAGCTACTTTAACATATTGACTACATAAAAATAGATGAACATACACACTAAAATGTGTCCAAAGACATATGAATCAAGAAAAAGCTAAAAGGGAATGGAGGGGTAGCACCAGAGAGTTCCGCTGCAGGGATCTGATAAGAGCACAAACTTATCTACATACCATAGCCTGGTCTTTGGTGCACATAATGTTCTTCTTCATGGAGTAAGTAGAAAATACCACCCAATAGCATCCCCTTAGGCTGTGTTCGGTTGAGAGGAATTTGGCAGGGATGATTGAAGTGGATTTAATCCTCTACAAGTCAAAACCTCCCTAAATTCTCTTCAATCTTTTTGTGGAGGGGTGTAACCGAACAAGGCCTTAGGTAGAATCGAAAAGCAGCAGTAGAAGGAAGGGGACGAAAAGGATAGGCCATGCAGCCCTTGGGAACTGAAAGGGTTGGACTGGAGGTGGCAAGGCAGCGTCGGCAATCAAACTTACGTACGCCAGCAGCGCCCGCTCTGCTCGCATCCATCCCGATCGATCCCCATGTCCTTTTCTCGTGGTGGTGCTCCTCCTGCGTAGCTAGCTGTGCGAGCACGTACGTGTCACCGCCCACCTCCTCCCTCCCTCCCTCCCTCCCTCCTTATTTAGCACGACACCTCCCTCTTCCTCCTCTGCATCCACGGCAACAGCTTCCTCTTCCTCCTGAGACCCACCCTTCGCTAGCTCCTAGCTGCATCTGCTGCTAAGTTCCAGCACCGCGCTGTCTGCTAGCTCGTCGCGTTGAAGGTAAGCCGCAAGCGCCTACCCCTGAATCTATCTGTTCCCTACTGTGCTTGTGCGAATTTTGCATTTCTTGTGCTAGTCGAGGAGGTACAGCTCTAATCTGCAGTAAGTGTGCAGATTATGCGCTGCGCTTCACATTTGCTAGGTCACTTAGTTCATGCTCTCTGAAAGATTTACTACGTTGGTAACCATTTCTGGCTCATTACGACTCATTTCTCTTTGCTCTCTTCATTTGAGCAGCACACACACTCCAAAAGCAGCAGTAACCAGTACATATCTGTAAACTGCTTTCTGAAAATGTTTTGTCATCTTAGGTGACTGTCGGGTAGGATCATAGGTTACCAACTGGGAGATTCTTCCTATGCTATGTGGCCTCCATCTATGTACCTGCCATATACTTTTCATGATTTTTTCGCCGTTCGGCCGCAGGCACATGTGTTTATTTTGGGATGATGCATCTCATGGTCTTCGCCACCTTTTTCTTTATTTTGTTAGATATGTCTTTGCCACCTTTTATATTAGTAAAAGTCAAATTGGGTTGGGTTGTTTTGGACTAGGCTGGTCATTTTATATTGATGGTGATGATCAGGTGTTGTTTAGTCTTCCTGAGATCTTTAGGATCCACGCTACTTCTGCTGTTCTTCCTTTTATCCTTTTTTTGGGAAAGATGATAAAGGCTGCCTCACGATACAATATGGCACAAGAAGATGTTTTACGTCATCGAATGGCCAAATTCATACCAAGCTCACAGTGTCCAAAGCCTGATTTCATTGCGCAACTGCAGGTCGTCCAAGAGCATTTTGAAGGTTGACAGTAACCTTCGGTTGTTGGAAGATGTATCGGGCCAAGAGAGCTGCATTGTCACCAAAGGTGAAGCGCCGTGTCGGCAAGTATGAGCTCGGCCGCACAATCGGGGAAGGGACCTTTGCAAAGGTCAGGTTTGCAAAGAACACTGAAACTATGGAGCCTGTTGCTATCAAAATCCTCGATAAGGAGAAGGTTCAGAAGCTCAGATTGGTTGAACAGGTCATTATCACACAATTCCCTCATATGACTTGCGCTAGTTTCTTCATATTCCTTGTGTCTGAACATATCATATCATAGATCAGATCATAAGATGCACGTGGTAAAATTTTGAAGTTCAGTCAACCATATCATCTTTCATGAATACTACTAGTAGTTAATATCCAGTAACCAAGCCAGCAAAAGAATTATGTTCCTTACCTTTTTGCTGAGATGCACAGTTGTCATCTGTGGTTTTATCTAGTTAATAAAGTTCATTATTGTAACCTAGTACATCCTTATATCAAGGAGCTAACTGGAGAAACCATTTCTAGCTTCCCTGGATGTTGCCGTGTCAGCATGGGGGCATAGGAAGATGTGACTTCAGTTAAGAATGATTCTGTATCTACATATTTGCATTACAAAGGGGTCTTACCCACATAGTGATTTTCCAACTGAAGTCATATCACCAACTAGTATATTTTCCTAGTATCTTGTGCAGTTTTCCAATTGATGTCTGAACTTTGTGCAAAATTAAACACGAAATTCAATGCCAACAGTTCCTGCACTTCAGCATATGTGTCCCCTGTTGCACTTTTGGGTGTCCATGTCTTCAGTTCTATTTAATTGACTTCACTACTTCGGTGTTCTTCCGAGTTCGAAGTTCTAGCCGTACAGTCCCCAAACAGGGACTTCTGTTAGCTAGAAAAGAAAAAACATTGCCAAAACAGAAACATATTGTTTCATACATGTGCTCATATAGTGATATTTCATATCAGTATCCTAATACTATCCTTAACTCAATGCAGATTAGGCGCGAAATTTGTACTATGAAGTTAATAAAGCATCCTAATGTTGTTCGACTGCACGAGGTAAAGTCCAAAAATCAATCGACGATTCAGGATTTATCGCCATACTTCAATAGATTTGTGTTTATCCATGGCTGCAGTCTTGGTACCTTTTTGCTAATATTTGCTTTTTACCTCAGGTGATGGGAAGTAAAGCCAGAATTTTTATTGTTCTGGAATACATTACTGGAGGGGAACTCTTTGATACCATTGTAAGTGCCAATATATCATCCATCTATCTGCAATTGCTGAGGTTGTATTGTCGGTTAGATTTTCATTCATGTTAAATGATCAACTTTTTAATCTGTTTTATTTGCTGTTATACACAGTATACCAATGGAAGGTTGAAAGAAGAGGAAGCACGCAAATACTTTCAACAGCTGATAAACGCTGTTGACTATTGCCACAGTAGGGGTGTGTATCACAGAGATTTGAAGGTAAAAACTTTTATCTTCCGGGTCATGTGTTCTTCTATGATTAACTATACGCATACAAGTACGGTAAAGTGACAAAATGATATTAAACATTCATTTGCAGTTAGAAAATTTGTTGCTTGATGCTGCTGGAAATCTCAAAGTGTCCGACTTTGGTTTAAGTGCTTTAACTGAGCAAGTGAAGGTATTCTTACTACTCCTTTTCGAAAAAATACTTTACTTTGGGTAAATTTCCAACTGGCCACATCATTGTCTTGTGTTGATTCTCACTGTTATTGAATTTCTTCGACTGTACAGGCTGATGGGTTGCTGCACACAACATGCGGAACTCCGAACTATGTTGCTCCTGAGGTAAAAAAATTGGCTTGTCATCTTAATATCATGTGTCCAATCCACTAGAACTATTGTCTAACTTGGATTTCTATGTAGGTGATTGAGGATAGAGGTTATGATGGTGCAGCTGCAGATATCTGGTCTTGCGGGGTAATCCTTTTTATTCTGCTTGCCGGGTTTTTACCTTTCGAGGATGAAAACATCATCGCCCTTTATAAGAAGGTAATACTAATACTGTTCAAAAGATGCAAAAATGCGAAAAACATCTCAGAGGCTTCTTTTCTCAGGGAGTATCTTAGATGATATTATTGCTTATTATTTATTTTTACTCCCTTCTGGAATAACAGATCTCAGAAGCTCAATTCACATGTCCCTCTTGGTTTTCTACTGGAGCTAAGAAGCTGATCACCAGAATTCTGGACCCAAATCCTGCAACTGTAAGTGGCATACAACTTTTGAATATGGTTGTTGAATTCACTAAGAATAATCCTTTCAAAAGAGAGTCAGACTTCTGAGCAGTACTATAAAAGAAACACCAGTAGTCCTAATTTCATTCTCAGTGCTGAAAAGAAGTTATAGAATCCCAACTCATCTGTCCTGTTTTTGTTGTTAAATGTTGAACAGCGTATCACCATTCCTCAGATACTGGAGGATCCTTGGTTCAAAAAAGGATTCAAGCCACCTGTTTTTGACGATAAGTATGAAACTAGCTTCGATGATGTCTATGCTGCATTTGGAGACTCAGAGGTGAGGCAGTTGACCTATATAGTTAAAATACTTACATTTGTGGTTGGAATAAGTTGATTAACTATATGCATGTCTTAATAATTTACCAGGACCAGCATGTGAAAGAGGAGACTGAACATAAGCCAACCTCAATGAATGCATTTGAACTGATTTCACTGAATCAGGGACTGAATCTGGACAATTTGTTCGAGGCAAAGGAGGTCAGAACTGAAAATTCTAAAATATTTATGCTGCAGACATGCATTATACTCCCTCCATTCCTAAATATTTGTCTTTTTAGAGATTTCAAATGGACTACCACACACGGATGTATATAGACATATTTTAGAGTGTAGATTCACTCATTTTGCTTCGTATGTAGTCACTTGTTGAAATCTCTAGAAAGACAAATATTTAGGAACGGAGGGAGTATGTCTTATTATGTGTGGTCTCCCATACTCTATTGCCTGTTTGTTGCCTATGATTTTCTTTAGAAACTACATATGATTGCAATGTACTTATCTGTATGAATTATGTCGCAGGAGCATAAAAGAGAGACACGATTCACCTCGCAATGCCCTCCAAAAGAAATCATCAGCAAGATTGCAGAAGCTGCAAGGCCACTTGGTTTTGACATTCAGAAGAAAAACTACAAGGTATTCATATTATTATTGTCTGTATATGTACACACATCTTCTATTAGAACTAAATATTTGTATACATGTTGCACATAATCGAAGTTGGCAGGAAATTGAACTAGTTTTGATTTTGTTATTTCCAGATGCGGATGGAGAACCCGAAAGCAGGTAGAAAAGGCAATCTCAATGTTGCAACCGAGGTAAGTGAAAACACCACGCAAACAAACAAACTATTTTGAACACTAAAGAAGGATTACCCATTCATATATACTATATGTTTTTATGTGGCAACCTTCAGGTTTTTCAAGTAGCTCCATCCCTACATGTGGTTGAGCTGAAAAAGGCGAAGGGGGATACTCTGGAATTTCAAATGGTACTGCCATAGCATCCCCTCTTTGCCATTAAAATTCTCTGCGAATTTTAACTGTCAAATCATTGTTTTCACAAGCAAGTAACAAGAGTTTATTTTACTGTGAAACAGTTCTACAGATCTCTCTCAACCCAGCTCAAGGACGTAGTTTGGAAGTGCGGCGGCAAGGTAGAAGATAACAGCACCGTGGCATGAAGCACAATTTTCCATGTACATAGTCCCTAGTTCATATGTGGGATGGATGGTGGGTGTTGGCTGCGGATTGGGTTGTGCAGACCGAGTTCTTTCGTTCGTTTGTTGATGATGATGACGATGAATAGGCTCCAATGAAACAGCGGGCGCACAGCCCGCTGTGGAAGAGCCTATCTATGGCTTCGTTAGTTTGCTTGCTGATATATTCATGGTCCAGAGGGAGATTAAAGCGAGAGGCGAAAGGCCGTATTGTTCTAAGATTGTATTGATAGGAGGTTATACTGAACAGCTCAATGTGTTGAACTTTGTTCTGTACTCTACTTAGCATTGTACTGTAGTACCTATAGCCGGGGAGATATCATATCTCTTAGTCTGTAGTATCAGATTCTAAATAAATAAATAAACTGCTGATCCTTGTCGGCGATGCTGCGTGTGTGAAGGAAGGAGGCTCATGGAATCGTAACTGACCAGTGAAAATGAAACCGATGTGAGTGTGGATGTTCTCCAAATTGCGAACAGAAAGATGTAGTCGGACCACGGACGAACTCTCGCATTTGCCGGCAAAGATGAAAGCCTGGCAAGCTGTGAGCCGCTCCGCCGATGCTGCCATGTCTCCCTCCGCCGCCGGGCTTTCTCAGCTTTGGCTTGCTCTCTCGTGCCGCGGCGGCCATGCCCTCCGCACTTCGGAGTTCGGCCCCGGTGACCGCCGCGCTGGCATTTCCCGACCCGGCCTTGACCGGACGCGCCAGACGGCTTTGACTCGCCGGCGCCCGCATCTGGGTCGGCTTAACTCGGTTTTTTTTTAGGGCAAGCTTAACTCGGGCTGGGCAAAGCCTACGCGAGGAGTTCATCTCATTGGACTTGGGGCGGGATCCTCTCACGTACTCAAGGGAAGTCAGGGAGCTAGAGTATTCTTCTCTACTATTTAAAAGAAACGGAGCGTTTCGTTTCCCATCTTACGTCAAACGTCCTTCGTCCGCCTCCCCCTCCATCCGTTCGTAGGTCTCCCACGGTCCCACACCCACGCCCGATTTTTCCGTACAAACAGCCCACTCCGATTCCGTTATTTCCTCCCTCAAACTGTTCCCTCTCGGCGAGATCCCATCTCCTCGATCTATTCGCTCCTCGCAGCCGCCTCCGCTAGACCCGGCCGAATCCGCACTCGTGAGTTCTATCGATCCCTAGGCAGCAACATGCAAGTGGAAATATCCATGGGATGCGCTTGTAAGGACGGACTCCGGCGATGGGAGCATTGATGGCGCGGCCGCTGGTGCTGGGCACGGGGAAACGCGAGCAGGGAAGAGATCCTACATTAGGAGGCCGGCGCACGCGATGGAGTTGGGCGGGCGTGCACGTGCAGGGGTTGGGTTAGCTGCCTGTGTGCATGTTGCGGCTTGGCTGGGAGGAGCGTGAGGATGTAGAGGCAAGTGGACAGGGACGCGGTGGGAGAGAAGCTGCGCTCGGGTGATGCGGCGGTCGGAGTCTCGGAGAGATGTTGTGGAGGAGTTGGCCGGCGCCGGGGAACGCGAACCAGCAGTGTGAGTCCTCCCTTACCCTTCTCTTTCTGTGTTATAAGCATCAGCGAAATCCTCCCTTACCCTAAGAGCCAAGAGTGGTGGTGTTGCCCGTGGCTCACCAGTATAGCATAAGCTGCTCCGTGTTCTGTGTTTGATCTTGTTCTTGTTCGAGTACACCTGATGATGTTTCACAGTCTATCCTGCTTGCTTTCGTTTTTCTCAAGGTCAGCTTGTTGGTGGCGTGTACCTTTTTATCTGAATGTTTCTTTGACATCCATGAATTTTTGATAGGTGCAGATAACATGTCATGTCCCGCCAATTAGTATGGAAAATCGGATGATATTTTTTCGACGGTCAAACAGTAGGGGAATCCCCTACGGAATCAGATGATATTGATATTTCAGATGAAATGCAAGCATTCTACCGGAATGAACATCTTTAAGGTAATGCCTGAATAGTTCCTTTGCATGATGGGCTGATCCATGCATATACCTGTGATTTATCTGTCCGATTCTATTTGTATGCAATTTTCATTAAGTGGTTTATGAGATAGGCAAAACAAATGGCTTAAAACTTGTATGGTAAAGGTTTTCCATGTTTGTAAGTATTCCATGCGGTATATGGAGTATGTTGTAAAAAGAATAGCGCGCATTGCACATGCAATATTATCAGTTTGCAGTCAATATGTTGTGGCGGTCTGTTTATTGCCTTTTGGTGAGAAGAAGAAGAGGAAGAGTGCTTTTTACAGTAAAAGAAAAAAGTCTTCTTTATGTTCATGACAATCGTAAAGTTTGTATGTTCATCAATATTGGTACTGGGCCACCGATTATGCCCCGTGGCAACGCACGGGCAATTACCTAGTCTTGTGTAAAAAAGAGGAGCTAGAGTATTCTTCTTGTGTAAAAAAGAGGGATGGCAATGGATAGGGTATGGGCGGGTACAACCTCCTTCTGCCAAACTCATACACCATAGAAACCTTCTATACCCACCCACTACAATACTCATAGGTATAAATCGATACCCATGCCCATACCAATCGGATATCCTATACCTAATGGGTATCCAATGGATACAATCTATGGTATTTAAATTTATAAAAAATAAAGAAATGAATCTAAAATTCAAGTGATGATAATTAAGCGAGTAGTATAGCACCGTCGCAGCCTCCTTCGGTGGGTGGCCTCTTGGAGGAATCAACCGAGTATGAGCAACGGTTGGTGGAATCTCGACGTAGTGGGAGACGGCTGTGGGAATTGGGGATCGCTTGATCGAGAGATGGCAGGAGTTTTCGACGACGATAATTCAAGATTTCATCTTTTCGAGGAGACATACATGATGTAGGGGGAGTGGCGAGAAAGCGCGTGTGAGTATATGAGCTATGGCCGGTTTAGGGAATTCAAGATTTAGGGATGGGCCATGGGAGTTGGATGTTGACACCACATGTCATAGGACTTTTTTTCATTTATTATTTTTTGTGGGTATTCATTGGTTACCCATGGGCGCAATTTCATACTCATGCCCTACCCATATATTTTATGGGTATGGATACCATTACCATGGGTACAAAACCTCTTCAAGTCTTGCCCATGCCCATTGTATTCAGGTAGGGTGCCCGCGGGTACCCATACCCATGGGCAAAACTTTCATCCCTACAAAAAAGAGAAGAAAAGTCAGAGAGCTTATGAAATTGAAATAATTTTTTTGAAATAATTGAAATGAGTTTTTTTAAACGAGTCTTCTAAAATTAAAATTGGTATTTCATGAATTGAAATTGTTTTTTTAAATTGAAATCTGTCTTTTGAAAATTGAAAAGAAGGGAAGTCAGCTTACTTATAGCTTACCCGACTTCCCTTCGTATGTTAGAGGATCTAGCTCCATTTGTACCATACTGCCCGTCTTTTGCCGAGAGGCAACATGCTGCGTGGACTTGGGCCAGTTTGTACCATCCTATACCCATTATGAGAAAATACGGACAACTCTTCATATAAGGTTTCTCGGCGAGCTAGAGATCATTAAGGCCTTGTTTGACTCCTTGAGATTTGAAGGGGTTTGGAGGGAATTTAGAGGGATTAAACCCCCTACAAGTCAAAATCCATCTCAATCCCTAAGGAAAAGAAGATAGTTGTTGCAGCCGTTATCAATGCAAACATGGGCGGGAATGCAAACATACAACCTAGAGTGCCACCGTTGAATCACGCTAAAACATGGGAGAGAATCCCATGTCGATGCGCCTATGACCGGACAGAGGTGGGTCACCATTTGTGGTGTGCCAAGATTGCAATGAAAACTACTTGGATAGTTTGGCGCTTTTCATTCAAGGCGTCGACGACCCTGCAATCCTGGAAGCAAGGCATGCCGAGAGTCACTATGCATAGCTGAAGACCTCCTCCTGCAATAGTTTATTGTGGCATCAGACTCCAAAAAGATTGTAGGGGACATCACTCAAAGGAATCAAGGCAGATATGGAGAAATCATTCAAGAGATTAAAGCTCGAGCTACTTCTTTTACTTGTAGTTTTATGTTTGAGGGTCGTGATAGCAAAGTAGAAGCTCATAGCTTAGTTAGTTTTGCTCTATCACTAGCTCTAGGGCGTCATGTGTCGTTTGGCCAACCACATGACGAAAACATTAGGTCAATAAGGATTAGGCTTTATACTCCTAAAAAACTAATTGATGACCTAGTCACAGTATCTCATAAGTTGGGTCTATCCAACATCATTGTTACTCTTATTACATGTTCTTATTATTGTTGGCATCCTTGTTATATTCACAATGCCCATGGTTAGGAAAACAAAACCATCAGCAATACATGAGCTACTCCAGAGGCCTTACTAGGGATCTATCCGATGTTTATCTTTCGAAACATGGAACTAGGTTTTTTCTTCCGAATATCACATTCAAGAACCATTGCAATTCTAGCATAGAAATATAAAATTATTTATGAACATAAAAATGAAACAAATAGGAACTTTATTATTGCCTCTAGGGCATATTTCCATCAACCCAACCATTCACACTCAGACATGCTAAGAGGGTATGAATATGTCGCGCGAGATAGCCTTCTGTCGCTCGGCGTGCTCCGGTGGTCCACACATCATGCTTTGTGATGGCTCCATCCATCCTTATGAGGCGGCCATAATTGGCCTTGGGGTGGTCCACCGATTCGCACACCACACCTAGTACCCGCTCCCGTCGTCCCTGCCGCACCAGGCGGCCAACATGTGATGCCCCTGAAATTAATCATGCACTAAACATCCATGCAGAATGTGTTGGGAAACATAGCATGCAATTTCAAAAAAAAATCCTACGCTCACGCAAAATCTATCTGGGAGATGCATAGCAACCAGAGGGGGAGAGTGTATCTACGTACGCTCGTAGACCGAAAGAGGAAGCATTTGACAATGCGGTTGATGTAGTCAAACTTCTTCTCGTTCTGACCGATCAAGCACCGAACGTACGACACCTCTGAGTTCTGCACACGTTCAGCTTCATGACGTCCCTCGAACTCTTGATCCAACAAAGTGTCGAGGAAGTAGATGAGTTCCATTAGCATGACGGTATGGTGACGGTGATGGTGAAGTGATCCGCGCAGGGCTTCTCCTAAGCACTGCAAGAATATGACCGAGGGTGTAATCTGTGGAGGGAGGCACCGCACACGACTAACGATTGTTGGTGTGTGTTCTAGGTGCCTCCCCCCTCACATATATAGGTGGGAGGGAGAGGGGGCAGCCAAGGGGGGCGCCCCAAGTAGGCCGAATCCTACTTGGGGTTCCTCCCCAATTCGGCCCCCTTTCCTTTTTCACCGGAGGAGGAAGGAAAGAGGAGGGAGGAGGGAAGGAAGGGAGAGGCCGAATCCCTCCCCTTCCTTCTCTCTTTCCCTCTTTCCTTTCTCCTCTAGTGTGGCCCATATGGGGGGCGCAGCAGCCCCTGCTGGCTGTTGCATTTCCACTCTTGGCCCATTAGGCCCATATCTTTGCCGGGGGTGCCCGGAACCCCTTCCGGTGACCCGATATGTACCCGGTACCCTCGGGAACACTTCTAGTGTCCGAATACTATCATCCTATATATCAATATTTACCTCTCAACCATTTCGAGACTCCTCGTCATGTCCGTGATCTCATCCGGGACTCCGAGCAACATTTGTCCACCAAATCACATAACTCATATAACACAAAGTCGTCATCGAACGTTAAGCCTGCGGACCCTACGGGTTCGAGAACTATGTAAACATGACCGAGACACCTCTCCGGTCAGTAACCAATAGCTTAACCAGGATGCTCATATTGGCTCCTACATATTCTATGAAGAACTTTATCAGTCGAACCTTAATGACAACATACATTATTCCTTTGTCATCGGTATGTTACTTGCCCGAGATTCGATCGCCGGTATCTTCATACCTAGTTCAATCTCGTTACCGGCAAGTCTCTTTACTCGTTCCGTAATACGTCATCCTGCAACTAACTCATTAGTCACTTTGCTTGCAAGGTTTCTTATGATGTGTATTACCGAGAGGGCCTAGAGATACCTCTCCGATACTTGGAGTGACAAATCCTAATCTTGATCTATGACAACCCAACAAACACCTTCGGAGATACCTGTAGAGCATCTTTATAATCACATAGTTACGTTGTGACGTTTGATAGCACACAAGGTATTCCTCCGGTATCCGGGAGTTGCATAATCTCATAGTCAAAGGAATATGTATATGACATGAAGAAAGCAATAGCAATAAAACTAAACGATCATAATGCTAAGCTAACGAATGGGTCTTGTCCATCACATCATTCTCCTAATTATGTGATCCCGTTCATCAAATGACAACTCATGTCTATGGTTAGGAAACTTAACCATCTTTGATTAACGAGCTAGTCTAGTAGAGGCTTACTAGGGACACTGTATTTTGTCTATGTATCCACACATGTATCAAGTTTCCGATTAATACGATTTTAGCATGAATAATAAACATTTATCATGAATAAGGGAATATAAAATAACAACTTTATTATTGCTTCTAGGGCATATTTCTTGCAGTCTCCCACTTGCACTAGAGTCAATAATCTAGTTCACACTGCCATGTGATTTAACACCAATAGTTCACATCGCCATGTGATTAACACCCATAGTTCACATTGCCATGTGACCAACACCCAAAGGGTTTACTAGAGTCAATAATCTAGTTCACATCGCCATGTTATTAACACCCAAAGAGTACTAAGGTGTGATCATGTTTTGCTTTTTGAGAGAGGTTTAGTCAACGGGTCTGCCACATTCAGATCCGTATGTATTTTGCAAATTTCTATGTCTACAATGCTCTGCATGGAGATACTCTAGCTAATTTCTCCTATGCTCAATACATATCTAGATTGAGACTTAGAGTCATCTAGATCAATGTCAAATCTTGCATCGACGTAACTCTTTACGACGAACTCTTTATCACCTCCATAACCGAGAAACATTTCCTTAGTACTCTTTAAGGTAACTATGGATAATTTTGACCGCTGTCTAGTGATCTACTCCTAGATCACTTTTGTACCCCCTTGCCAAACTCATGGCAAGGGACACAAAAGGTTTGGTACAAAGCAAGGCATACTTTATAAAACATATGGCTGAGGCATAGGGAATGACTTTCATTCTCTCTTTATCTTTTGCCGTGGTCGGGTTTTGAGTCTTTACTCAACTTCCACCTTGTAATACAGGTAAGAACTCCTTATTTGACTGATCCATTTTGAACTCTTTCAAAATATTGTCAAGGTATGTACTCATTGAAAGTCTTATCAAGCGTCTTGATCTATCTCTATAGATCTTGATGTCCAATATATAAGCTGCTTCACCGAGGGCTTTCGTTGAAAAACTTTTATTCAAGTATCCTTTTATGCTGTGCAGAAATTCTACATCATTTCCAATCCACAATATGTCATCCACATATAATATTAGAAATGCTACAGAGCTCCCACTCACTTTCTTGTAAATACAGGCTTATCCGAAAGTCTGTATAAAGCCATATGCTTTGATCACCTCATCAAAGCATATATTCCAACTCCGAGATGCTTGCACCAGTCCATAGATGGATTGCGGGAGCTTGCACACTTTATTAGCACCTTTTAGATCGACAAAACCTTCTGGTTGCATCATATACAACTCTTCTTAGAGATATCCATTTAAGGAATGAAGTTCTGACATCCATTTGCCAGATTTCATAAAATGTGGCAATTGCTAACATGATTCGGATGGACTTAAGCATCGCTACGGTTGAGAAAGTCTCATCGTAGTCAACCCCTTGAATTTGTCGAAAAACCTTTCGTGACAAGTCGAGCTTTGTAGACAGTAATATTACCATCAGCGTCAATCTTCTTCTTGAAGATTCATTTATTCTCTATGGCTTGCCGATCATCGAGCAAGTCCACCAAAGTCCACACTTTGTTCTCATACATGGATCCTATCTCAAATATCATGGCCTCAAGCCATTTATCAGAATCAGGGCTCATCTTAGCTCCATAGTTCGTAGGTTCGCCATGGTCTAGTAACATGAATTCCAGAATAGGATTACCATACCACTCTGGTGCGGATCATACTCTGATTGATCTATGAGGTTCAATAGTAACTTGATCTGAAGTTTCATGATCATCATTAGCTTCCTCTGTAGTTGATGTAGGCATCACGAGAATGGTTTTTTGTGATGAGCTACTTTCCAATTCGAGAGAAGGTACAACTACCTCATCTAGTTCTACTTTTCTCCCACTCACTTCTTTCGAGAGAAACTCCTTCTCTAGAAAGGTTCCATTCTTGGCAACAAAGATCTTGCCTTCGGATTTGTGGTAGAAGGTGTACCCAATTGTTTCCTTAGGGTATCCTATGAAGACACACTTCTCCGATTTGGGTTCGAGCTTATCAGGCTGAAGCCTTTTGACATAAGTGTCGCGACCCCAAACTTTAAGAAACGACATCTTAGGTTTCTTGCCAAACCACAGTTCATACCGTGTCGTCTCAGCGGATTTAGACGGTGCCATATTTAAGGTGAATGCAACTGTTTCTAATGCATAACCGCAAAACAATAGTGGTAAATCGGTAAGAGACATCATAGATTGCACCATAACTAATAAAGTACGGTTACGAGGTTCAGACACACCATTACGATGTGGTGTTCCAGGTGGCATGAGTTGTGAAACTATTCCACATTGTTTTAAATGAAGGCCAAACTCGTAACTCTTATGTCCGCCTCCGCGAACAGATCGTAGAAAGTTTATTTTCTTGTTACGATGGTTCTCCACTTCACTCTGAAATTCTTTGAACATTTCAAATGTTTCAGACTTATGTTTCATTAAGTAGATATACCAATATCTGCTCAAATCATCTGTGAAGGTCAGAAAATAACGATACCCGCCGCGAGCTTCAACACTCATCGGACCACATACATCGGTATGTATTATTTCCAATAAGTCATTGGCTCACTCCATTGTTCCGGAGAATGGAGTTTTAGTCATCTTGCCCATGAGGCATGGTTAGCAAGTATCAAATGATTCATAATCAAGTGATTCCAAAAGCCCATATGTATGGAGTTTCTTCACGCGTTTTACACCAATATGACCTAAATGGCAGTGCCACAAATATGTTACACTATCATTATCAACTTTGCATCTTTTTGGCATCAATATTATGAATATGTGTATCAGTACAACCAAGATTCAGTAAACCATTAACATTGGGTGTATGACCATAGAAGGTTTTATTCATGTAAACAGAATAACAATTATTCTCTGTCTTAAATGAATAACTGTATTGCAATAACACGATCCTATCTTGTTCATGCTCAACGCAAACACCAAATAACATTTATTTAGGTCCAACACTAATCCCGAAAGTATAGGGAGTGTGCGACGATGATCATATCAATCTTTGAACCACTTCCAACACACATCGTCACTTCACCCTCAACTAGTCTCCATTTATTCTGCAACTCCTGTTTCGAGTTACTAATCTTAGCAACCGAACAGGTATCAAATACCCAGGGGCTACTACGAGCAGTAGTAAGGTACACATCAATAACATGTATATCAAATATACCTATGTTTACTTTGCCGTCCTTCTTATCCGCTAAATATTTGGGGTAGTTCAGCTTCCAGTGACCATTTCCTTTGCAGTAGAAGCACTCAATTCCAGGCTTAGGTCCAGCTTTGGGCTTCTTCACGGGAGCGGCAACTTGCTTGTAATTCTTCTTGAAGTTCCCTTTCTTTCCCTTTCCCTTTTTCTTGAAACTAGTGCTCTTGTTAACCATCAACACTTGATGCTCTTTCTTGATTTCTACCTTCGCCAATTTCAGCAGCACGAAAAGCTCAGGAATCGTTTTCGTCATCCCTTGCATATTATAGTTCATCATGAAGTTCTAGTAGCTCAGTGATAGTGACTAGAGAATTCTGTCAATCATTATCTTATCTGGAAGATTAACTCCCACTTGATTCAAGCGATTGTAGTACCCAGACATTCTGAGCACATGCTCACTAGCTGAGCTATTCTCCTCCATATTGTAGGCAAAGTACTTGTCAGTGGTCTCATACCTCTCGACACGGGCATGATTCTGAAATACCAATTTCAGCTCTTGGAACATCTCATATGCTCCGTGGCGTTCAAAACGTCTTTGAAGCCCCGATTCTAAACTGGAAAGCATGACGCACTAAACTATCAAGTAGTCATCATATCGAGCTTGCCAAACATTCATAACGTCTGCATCTGCTCCTCCAATAGGTCTGTCACCTAGCGGTGCATCAAGGACATAATTCTTCTGTGCAGCAATGAGGATAATCCTCAGATCACCGACTCAGTCCACATCATTTCTACTATCATCTTTCAACTTAGTTTTCTCTAGGAACATATTAAAAAACATAAGGGAGCTATAACGCGAGCTATTGATCTACAACATAATTTGCAAATACTATCAGGACTAAGTTCATGATAAATTAAGTTCAATTAATCATATTACTTAAGAACTCACACTTAGATTGACATCCCTCAAGTCATCTAAATGATACATGATCCAAATCAACTAAACCATGTCCGATCATCACGTGAGATGGAGTAGTCATCAATGGTGAACATCTCTATGTTGATCATATCTACTATATGATTCACGTTCGACCTTTCGGTCTCCAGTGTCCCGAGGCCATGTCTGTACATGCTAGGCTCGTCAAGTTTAACCCGAGTATTCCGCATGTGCAAAACTGTCTTGCACCCATTGTATGTGAATGTAGAGCCTATCACACCCTATCATCACGTGGTGTCTCAACACGAAGAACTATCGCAACGACGCATACTCAGGAGAACACTTATACCTTGAAATTTTAGTTAAGGGATCATCTTATAATGTTACCGCCGTACTAAGCAAAATAAGATGCATAAAAGATAAACATCACATGTAATCAAATATGCGACATGATATGGCCATCATCATCTTGTGCTTTTGATCTCCACCTCCAAAGCATCGTCATGATCTCCATCGTCACTGGCTCGACACCTTGATCTCCATCATAGTGTCGTGGTCGTCTCGCTAACTATTGGTTCTACAACTATCGCTACCGCTTAGTGATAAAGTAAAGCAATTACATGGCGTTTGCATTTTCATACAATAAAGCAACAACCATAAGGCTCCTGCCAGTTGCCGATAACTTTACAAAACATGATCAACAACGTATATCACATCATGTCTTGACCGTATCACATCACAACATGCCCTGCAAAAACAAGTTAGACATCCTCTACTTTGTTGTTGCAAGTTTTACGTGACTGCTACGGGCTTCTAGCAAGAACCGTTCTTACCTACGTCACAAAACTACAACGGTGATTTATCAAGTTTGCTATTTTAACCTTCAACAAGGACCGGCCGCAGTCAAATTTTATTCAACTAAAGTTGGAGAAACAGACACCCGCTAGCCACCTTTATGCAAAACTAGTTGGATGTCTGTCGGTGGAACCAGTCTCATGAACGTGGTCATGTAAGGTTGGTCCGGGCCGCTTCATCCAAGAATTTCGCCGAATCAAAATAAGACATTGGTGGTAAGCACTATGACGATCACTGCCCAAAACTCTTTGTGTTCTACTCGTGCAAATCATCTATGCATAAACCTGGCTCTGCTACCACTGTTGGGAAATGTAGCATGCAATTTCAAAAAAAATTCTACGCTCATGCAAGATCTATCTAGGAGATGCATATCAATGAGAGGGGGAGAGTGTGCCTACGGACCCTCGTAGACCGAAAGTGGAAGCGTTTGACAACGCGGTTGATGTAGTGGAACTTCTCGTTCCAACCGATCAAGCACCGAATATACGACACATCTGAGTTTTGCACACGTTCAGCTCGATGACGTCCCTCGAACTCTTGATCCAACAAAGTGTAGAGGAATTAGATGAGTTCCATCAGCATGGCGGCGTGGTGACAGTGGTGGTGAAGTGATCCGCGCAGGGCTTTGCCTAACCACCACGAGAAATATGGTCCAGGGTGTAATCTGTGGAGGGAGGCGCCGCACACGGCTATCGACTGTTGGTGTGTGTTCTAGGCGCCTCCCCCTCATATATATAGGTGGGCGGGTGAGGGAGTCCTAGACTAAGAGGTCCTCGGGCGTCCAGTCTATTCGAGATGGGCCGAACTGATGGGCCGTGAAGATAAAGGCAGAAGACCTCCCCCCGTGTCTGGGTAGGACTCATGTATGCGTGAACGGCAAGATTGGTGTCCGGATATGCTATTTCTTTTCCATGTAAGCCGACTCTGTACAACCCTAGGCCCCTCCGATGTCTATATAAACCGGAGGGTTTAGTCCACAGGGACAATCATAATATTCATAGGCTAGACAACTAGGGTTTAGCCATTATGATCTCGAGGTATTTCAACTCTTGTAACCCCCTATGCTCATCGAATACAATCAAGCAGGACATAGGGTTTTACCTTCTTTAAGAGGGCCCGAACCTGGGTAAACATTGTGTCCCCTTTGTCCATTGTTACCATTGATCCTTAGACGCATAGCTTGGGCCCCCCTACTCGAGATCTGCTGGTTTTTACACCGACATTGGTGTTTTCATTGAGAGCTCCGATGTGTTGTCAACAGAGGGATTGATGGCGCGCCTCATCATCAATTATGATGCCGTGTCTGGGGAGACCTTTCTCCCTGGACAGGTCTTTGTGTTCGGCTGCTTCATGCTACGTGCCGACTCCACCAGCCACCTCGAGCAGGTCGACAGCTACGCCCCCGGTCACCAGATCAGGTTTGGGAACCTGAATTACGTCGCTGATATCCTAGGAGATATGATATTCGAGGGGTTCGCGGCCTCGACTGCCGCTCCCTACCCTCATGAATAAGGCCCTTCAGATTCGCTATCAGATCCCGTCCAGGGGTCAATGTTCACACCTGCCTCAACCTTAGATCTGGGACAGATCGTGTCGTCCAAAGACGGGAGGATCGACCCCGCCGGACTTTTTCCTATCATGGAGCTCCCAACCAGAGACCCAAATGCGATCATGCCGTTGGTGAACCCGGAGTCAAACGGGACTCTCCCAGTCATCGGAGAGCCATACTCGCCTCTGAACGATAACTCTGAACTGTCGAGGTCTGCGTCCATCGGGCTTGATCAAGTGTCTATCACCAAGCCTGGCCCCGCAGATCCGCAGACTCCTATCAAGCTTTCGCTCTTAGATGAAGCACTGGGCTTAATACAATCTCTCGCCATTACGGAAGCCTTGCCTCCAAACTACACCCAACTCAGGCTGGGGTCTGAGATCGGGGAATTTTACACCCCACCCACCACCCACTTAATAGCCACTATCGAGGATTTAACCGACATGCTAGACTACGCCTCCGAAGACATCGACGGCATGGACGATGATGTCAACGCTGAATAAGGTCAAAACCCGCCTATCACTGGGCGTTGGACGACTACTTCTACCTATGACGTATACATGGTGGACACCCCTGAGAAGAAGGACGACGATGGCATTCAAGATCCAGGTAAGGACAATCCCATTGATGAACCACCAAAGCGCTGATGTCAGCCACCCCGCTCACAATCGCGTCGGGCAAAGGATAGTAATACCGGCACTGGAGATAATGACACTCCGGATAACGCTGAAGATCGCGACCACCCCGTCGAACCCACGTCCGACCAAGACGAGAGGGAGGAGGGTCAATACAACCCCAAACACGCTAATCACGAGGATCCGGAAGACAACAACTACTTACCTGCCTCCGAAGAGGATGTGAGCCTCGGCAACAAAGATTTCATCATCCCAGAGGAACCCCTCGAACAAGAACGCTTCAAGCGATAACTCATTCCGACCGTGCAGAGCCTAAAAAAGAAACAACAATAGCTTCAAGCTGAACAAGTCACGCTAAACAATAGATGGACCAAGGTCCTAGCCGCTGAAGAATACGGCCTTGAGCGACCAGTAAAGAGTTACCCCAAGCACAGGCTGCTGCCACAATTTGACGATGAAGCCCTCGAGCCAATTCCTTCAAAATACAATTATGTTGATCAATCAGACCGACCACCATGTGGACGGGACAAAATAGCTCATCACGCTGAACACCAGTCCACACCACCTCACCGTAGAAGCAAGGAGACAATGGCTCAGGACTACATTTACGACTTACGTCAGGACCTAGCCAATAAAGTCGGCTAGACTAGATCAATCTATGGATCCAAAGGACGTGCTCCGGCACGAGATGACGACCACCAAACCTGGTGTGATGAACATCATCAAGTCCGGGGCCAGCATCGAACACAGATGTCATCCGAACTCCGTCATGATGTAGCCAGGTATAGAGGTGCTGCACACCCTATGTGCTTTACTGATGAAGTAATGCAACACCAATTTCTGGAAGGGTTTAAACCCATGAACATCGAGCAGTACGATGGAACGATAGACCCTGCCATCTAGATTGAGGATTTTCTTTTCCACATTCACATGGCTCGCGGAGATGACCTCCATGCCATTAAATACCTTCCCCTAAAGTTGAAGGGATCAGCATGGCACTGGTTGAATAGCCTCCCAGAGAACTCCATTGGGAGTTGGGAAGATTTAAAAGATGCTTTCCGGGCCAACTTTTAGGGAACTTATGTCCGACCACCGGATGTTGATGACCTAAGTCACATAGTCCAGCAGCCCGAAGAGTCAGCTCGCAAACTTTGGAATCGGTTCCTCATTAAAAAGAACCAAATCATGGACTGTCCAGACGACGAAGCCTTAGCGGACTTCAAACACAGAGTCCGTGATGAATGGCTCGCCCGACACCTCGGGCAGGAAAAGCCGAAAACCATGGCAGCTCTTACAACACTTATGACCCGCTTCTGTGTGGGCGAAGATAGCTGGCTAACTCATAGAAGCAACAGTTCCAGTGACCCCGGCACCTCTGAGGCCAGGGACGGCAATGGCAGACTGAGGGAGTCCCCGACTAAGGGGTCCTCGGGCGTCCGGTCTATTGGATATGGTCCGGGCAGATGGGCCGTCAAGATACAAGGCAGAAGACCACCTCTCGTGTCCTCTAGGGACTCCCGTATACGTGGATGGCAAGTTTAGGTGTCCGGACATACTATTTCCTTTCTGTAAAACCGACTTTGTACAACCCTAAGCCCCTCTGGTATCTATATAAACCGGAGGGTTAGATCAAAGGCAGGATCAGAACATTGATAGGCTATCCAAGCTAGGGTTTAGCCATTACGATCTCGAGGTAGATCAACTCTTGTAACCCCTATACTCATTGAATACAATCAAGCAGGACGTAGGGTTTTACCTCCTTTAAGAGGGCCCGAACCTGGGTAAACATTGTGTCCCCTTTGTCCATTGTTACTATTGATCCTTAGACGCACAACTTGCCCCCCCTACCAGAGATCTGCCAATTTTGACACCGACAGCGGGAGAGGAAGCAACCAAGGGGGGCACCCCAAGTAGGCCGAATCCTACTTGGGGTTCCTCCCCAATTCGGCCCCCCCTTTCCTTTTTCTATGGAGGGGGAAGGAAAGAGGAGGGAGGACGGAAGGAAGGGGGGGGGGGGCGAATCCCTCCCCTTCCTTCTCTCTTTCCCTCTTTCCTTTCTCCTCTGGTGTGGCCCATATGGGGTGTGCAGTAACCCCTGGTGGCTGTTGCATTTCCCCTTTTGGCCCATTAGGCCCATATCTTTGCCACGGGGTGGGGGGTGCCCGGAACCCCTTCCGGTGACCCGGTATGTACCCGGTACCCTCCGGAACACTTTCGGCGTCCGAATACTATCGTCCTATATATCAATATTGACCTCTCGAACATTTCAAGACTCCTCGTCATGTCCGTGACCTCATCCGGGACTCCGAACAACATTCAGCCACCAAATCACATAACTCATATAATACCAAATCATCATCGAACATTAAGCGTGCGGACCCTACTGGTTCGAGAACTATGTAGACATGACCGAGACGCCTCTCTGGTCAATAACCAATAGCGGAACCTGGATGCTCATATTGGCTCCTACATATTCTACGAAGATCTTTATTGGTTGAACCGTAATGACAACATACATTATTCCTTTTGTCATCGGTATGTTACTTGCCCGAGATTCGATCGTTGGTATCTTCATACCTAGTTCAATCTCGTTACCGGCAAGTCTCTTTACTTGTTCGATAATACATCATCCCGCAACTAACTCATTAGTCACTTTGCTTGCAAGGCTTCTTATGATGTGTATTACCGAGAGGGCTCAGAGATACCTCTCCGATGCTCGGAGTGACAAATCCTAATCTTGATCTATGCCATCCCACAAACACCTTCGGAGATACCTGTAGAGCATCTTTATAATCAACTAGTTATGTTGTGACGTTTGATAGCACACAAGGTATTCCTCCGGTATCCGGGAGCTGCATAATCTCATAGTCAAAGGAATATGTATATGACATGAAGAAAGCAATAGCAATAAAACTGAACGATCATAATGCTAAGCTAACGAATGGGTCTAGTCCATCACATCATTCTCCTAATGATGTGATCCCGTTCATCAAATGGCAACACATGTCTATGGTTAGGAAACTTAACCATCTTTGATTAACGAGCTAGTCTAGTAGAGGATTACTAGCACTGGTATAGCGAGGTGCTATACAAACGGTTTTTAACCCCTTTCCGTGATGGCATTTGGAACCGTTGCCAAGTGAGTGTGGGCGATAGGGGGGTCGTTCCCACACGACCTAGAAACCATCGGGGATAGGGAGCCTTGATGCATACAGTTGCCCCTATATAACCGTTTCTGATGTCTCGAATATCCGAAACGCTTCATCCTTGCTACTCGTTTGTGCTCGCATTGCCATCGCAGGCAGATTCCAGGCACGGGAGTTTTCTAGGCATGTACCAAACTGGCTCTATGTTTATGATGCCCGACACATCACAAACATTTCATGATTATAAACCGTGTACGATAGGTAGACATTCACACACATTTAGTTTTCCCGCATCGTATGTGATATTGTCTGACATCACACACGCTTTGCAAATAGCAACTATGTGCATTGTTACACATGTTTCCACTCCATGAACTGTGTTGGACTATGATGTATATCGCACATGCTGTGCTTTATTAACTATGTGTGCCGTAATGGCCTGCACACCGTAATTTCGCCCTAATTTAATTGCTGATATTTAAAATTGTACCTAATTTAAACTTGAAAGTAGGCTATAGCTTTATTCATATCCATCAGGTTCAAACAACCAATGCATTGTTCAATTCACATGTACATATGTTTAAGAATTACATAAGCACCAAATAAAGAATGATGAACCAGGGTTCTATACTTGTACTATTACAGATGGTAAAGAAAGAGGCGACAGGCATTCTGGTTGTTGAACAAGGTGAAGCGGAATGACCCTATTGTGCTCTCCTGGATGCAGAAGGCACGCACGACTCTAGTCCAACCCCTTGTGATGGCTGGCCGCCAATCATGTAGTTTGAGAGGTAATCTTAAGTAAACTGCTTCAGGATCCACTACAAAGGAAAAAAGATTCAGACATTGTCATCTAACTAAGCTCATTGTGGGCAGTAAAAAGAAGGCTATAGGGTTCTTACTTACCACATGCAGTTCACTGTTGTCTTGCATAAATTGTAAACAAATAGTTTGATTGACATATTTTGACCCATTCTAATAACAATCTTTATCAGTTTCCTCACTTGTTGCTGGTTCATGAATATCTCATTGCCCCATACGTAGAAACGGTCGAAGTGTGGATCTTTGGCAATGACATGTGTACCTAAAAGCACCAAGTTAACATTAGAAGCTAAACAACAATTGCAAAATGATGTAGTACAACACTCCCTCCATCCCATTTTATAAGATTTTATACATGTATATCTAGACATCATCAGAACATTAAGGTAACACGAACATTAAGGTAACACTCTTGTTACTATGTAGCCTGGGATTGCATATTTAGTCATTCAGTACAATGCATGTTGCTATGCAGCCTCAGATATATTAAATATGGCCCTAGTTAACCTACTGATAAATGGGTTACAGATATATTCACTGAAATGTCCGATTCAACGATTAATCCCTTATCAGCCCCCATGCTATATGGTACCAGCTATCGAGATCATGAACAGTGAGTACATATAAGCAATGCGATGAAACTAACCTCGATGGAAAACAACACTGTTCTCAGTATTGTCCTGTATGAGTACATATAGAGGCATGTTAAGCCCAACAGGCTAAACATCAACCAAATATATCCATGGTAGACAACTTAATCTACAAATGATAGGTTCAATGTGCAGGCTTAAGCACGCTAGTTAAGCAAAACAAGAAGTGGAAAGGTGTGTTAACTACATCAGGCATAACATTTATAAACAAGCAAATAGTCATTTGTCGTGGTTCTAAGTCTGACAGTAGAAAGGGGGGTAGGTATGGAGAGGCAAGATCTCAGCTATGGCGAAGGTGTACACACGAGGTTTACGAGTTCAGGCCCTTCACGGTGGAAGTAACAACCCTACGTCTCGGTGCCCGGAGGTGGTCGATTGGATTATGTGTGTGATATTACAGGGGGTATGAACCCTTGTGCCAGAGGAGGAGGGTGTCTTATATAGAGTTTGCCAGGACCTCTCCCGCCCTCCATTACAAGGGAGTTAATGTACATAAAGTGGTGGCATTACTGGTAACACCAACCTTAAGTGGTATTAATGGCCTTAAAGACTACGGAGTGAATGTGTGTCCGTTGCACGCTGAGTGACTCCTGGTCTTCGGGAGGTCGAGTGATTCTCTTGTTAGTCGAGTGACAGTAGGTAGGGAGACTCCCGAGTGACATGATGTCGAGTGGATTGCACTCGACACCTTTGATCGGGGGTCTCACGGAGTCTCTTGACCTTCTTGCCCTCTTGGGTAGTGACCTTGGGTAGGACGTATAGGTCAGGCCTATGACCCTACCCCAGGTCTGTATCCTCATCAGTATTAACGTATGAGTGAAAAGTAGGTTGAAGTTGAATCTTCTCCGAGCTTTGTGTCTTCACGAGTATCTTCTGCGAGACTGAACGCCCACGTCGATACTTCGGCGTCGACCCAGTCGCCTTGATCCATTCAGTGAGCTGTTGATTGAACTGGTGATCTCATGTGTCGAGTGCTGTGTTGGAGCGCGGGATCTTGGGCGCGATTGTCTGCAGTGTATCTCGGATTTCGTGGGATACAAAATTTCGGGGAAGCGCGCGGGGTGGAGAGCACCGAAACGGGCGGGCCGGATAAGTAGTGATGCCTCGATTACTGTGCCGCCTTTTTCGCCACGTACACTGCGCGCAACTGTTGCGGGATTTAATGGGATTTCCTGGTCCCATGCGTCAGTCACTCAGAGACGGCCCTTTATAAGGCGACGGGTTTGAGACACTAGCACTATGCACGCCTGTTCCTTCTTCTTTCTCCTCTGCTTCTCCACCGCGTCCAGCTCCTCCGCTCTTGATGCCACTGCTCTCCAGCCATGGTGAAGGACAAGACGGTGGCACTAGAGCGCGCTAAGAAGGCGACCGGGGAGGCGAAAGGCAAGAAGCAGACCCGCGGGTCGTCGTCGCGTGCTGGGCTGCCGTCGGGCTGGATCCAGGGCGATTGGATCCGGTCTTCGATCCGGCAGGAGGATCTAGCTGAACTAGAGGAGTCTGGATTGATCGCCAAGGGAGCGGCGAGGCTGCCAAAGGGGGAGATGGAGCCGCAACCTCAACCGTGTGAGTGCGTTCTACTCGCCACCCACGTCGACCGGGGTTTCTCGCTCCCTCCGCATCATTTCTTCTGGGGATTCTTGAACTTCTTTGGCGCTCAGCTCCACCATTTTTTTTCCCAACACCATCACATATTTAGCTGCGTTTGTATCGATGTGTGAGAACTTCTTAGGGTGTTGACCGCACTAGGGTCTTTTTAAACACATCTTCACCATTCGTTCCCAGTCGGTAAAAAAGGCGAAGTCGAGTGACTCAAAAACCCACGTCATCCAGATGTGTGGGGGTTTAGGTATCCAAAAGAGGCATAGGAGTGCCTTCCCCGCCATGACACTCCCTGAATCTGTTAGAGGCTGGCAGTCGACCTGGTTCTACTGCTAGGACGTCACAGCTCCAGGTCAGTCGACTGGTCTTCCTCCCTTCTCGTTTGACCGTGTTCAGACTCCTGCCCCACTGAAAGTAACCGCTGATGAGACCATGGAGACGAGGATGTTGGTGGATAGAGTGGTCCAGCTCATCAATGATGGTGTTACCGGCATGGACTTGTTGGAAGTTTTCCTCAGTCGACGCATCCAACCTCTCCAGGCCCGCGATCACCCGATGTGGTTGTATTCTGGACCGGATGACACCGCTCGGGTCCATCCAGAAGAAGTGTCGTCTGAAACTCTAGCTTTGTGGCAGAGGGGGATCACAGGCAACCAGGACAACCCCGGAGGATCTAGGAGAGTTGTCCACTTCAGCAACGGAAACCTGCCCGACAAGGTATACTTTTTGTTCCGACTGGCTCCTACTCACGCTCCGACTGTACTTGATGTTGACTGACTTCCGCTTGACTGATTTGTTCTGCAGGTATTCACTAAGATGCATTTGATGCCCAACGGTGAACAGGCTTTGGAGAAGGGCCAGGAGGGGGAGGACAGTGCGGAGGAGACTGGCGAGTGGGATTCTTAGGGAGAAGAGGAGGAGGAGGAGAGCGAGGAGTCGGACGAGGAGGAAGAAGTCAACTCGCCGCCGCGCTCCGAATGCCGATCCAAGCAGCAGCAAGATCCAGCTGGCGGACGCGGAAAAAGCATGGGCCCGAGTGTTAATACTCAGAAGCGCACTCGGACATCGACTCTGGAGCCGACGGAGAAGGTGGCCAAGCAGCCTAAAGTTGTTCCTCCCAAGGCCCGGAAGACATTGCTGCGACTTAAGATGGACGTCCCCATTGCTTCGGGGTGAGTATCTCGTCTGCATTTTTGTAGGTTGACTGAAGATTTTCTTGTTCTAGCTGACCAATTCATGTGTCTTTCTAGTCCCATCTCTGCTGGTACTGACATGGATGTCAACAAGGCTCCAGGAGACGAGGAAGCCACCTCCCAAGCCGGTAAGTTCGTTCAACCGAGTTCCATTTAGTCGAGTGGGCGGTCAATCGGCTGAAAATTTGATACTTCTCTGTTTATGTAGCTCCGAAAGAGATCGTTGTGCTCCCTGACAACGAAGAAGAAGAAGCGCCTCTACGGGAGAGGAGGAAGAAGAGTGGAGGCTCAAGCAGGAGGAGGCTTGAAAACCAAGTCCCTCAGTCGACACCGGCGCTTGATGCGGTAGTCGAACGTTCCGAAGGACCGGTTCGGACCAACGTCACGTTCGCCAACCCTCTGACGACTGATCATCTGTCGGGGTCGACTGCACAGACACCTGCTGCACCGGTGCAACTCCACTCGTCCGACCCGGTAACCACTTCGACCACTCTGGAGCCATCCCTCTTTGTTACGTATCAAACTCCATACAAATCGCCGGGCGCCGCTAGGGAAGCTCTTCATCAGGTGAACCTTGTCATGGAGCAGGTGAAAGTGATGCATGAAGCTAGTCAGGTAGCTTACAACGCCAACACTGCCCTTCAGACCAATGTTCAGGTCAGCAAAATTCCGACTGAACTTTTGATTGTTGCTTTATATCTGATCACCCACCGGGTGTTCTTTCGTAAACTGTTCAGCAAAATTTCAACTCTGCTCACCTCAAGCTAAGTCCCAGTAAACTGTTCGAATCAGTGGGGGCATGCCGAGTGCACCCACTGGGTGTAGTCCCTGAGACCACTGTCGACTGCTCGCAGTCGACTGAGGTCTAAGGATGTATCTCTCTCTCTCTCTTTTGAACTCACGCTGAGTAGGCCTTGCTGAGTATTGATCTGTTCCAGTGGGGGCACGCTAAGTGCACCCACTGGGTGTAGTCCCCGAGACTAATGTTGGATATTTGATTCAGCAGCAGTCTTAGAGTAATTCTTGTCCTTCACTGTCGCTTATTTCTGTCGATTGACATGTTTGTCTTTCTGGCTGTAGAGGTCTTGTGATCTTGGAGCTCGGCTCACCGAATTAAAGAAGAAGCATATCAGCGTTGAACTTGACCTTGAACTGGCGAAGAAGAATCTCAAGACTGCTCAAGAGGATACGACCATCATGGGAGGTAATCACTCGACCGTTTTGTCTGCTTTGTAGCTTCACACTTCGCACTGGTTTTTCTTTCAGTCTCTTTGAACCGAGTGATTTCACACAAGCAGATGTGCGTAGTGAAAGTCGCCAACTTCAGTCTCGTCTAAAGATGGTTGTTTCTTTAGAGAGGATGAAGGAGGCTTTGGAGCAGAAGGATCTGGATCTGGCAGCTGCTCAAAAGGAAGCACGCGAGAAGACAAAGCTTGTGGACCAGAAGCTGGCTTCGGTCGGTAAATTGGAGGAGGAGAACGCAAAGCTGAAGGCTGCCATCTCGGACGCTAATCGAGAAGTCGAGTAGCTGAAGAAGGACAAGGAGAATCTGACCACTGAAGTCAGCGGCCTCAAGACCAAGACAGACAAGCTAGAGTCCTATCTGGAGCAACTCACCGCGAAACTTGTTCTAAAGCTTGAAGGTATGATCAGTCGACTGCAATTCATTTGTTGCTGACTAAACTTTGTTGTCATGCCGTCGACTCATCACTTTTTGCAATGGGACAGAACTATGTCAGGACTTTGAGGCTGAAACTAGGCGGGTCGAGACGGGTCTCAACCCCATCAACTATCCTGTGAAAGATGACGTTGCAATGAATCTGCTTTGATTGGAGTCGCGCTTAGATGGTGTGGTTGCTTATCTTGCTCGGCTGAAGGCGGCGATGGCCCAAGTGGATGCTGAACTCTGGCCTCGGGCGGAGCTGTCTCAAGACCTCGAGTCCCTGATGACTCGACTAAATCATATTCCAGGCCGAGTGCAAGAGTGGAAGAAATCTTCTGCCCGCTGTGGTGCTGATGTCGCCTTGTCTTTGGTCCGAGTGCACTGCAAGGAGGCTAAGGAAGACAAGCTGGCAGCTCTCAAAGTGGCGAACACTAAGAAGCACTCTTTCCAGGACTTCATGGACACCTTCCTCGAGGCAGCCACTCGCATCGCTGACAGCATGGACCTCGACAGCTTCTGCGATCCGTCCAGTCCTTCTCCCACCGAGTGACTTAAAAACATTATGCCTCACTTTTATTTTCCTCAGAATGCCGAGTGATTTTGTAACCGTTAAAACTCCTTCGGGCCTGATGCCCGAGCTCTTTATTCTGCGGTTAAGAATCTTTGGATTTATCATGTCATATATTGTGTCTGTCTTCGAACGGAATTCGTTTTTCTCTCGGATTGTTGTCTGTTTACTTGATGCAGCTTCTGGAAAAGAATAACCAGTCGACCGATCAAACGATCCTTGAGCAACATTAATCAGTTCATCAGCAAGGCATTCAGCAATGGTCTTGACATTCCTATCAACCGATTGGATGATCTTTGAACAACATTGATCATCTCATCAGCAAGGCACTCAGCAATGGTCTTGACGTTCCTGTCCACTGATTGGGCTATCCTTGAGTAGCATTGATCATCTCATCAGCAAGGCACTCAACAATGGTCTTGACGTTCCTATCAACCAATTGGGTGATCCTTGAGTAGCATTGATCAGCTCATCAGCAAGGCACTCAACAATGGTCTTGACGTTCCTGTCAACCGATTGGGCCATCCTTGAGTAGCATTGATCAGCTCATCAGCAAGGCACTCAACAGTGGTCTTGACATTCCTGTCAACCGATTGGGCGATCCTTGAGTAGCATTGATCAGCTCATCAGCAAGGTACTCAGCAATGGTCTTGACTTAGGTGAGTGCTGGACTGCAGTTAAGCCTCCGAGCGGGAGGATTGCTCACCACTCGGAAGGATTTTTCAAACTTAGGCGAGCACTGAGCTGCAGCTAAGCCTCCGAGTGGGAGGATTGCTCACCACTCGGTAGGATTTTTTAAACTTAGGCGAGTACTCGACTACAGCTAAGCCCTCGAGTGAGAGGATTGCTCGCCACTCGGTAGGATTTTTCAAACTTAGGCGAGTACTGGACTGCAGCTAAGCCTCCGAGTGGGAGGATCGCTCGCCACTCAGTAGGATTTTTCAAACTTAGGCGAGTACTAGACTGCAGCCAAGCCCCCGAGTGGGAGGATTGCTCGCCACTCAGTAGGATTTTTCAAACTTAGGCGAGTACTGGACTGCAGCTAAGCCCCCGAGTGGGAGGATTGCTCGTCACTCGGTAGGATTTTTATCACTTAGGCGAGCACTGGGCTGCAGCTAACCCCCGAGTGGGAGGCAGACTCACCACTCGGTAGGATTTTTATCACTTAGGCGAGCACTAGGCTCTAGCTAAGCCCCCGACTGGGAGGCAGACCCACCACTCGGTAGGATTTTTATCAGTTAGGCGAGCACTGGGCTGCAGCTAAGCCCCCGAGTGGGAGGCAGACTCACCACTCGATAGGATTTATATCACTTAGGCGAGCACTGGGCTGCAGCTAAGCCCCTGAGTGGGAGGCAGACTCACCACTCGGTAGGATTTTTATCACTTCACCTTAGGCAAAACAGATTCGCAGCTAAGGCGATATGTACAAAAGAAATAAACAACAATCATTTGGAAGAAAGTAAAATTATGTCTTTTGATAGCCAAACTAAGTGGTATTTCTTATTACATCTCCTCAGTCTTAATACTTAAGAGTAAAAGGGGCGGAGCAGATCCGCATTCCAGGTGTGCGGTTCATCTTTGTTGTGCTTGACATTGAAGAGACGGTATGCTCCGTTGTAGAGCACCTTGGTGATGACGAAAGGGCCCTCCTAAGCAGGGGCGAACTTGTGTGGCTTCTGCTGATCCACTCGAAGAACCAAGTCTCCTTCTTGAAATGCCCGACTCCTTACGTTCCTGGCATGGAATCGACGCAGGTCTTGTTGATAAATGGTTGACCGGATCAAGGCCATCACTCTTTCTTCTTCCAGGAGGTCGACTGCATCTTGTCGGGCTTGTTCTACTTCCTCTTCTGAGAAGAGTTCGACTCGGGGAGCATTGTGGAGGAAATCACTCGGAAGTACGGCTTCGGCTCCATAGACCAAGAAGAATGGAGTTCGTCCGGTCGACCGATTGGGAGTTGTCCTTAGGCCCCAAAGCACTGATGGGAGCTCATCAACCCAAGCTCCTGCTGCATGCTTAAGGTCACGCATCAACCAGGGCTTCAGTCCCTTGAGAATCAATCCATTCGCTCGCTCAGCTTGCCCATTCGACTGAGGATGGGCGACCAAAGCGTAATCAACCCTCGTACCTTGGGAGGCACAAAAGGCTCTGAATTCATCGGAGTCGAAGTTTGATCCGCTGTCCGTGATGATGCTGTGGGGCACACCATATCTAAATATCAATTCTCTGATGAAACTCACGGCAGTACTGGCTTCAAGGTTGTTAATGGGCTTGGCTTCAATCCACTTGGTAAACTTGTCGACTGCTACTAGCACGTGGGTAAATCCGCTCCTGCCCGTCCTTAGGGGTCCAACCATGTCTAATCCCCAAACAGCAAAAGGCCAGACGAGAGGGATAGTCCTCAAAGCTGATGCAGGTTTATGGGACATGTTGGAGTAAAACTGACAACCTTCACACTTGTCCACTATTTCTTTTGCCATCTCATTGGCACGTGGCCAGTAAAATTCGGCTCGGTATGCTTTGGCCACGATGGTCCGAGAGGATGCATGGTGGCCACAGGTCCCCGAGTGAATATCATTAAGGATCATTCGGCCTTCTTCTAGCGTGATGTACTTCCGGCAAACCCCAGTTACACTTTCTCTGAACAACTGACCTTTTATCACAGTAAAGGCTTTAGACCATCGGACGATCTGTCGAGCCTCTTCCTCATCCTCTGGAAGTTCTTTCCTAAGAATGTATACAATGTATGACACTGTCCAGTCGGGAGTGATGACCAGAACCTCCATGACTAAGTCGACCACGGCTGGGATTTCAACTTCAGTCGAATCTGTGGCACTCTTGGGCTGTGGTGATTCTTTGGTGAAAGGATCTTCCCGAACTGAAGGTGAATGAATATGTTCCAAAAACACATTTCGGGGAATGGCCTCTCTCTTTGAACCTATCTTTGCCAACTCATCTGCAGCTTGATTTTTTAGTCGAGGTATATGGTGAAGCTCCAAACCTTCAAACTTCTTCTCCAGCTTTCTCACTGCATTACAATAACCAGTCATGGCTGGACTCCTGACATCCCATTCCTTCATCACTTGATTTACCACCAAATCCGAGTCGCTGTAAACCATAAGTCGACGGACGCCGAGTGAAATGGCCATACGTAACCCGTATAAAAGTTCTTCATATTTGGCTTCATTGTTGGAGGAATCAAAATGAATCTGGAGAACATAACTAAGCTTGTCTCCACGGGGGGATACCAATACTACTCCAGCGCCTGAACCATTCAACATCTTGGAGCCATCAAAGAACATAGTCCAATGCTCCGAGTGAACTTGAGTCGGCAATTGCTGCTCAATCCACTCGGCAAGGAAATCTGCAATTGCTTGGGACTTGATAGCCTTCTTTGTCTTGAACTTGATATCCAATGGAAGGAGTTCAATCGCCCATTTTGCCACTCGACCAGTTGCATCTCTGTTATTTAGAATTTCAGATAGTGGCGCATCACTGATGACTGTAATGGAGTGATCAGAGAAATAATGCACAACCTTCTTCATGGTCATGTATATCCCATAGAGAAGCTTCTGATAATGTGGATATCATTGCTTGGATGGAGTCAAAACTTCAGAGAGATAATAAACTGGGCGTTGAACCTTGTAACCTTTACCTTCCTCTTCTCGCTCGACCGTGAGTACTGTACTGACAGCTTGTCCAGTGGCTGCAATGTAAAGCAGTAAAGGCTCTTTGCTGATTGGCGCAGCGAGCACCGGCTGGGTGGAAAGGAGGGCTTTGAGCTCTGCAAATGCTGCATCAGCTTCTTCAGTCCACTCGAACTTATCAGATTTCTTCATCAGTCGGTAAAGAGGCAAGGCCTTTTCACCGAGACGAGAAATGAATCGACTCAAGGCGGCCAGACAACCAGTCAGCTTCTGAACATCATGCACACGCACGGGGCATTTCATACGAAGAATGGTATCAACCTTTTCTGGATTGGCGTCGATCCCTCGTTCGGAAATGAGAAAACCAAGCAACTTTCCTCCTGGAACTCCGAATGTGCACTTTGACGGATTAAGCTTGATATCGAACCTTCTTAGGTTGGCAAAGGTTTCTGCAAGGTCAGTCAATAGGTCGGAACCTTGGCGTGACTTGACCACGATGTCATCCATGTATGCCTCTACATTGCGACTGATTTGGGTGAGCAGGCACTTCTGGATCCATCTCATGAATGTGGCTCCAACATTTTTAAGACCGAATGGCATGGTGACATAGCAAAAGCACCCGAATGGGGTGATGAAGGCTATTTTTATTTCATCAAGGCCATACAGACGGATCTGATGATACCCGGAATATGCATCTAGAAAAGACAAGCACTCACACCCCACAACCGAGTCAACAATTTGATCGATACGGGGGAGAGGAAAGTGATCTTTCGGGCAGGCCCGATTGATATGCTTGAAATCAATGCACATACGAAGTGAATCGTCCTTCTTGGGGACCATGACGACGTTGGCAAGCCACTCGGAGTGGTATATCTCTCGGATGAATTCTGCTGCTAGCAGCCGAGCCACTTCTTTGCCAATCGCTTTCCTCTTCTGCACGGCGGACCGCCGAAGGTGCTCTTTGACGGATTTTACCTTGGGGTCGACACGCAAATGATGCTCAACCAGTTCCCTGGGTACACCTGGCATGTCAGAGGGTTTCCATGCGAAGATGTCCCAGTTCTCACAGAGGAACTGGATGAGCGCTTCTTCCTGTTTGCTGTTGAGTGTTGTTGATATATGAGTCGGTGCAGCATTGGGATCAGTCGGGTGAATATGAATCGGCTTCGTTTCACCGATCGACTGAAATGCAGAGTCTATAGCAGGATTCTTGGCTCGGAGCAAATCACTCAGATCTGCACTCTTCTGATACTCTTGGAATTCAACCGCTGCCATCTATGCATCGGCAATTTTGGAACCTTTCTAAAAACATTCCTCTGCCTTCTGCCGATTGCCCGTGACTGTGATCACACCTTTGGGGCCAGGCATCTTCATCTTGAGGTACACATAACACGGTCGAGCCATGAAACGTGCGTATGCATGCCTCCCCAGAATGGCATGATAAGCACTCTGGAAATCCACAACTTCAAATGTCAACTTTTCTTTATGGTAATGCTTGGAATCGCCGAAAACCATGTCGAGAGTGATCTGGCCGAGTGATTCGGCCTTGTTTCCGGGGATAACACCGTGGAAGCTCATATTGCTCTCGCTAAGCTTGAACATCGGGATGCCCATCCCCTTCAAGGTTTCAGCATACAGGATATTTAGACCGCTACCACCATCCATCAACACTTTAGTCAGTCGAGTACCACCGACCACTGGGTCGACCACCAGCGCTTGCCTCCTGGGGGTGGCTACACGAGCAGGATGGTCTGACTGGTCGAATGTGATGGCTGTCTGGGACCATTTCAGGTATGTGGTCGTCGTCGCCGGAGCAACCATATTCACCTCTTTGTTGATCACCTTCAACCGACTCTTGCTCTCAACATCAGCAAAAATCATGAGAGTGGAATTTACCTTGGGGTAACCATCATCTTCCTCTTCGTCCTCGTCTCTATCCGACTCTTTCTCCTTCTCATTGGGCTGTTTCTCTTGAAACTGTTGGATCAGGAGTCAACATTGTCGAGTGGTATGCTTTGGGTAAATCAGATTACCTTCATCATCTTTCTTCGTGTGGATGTGACACGGCAAATCCAGCACATCATTTCTTGCTTGATCCTTTACCTTCTTAGGGGGCTAGGGACCCTTAGGTTTTCCCTTAAACTTCCCTTGAGCCATTGCTGCAATCTCGCCGGGTGCCGCTGGCTCGGCTTTGCGCTTCTATTTCCGACTGGAGCCATCCCCACCGGCCTCTTGTTCGACTGGTTTACTCTTCCCGCTATGGAGTCGATCCTCTTCTTCTCTGTTAGCGTATCAGGTGGCTATTTCCATCATCCGAGTCAGAGTCATATCTCCAGTTCGACCGAATTTCAGAACTAACTCTTGGTACTTGACGCCTTCATTGAAAGCGCACACTGCCTGATGCTCTGATACATTCTCAACGGTGTGATGCAGAGTGGTCCACCTCTGAATGAATTCCCTCAAAGTTTCATTCGGCTTCTGCAGACAATGATGCAACTCGGGCAACCTTGCTGGTCGCTTGCACACACCGTCAAAGGTTCTTATGAACACTTGAGCCAACTCCTCCCAACTGTGTATACTGCCTGGAGCCAACTGAGTCAACCACGCTCGGTCCGACCCTTCCAACATAAGAGGGAGATGCTTCATCGCTATCTCATCGTTTCCGCCTCCAATCTGCACAGCCACTCGGTAATCCTCTAGCTAGGTTTCGGGTTTGGATTCTCCAGTGAACTTACTAACTCCGGTTGCCAACCTGAAGTTGGGAGGAATTATTGCTGCCCTGATGGCTCTGCTGAAACACTCTAGGCCCGAAACATGCAACCTGCTGCCACTCGGTCGATCTCTGCCAAGGTCTTCTCTATGCGCTCTGTTCCGGTCGACCAAGCCTTGAACGAGAATGGATCTCGCATCGAAGCGTGGCTCTCTCGGGTCGACAGGAGCCCTGCGCTCGCCACTGTGACGGCGTCTGTCATCGTTCCGCCGAGGCCCGTACAATGCGCTCCTCGGAGGAGGCGTAGGCACTCGACGACGAGTGTCGCGGTCGAACTGACGATCATACTGTCCACGGCCTTCACGCCGCGGGGGCGATCTCGGGCTATGGGCCGACTGGACCATATCTGCTACTACAGATCTGTTGTGAATCCTCTTCCGCGACTGAGACACTGCAGTGTTCTGCTCCCCCGCTGCCCGGAGCAAGGCCCGGATCTGCATCAGCCCTCCGCCAGCCTCCAACTGGGAAGGCTGAATCGACTCTGCTATTCGGGCCGCAGCTGCGAGGTTCTGAATCGGAGTACGGTATACCTTAGGTGGAGGCGGAAAAAGCTGTCGTCGACTGGACTCATGGATCCGCTCCTGAGCACGCTCATCGAGAGCGCGCTAAAGGTTATCCAGTCAAGTGCGCTCAGCCAAATTGGCTAGGCGCACCTCCTCCAAGGCCTGAGCCTCAGGGGTTTCTCCAACAATGGGCGTGTGGAGTGCATCCATGTTGCGGCGACGAAGTTCTTCTCTCTGCTGCGAAGAGAGGGGTTTGGGTCGGTATTCCGCGTGGACACGCGATTACCGTCTCTGTCTTCACTGTCCTCACGGCGAAAACCAGGCGGACTGTGGGGTCCATCGACCATCAAGACTTCTGCCGCAGGGTCGCTGCTGTCGCATTCGGATGCGGTCTCCGTAGAGCCAGTCGACAGATCGAACAGGCCGTGGAGGGTTTCACCGGGCTCGATTGCCGCGACTTGATGGGTGGCCGAACGTCGAGCCACCACGTGATTCACCCATCGCTGGAGCCGCGATCGATCGGATTGCTTGCAGCGGCGAATAGCGGGGAGGGAAGATACCATCAGAGCCGACTGATACTGGGTCATCGGCTGCCGAAGAAGGATGCCACGAACGCACGCGCGAAAGTGTGTCGCCCCTCGGACGGGGAGTGCCTCAATGTCGAGCGGAGCTTCCTGAAGCCACGCCGAGTCGTCGGTGACGAAAACGAGTGCGCCGAGACAGGTCTCGCGGCCCTCAGCCAACTCGCCGCCAGAAACCATGATGATGATCGGAAAAACTTGCAACTTCACCAATAAGTTGCTAAGACACCTGCCCCACGGTGGGCGCCAACTGTCGTGGTTCTAAGTCTGACAGTAGAAAGGGGGGTAGGTATGGAGAGGCAAGATCTCAGCTATGGCGAAGATGTACACACGAGGTTTACGAGTTCAGGCCCTTCACGATGGAAGTAACATCCCTACGTCTCGGTGCCCGGAGGTGGTCGATTGGATTATGTGTGTGATATTACAGGGGGTACGAACCCTTGTGCCAGAGGAGGAGGGTGTCTTATATAGAGTTTGCCAGGACCTCTCCCGCCCTCCATTACAAGGGAGTTAATGTACATAAAGTGGTGGCGTTACTGGTAACGCCAACCTTAAGTGCTATTAATGGCCTTAAAGACTACGGAGTGAATGTGTGTCCGTTGCACGATGAGTGACTCCTGGTCTTCAGGAGGTCGAGTGATTCTCTTGTTAGTCGAGTGACAGTAGGTAGGGAGACTCCCGAGTGACATGATGTCGAGTGGATTGCACTCGACACCTTTGATCGGGGGTCTCACGGAGTCTCTTGACCTTCTTGCCCTCTTGGGTAGTGACCTTGGGTAGGACGTATAGGTCAGGCCTATGACCCTACCCCATGTCTGTATCCTCATGACATTCAAACTGGTATTGTGCAGGTCTAAAGTACACTAGTTATTGTTAAAAAACGAAAAAGCATGTTAACTGCAATATCCTTGACAGCTACCAAATATCGTAATTCATAGTGGTATTGTTGAAACTGTTATTAATGAAATTGAATTTCACGACAAATAGTTGTACATATAGAGCATCACATTGTGAAGAACTGAAATAAACAAGGCATATCCTTGACAGCTACCAAATATCGTAATTCATAGTGGTATTGTTGAAACTGTTATTAATGAAATTGAATTTCACGACAAATAGTTGTACATATAGAGCATCACATTGTGAAGAACTGAAATAAACAAGGCATAAGGCCATCTCTAGCCAATCCTTTAAAAGATAAAGGACTAAAACCCTTAGTGGATACAAATACTCCAGCAATTTTTGGCCATTTCTATTCAATCCCCTAAACTTAATGTTGTAAACTTCAATTTGTTCAAGTTCAAAGAAGGTTCAACCGAAAGTAGCATGCATTCAAACATAAACATAGATAGTTTTGCATAACATAAAACATAAATTTAAACTAAGCTAAACTACTTTCGGTCGAAGTAGAGGTCGAGCCAATCCTTCCTCATCAGGTACGGTGTGCCACGAGCCGGGTCTGGGCCGGTGCCGTAATCGGGGTCATTGGGGAAGGCACTCCTCCACTCGTCGATGTCGATCACCTCGTCCTTGCCGCCCACCTCGACGCCCTCCGCACCGCCGTCCTCGCCGCCTTCGACCTCATCATCAGAGGAGAGCGTGATAACCTCGCCGCCCTCTGTGTCGTCATCCTCGCCGCCGTCGACCTCGTCATCGGAGGAGAGCGCTATAACCTCGCTGCCCTCCATGCCGGCAAAGATCGCCCGCTCCGCCTCCACGAGCTCCGGGTGCTGCCGGCGGAGCTCTTGCATGTAGGCCTCGTCGGGGGCCTCGGCCTTGAGGTGCTCCCACGCCTCGTGGTCCTCCCGTGCCATAGCCGATCTCACCACCCCTGGCTCCGGTGGAATGAGGTGGACCGGACGTGTGTCGAAGGGTAAATTGAGCCTAGCCGCCATTCCGTGGTAGCGGACCTGCCTGCGGTCGTACTCCATGGCCGCGAGCTCAGCCGTGTGGAAGGTACCTAGCCACCGGTGGGTGTGGGCCTCCCGATCTATAATCTCGGCGACCACGTCCCCCACCGCCGCTACCGGACCCCAAGGTAGGACCTCGTCGGCTGCTGGGCCTGAGGGAGGATGGGGTAGTCCTGGAACCGGCCTAGGGGCACGGCGGCCGGCGGATTGGGGGACTGATAATGACTGATTGATAAAGAGCCCGCGAAGGACGACGGGGACACCTCAGCGGCCACCTCACCGGCGTCAGGCGAAGAGGTGGTGATATACCTCTCTTGGGCCATTGGCTCGTTGAGCTCCCCGGCACACAGGCAGGGGTTGAGGATGGAGGCGGCAGTGATAGTGGCGACCTACCAATGGTTACATGGGTTGTTGGGGATATAACTATTGATTGTAAACCGGCCAGGAGGGCCTAGTTCACCCTCAACTATATTGAAGCCCACGAAGATCCAGAAGATGGCGTTTTATTGATGAAGTTTAGAGGCCCGGAGCCCAAAGGCGGATTAGGGCCCATAGTGGTAAACCGCCATGGTTATGTAACTTGTGTTGTAAGTTAGGAAAGGAGAGATCGAGCCGGAAACTTGTATGACTCGGCCTCGGGACTCTGTAGACCGGCCGGGCGTCAACCTATGTATATAAAGGGATGACCCGGCGGCGGTTCAGGAACAAGAAACAACAACTCGAGACTCAGTAAAAGCATATTTATTCCCTGGTAGTCGAAACCCAATCAATCCCATCACAACTAGACGTAGGCTTTTACCTTCATTGAAAGGGCCGAACTAGTATAAACTCCCGTGTCCCTTGTCTGGTTTAACCCCTTCAAGCTAACCCATTGCGATGGCTCTGCGACTAAGTCCTTCTATGAGGACATCTGACGTGTTAATTCCACGATAGTTGGCGCCCACCGTGGGGCTATCGCGCGATGGTTTCGAGTTTTTGAAGGGCAGCTCTGAAGGACTCAAGGGGTACGTGATTGGCCGGATGACCAAGAGTTGTCGTGGCAAGCTCTACATCGATGACGAAGGATGGAGCCCCGAGGCCGGTTCAATCGAGTAAGGCTACCGGGTCCCCTCTGGCGGAATTCATGTCTTCATCGGCAAGATCGGCGAACCGGGCCCTGAGTCGGACATCTGCGCTGACCTCGTCGAGACGGCTCAGCGTGCGAATCCTGCCCGGGTTAAGCCCGCCATGAAGCGTGCGTTCGTAGGATGTGTCCATGGGATCGGATCCGACCCAATGTCTGAAGGCGAGACGACTGTTTATTCCGACGGCGAGTCATCCACTGGTGAAACCGAGTCCCTATACCAAATTCATGATGGTGTATTCGAAGGATATTTCGATGGCAATAGTATTCTAGACCTCCTTGAACCGCCAAGTCGGGTTACTGTGTACATGGCCGGAACACAGCCCACTTTGCAGTCTTCATCTACAGCGGCAATGAATACCAGATCAACGGCCGCGGCAGGAGCCCCGGCGCGCCGACCGGCTCAAGTCCTCTCCAGTTTGATGGATGCCTGGGCGACCTTATTAACCACGACAGTTACTCCGGAGACGCAGGATCAGCACAATGCGGATGTTACGAAGCTGAAGGACCAGATAACACAGACTAAGGAGGACCTGGCAATTGAGGATGCTAGGTTGGCTGAAGAACGGGCCGCTCTGGATGCCCAGTCACAGTAGATACAAGCGCATAATTACCGGCTCATGCTGGATCGGACCACATCAGATGACGTAATGCGAAGGAAGTACCGGTCTCGTCTGCCGCCGGTCTACGAAGGACTGAACCTCTTTCACACACCAGGCGCTGGGCCGAGCAATCCGGCGGCTGCAAACCGGACCGATGCACCTAGGGCAGCGCCGGATCAACCACGGATGACGGAACCACCTCGACGAACGGATAATCCGCCGCAGTACGTGTCCACACTGCCGGGTCACTTCTCGAGCCCTCTGGATAACATGATTGCCGCAACATCTTGCCTAGCAACCATTCCAATGGAGGGCATTCACTGGCGGCGATTGAAATGCGGCGGGCTAGGGATCTTCTTCAAATCGCCGTGGTGCAGCAGCAGGCTTATTCCTATAGCCGAGATAGAATTCATTCAACCCCCCGTCCGAGCAAGAGCTATAGCAGGCACATAGATGAACCAGAAGTGTCTAGCAGTGCGCGGCACTGTAATGGATCCAATCCAGCGTGCAGTGAGGGAAATGCTCAAGACGTGGTAGATAATGGCAGAGCATGAAGGGAAGCCGCTTTGGCAGCACAATATACGGGTCGGCATCAACCCGCCCCGGTTCAGCCAGCGGCATCAGTAGACCGAGGCACCGGGCTTGCCTTTAGTTCCTGGGGAGTGTCGTGCCTCATTCTGTCTCTCCGTAATGTGCGACTGCCCAAGGACTTCAAGGGTCCATGTAAGGTGCCTAATTACACTGCTGATCAGCCACCAGAGGCGTGGGTCGAGAGTTATGAGATGGCAATGGAGATGCGAGATGTGGATGAAGCGTCCTGTGCCAAGTATTTCACGATGATGTTGGGAGGGACAGCCCGTACTTGGTTGAAAAATTTACCAGCTAACTCCATCGAGTCATGGGATCAGTTGAAGGCCCGGTTTATAGCCAATTTCAAAGACACATGCAAACAACCTATGTCCATTGTGGATCTGGATGCTTGTGTTCAAGGGAGAACGAGTCAACAACTCATTGGGTGCGCCGGGTTTCAGAGGTTTTGCATTCGTCCGACCGGATTAACGCTGGTCAAGCGATCATAACGCTGGAGCGTAATTGCCGGTTTAAGTCACTAAAGATGAAGTTGGGATGGCTCAAGCGCCACTGCAATGACATGGGAACCCTTATGACAGCCTTGGTCAAATATGCCGATTCTGATAATACCAAGGATCCTGATTCTGATGAGGAGAAACCGGAGAAGGGAAAGAAGAACGGCGGTGCAAAGGGACATCATCACAACCAAGGAGGCCATGGGAATAATGGTAAGCGCAAGGCAGATAGTTCAGATCTTGTGGCTAACACCAATATGCAGCATCGTAAAGGTAAACCGCCCCAGCGCGGTGGAGGAATGAATCTGGAGCGTTTGTTAAACCAGCCCTGCCCAAAGCATGGGACCAAGGAGGCCCCTTCCACACATCTTTGGAAAGATTGTTATATCATGAAGTAGTTCAAGAATTCCGATGTCTTCTGGTATGATCAGGGTCCATCGGGCGGTTCAGGTCTAGGTTTTCATGGTGGCGGCGGTTCAAGCTCTGGATTTCAGAATAATCAGGGCAACCAGAATAGCCAAGGTGGTAATGGCCAACAGAATAATCAAGGAAATCAGCAGCAGTCAGGTTATCAGAGTCACCCCAAGCAGTTGAGCGGTGGGCAGTATCATGTGTTCACTACTAGCCTGTGTAAGCGCGATCAGAAGCTTCACAAAAGGGCAGTTAATGCTGTTGAACCAGCAGTACCATGTTATTTACAGTGGTTCGAGCAGCCCATTGTGTGGAGGAGAGAGGATCATCCTCCCCGGGTTGACAAGCCGGGTCAACTGGCTTTGGTGGTAGCACCTCAGGTGGGGGGTTATAAGTTTACCAAAGTTCTGATGGATGGAGGGAGCAGTATCAACATCCTGTACTATGAAACTTTTCGTCGCATGGGGTTGATAGACAAGAGTCTTAAACCATCCAACATTGTTTTTCATGGTGTAGTACCAGGTAAATCGGCATATCCTGTTGGCAAGATCGCTTTGGAGGTTGTGTTTGGAGATGAGCATGATTCTAGGTCTGAAAAATAGACCTTTGAAGTGGTGAAAATCCAGAGCCCGTATCACGCACTGTTCGGACGGCCGGCTTACGCAAAATTCATGGCGAGACCTTGCTATATCTATTTACAGCTCAAAATTCCGGGTCATAAGGGGACTATAACAGTACATGGAACTTGAAAGATCGCTTTGGATTGTGAGGAAGGTGATGCGGCTTACGCTGAGTCGGTTTGTGCTATAGAGGAGATGAAGTTTTATAAGGACAATGTTGATCCGGCAGACATGACTCATCTGAAGAAGCCCACCACTGAGCATGACCCGACCCTGAAGTTTAAACCGGCTGATGAGACTAAACTTGTTGACTTTGTTCCTGGCGATTCATCTAAACCGTTTAGCATTAGTACCAATCTGGATCTGAAATAGGAAAGCGTGCTCATCGAGTTCATCCGTGAGAACCGGGACATCTTTGCATGGAAGCCTTCTGACATGCCAGGTGTACTGAGGGAACTCGCCGAGCACATTCTCAATATTGATCCCAAGTTTAAACCGGTCAAGCAATTTCTTCGTTGCTTTAATGAGGAAAGACGCAGGGCTATTGGTGAATAGGTAGCCCAGCTGTTGGCTGCTGGGTTTATCATCGAAGTGTTTCACCCCGAGTGGTTGGCTAATCCGGTGCTTGTTCTTAAGAAAAACGGCACTTGGCGTATGTGTGTGGATTACACAGATTTGAATAAGGCTTGTCTAGCAGATCCTTTTGCTCTCCGTGTATTGATCAGATTATTGATGCGATGGTGGGTTGTGAGCGCCTGAGTTTCTTGGATGCTTATTCAGGTTATCATCAGATTAAAATGGCAGTTAAGGACCAGGAGAAGACAACCTTCATCACTCCCTTTGGAGCCTTCTGCTATGTTTCTATGCCCTTTGGGATCAAAAGTGCCCAGGCAACTTATCAGCGTTGTGTGCAAAATTGTCTTCACACGCATATTGGGTGTAATGTTCATGCCTATGTGGATGACATTGTAGTGAAGTCCAGGAAAAAGGAAACCTTGATAGATGACCTCAGGGAAACGTTTGACAATCTTCGGGTTTACAAAATGATGCTTAATCCGGACAAATGTGTTTTTGGTGTTCCGGCAGGCAAGCTCTTAGGTTTTCTGGTGTCCAACAGAGGCATTGAGGCTAATCCGGAAAAAATCAAAGAGATTACATCTTTGGCTAAACCAAAGTGTATCAATGATGTTCAGCGTTTGGCAGGTCGAATTGCAGCCCTTAGCCGGTTTATCAGCCGTTTGGGAGAAAAGGCAATTCCTTTGTACCAGATGTTGAAAAAGTTAGACAATTTTGTCTGGAGCGATGTAGCCAATGCGGCGTTTGAGGACTTAAAGCAGCAGTTGGTTGAACCGCCGGTTCTTGCTACTCCGGTTGAAAAAGATCCCTTGTTATTATACGTGGCTGCTAATGCCCGTGGTGTCAGTGTGGCAATTGTGGTGGAGCGCAAGGAGGCTGGTAAGGAGTATCCAGTTCAACGGCCGGTTTACTATATCAGTGAAGTACTTATCGAGTCAAAGCAACGGTATCCGCATTGGAAGAAGTTGGTCTGTGGGTTTTTTATGGCAAGACGGAAGCTCAAACAATACTTTCAAGGCCATCCCATTACAGTGGTCAGTTCAGCTCCTTTGGGCGACATAATTCAGAATAGGTAGGCAACTGGCCGGGTTGCAAAGTGGGCAATTGAGCTTGGACCGCATGGATTGAAGTATATGCCTTGGACATCAATCAAGTCACAGGCGCTGGTGGACTTCATCAATGATTGGACCGAGTTACAGGCACCAGAGGACAAACCGGATAATACATACCGGACTAGTCACTTTGATGGATCCAGGCAATTGGAAGGCTCGGGGGCTGGAGTTGTCCTTACTTCCCCTCGAGGTGATAAAATTTGTTATGTTCTCCGCTTGATGTTTCCTTGTACTAACAATGCAGCTGAGTACGAGGCCTTACTCCACGGTCTTTGTGTGGCTAAGGAAATGAACTTAAGCCGGGTTAGCTGTTTTGGAGATTCTGATCTGGTGGCTCAACAAGTTTCTGGTACTTGGGATTCTAAGGATCCACTCATGGCGGCTTACAGACGCGAGGTGGATATTGTGGCAGGTCACTTTAAGGGTTATCAGGTTGAACACATTGACCGGCGCAAAAACGAAGCAACAGATGCTTTAAGCCGGCTGGGATCTCAGCGTAAACCGGTACCACCCAATACTTTTTTAGATATCTTGCATAACCCGTCTGTTAAGTTGCCTACAGAGGAGGATTTAGCTGTTCCTGATCCAGAGGCCCAATTGGTGGCCGCTTTACATACCGCTCCGGATTGGATGATTCCGTATTTGGCATATCTGAACCGAGGCGAGTTACCAGATGATGACGTTTTTGCCAGACAGATAATCCGGTGGTCCAATTCCATGGTTATTCATAGTGGCGAGTTACACCGTTGCAGTGTTTCAGGCATATTCCGACGTTGTATTTATCCTGAAGAAGGACAAGAGATCCTACGTGAAATCCATGAAGGGGATTGTGGTCACCATGCCGGTTCAAAGTCCCTGGTGGCTAAAGCTTTTCGTCATGGTTTCTATTGGTTGACAGCTCATGCTGATGCGGAGGATCTAGTAAAGCGGTGTGACGCTTGTCAGAAATTTTCACGTCAAGCTCATGTTCCGGCTCAGGAGTTACGGATGATTCCTATCACTTGGCCGTTTGCCACTTGGGGGCTTGTTATGGTGGGACCTTTTAAGCATTCCCAAGATAAGAAGACCCACCTGTTGGTGGCGGTTGACAAGTTCACTAAATGGGTTGAAGCGGAGCCCGTTAGCAAGTGTGATGCAGCCACGGCGGTTCAATTTCTCAAAAGGATCATTTTCCATTTTGGTTTTCCACACAGCATCATTACAGATAATGGCACAAACCTTTCTAAAGGTGAGATGGAGGAGTTCTGTCAACGAGAGCACATCCGGCTTGATGTAGCATCTGTGGCTCATCCCCAGTCCAATGGTCAAGCTGAGAGGGCGAATCAAGAGATCCTGAAGGGTATCAAGCCTCGGCTTATGGTTCCTTTGAAGCGGACGTCGGGTTGTTGGGTGGAAGAATTACCATTTGTGCTATGGAGTATAAACACCACCCCAAACCAATCTACGGGTTATACACCTTTCTTCATGGTTTACGGGGCTGAGGCCGTCCTCCCAAGTGATATTCGTCATGATTCGCCCCGGGTTGCCAATTATGTTGAAGCGGATAATGAGCAAGCACGCCAAGAGGCGTTGGACCAGTTAGATGAAAAACGGGACATGGCTTTGGCTCGATCGGCAGTTTATCAACAAGACCTGCAGCGTTATCATAGCCGCCAGGTTAAGACACGAACCTTTCAAGAAGGCGACTTAGTGCTTCGGCTCATCCAGGATCAGACCGATATGCACAAGTTATCCCCACCTTGGGAAGGACCCTTTGTGGTCAGCAAAAATCTACACAACGGATCATACTACCTCATTGACGTTCGAGAAGACTCACGCAGTTCTGAGGAGGAGACCCGGCGGCCATGGAACATAGCTCTCCTTCGGCCCTACTACACTTGAGCGATAGGCTTTTCTTATGTACATATTTCAACAATGTATATATTATGATCAATATAATAAACCGGCATCCTTGCTATAAGCAGGACCTCTGTCGTTTTCTTCAAATCTCTTTGTTTACTTGGGGGCTTCAGCTGACAAAGCAAAGTACTCCCTGTTAAACCGACTATTATGCCACAAAAACAGCTTGGGAGCTTCACACCCAAGGGGCATAGGCACCCATTGAGCACAGCTCACAAAGTTACTTGGGGGCTCTTTTGTGCAAAAGCCACAAAGAGTTTAAAAGGACCCTTGTAATTGGGTATCGACGGCTTGGAAGCCTGGTGTATTCTTCTAAAACCCCGGGTTAACCTGCCTTCATCAAGTAAGCCACTCCTATCCAGGTAATCCTGGCACGACCCACCGAACGTTTGACAAGTCAATCTCATACAGACCCTGAACTTGACAAAGTTAAAACAATGATTGGTTAGTTGGAGGCCCACCTTAAAAGGCTTTGCAAAATGGTTTAACTCAGTGACCTGGCAGCCCATGAAAAGCCTCAACTTTGGGCCTGGCAGCCCTTGAAAAGCCTTGACTACATGTTTCTTGTTTTCTTTTTTGCTAAGTTTTCACCTTTTGATGAATTTCTCTTGAACCGGTGTCCATTGACCCGGTGTGGCTTTTCAGTCATCATGTTAACCCAGTGTTTGTTAACCTGGCTTGGCTTTCAGCTATAGGTTGCCAAACCATCTAATCAAATCGGTGTTTCTTAAACCGGCTTGGCTTTGACTATATGTTGCCAATGTGATCATCTGGTGTTCATTGTAACCCAACATGATTTATTCATAATATCGTTATAGGGTAAGGGTCTTAACAGCTCAAAGATTTGGGTTTTCACCCTTACTAAGGGATTTCATATCACAGGTATGAGTTATTTCATATTTATTCTGCTTTGGTTATTAGCCAGGCTTTATCTTGGGCATTATGACCCGTCCAGCGGTAAACCGCCCGGACAGATGTTTTTATGCAGACATAGGGATTGCTTAATATTATGAAGATATATAAGCCAGCATTGAAATTAGCATGGCGGATCAAGCAAAGTATAGCCCAGTGCACAATGGCAACAGATCAAAGTATTTTAACTAGCCTATTACAAGGCGCTTTAAGGCCCAAAATAAGGACTTGTTCTTTCCACAGAGCAAAGTTTATGACGCATCAATCAGACTACCGGATCAGGACTCATCACCATGTTGACATGATGTTGATGGATCATCTGGCGTCGGTTCAGCCTCCTCCTCCCCATCGAGTGGCTGGAAGTCCATGGTGGTCCAGTCAATCCGGATTAAGGCCTGAAAGACAACCTCTTCACTTATAAGTTCAGCCGGATCAACGTCAGGGGCGTAAGTGTGCTTACGGATTGGCTGGATAAGATTTTGCACTTCCGATAGGACATTGTCAATCCATTTGTTGTTGGCATCGTAAAAGGACCGGTGAACAGTCAAGTTAGCTTCTTCTGCCAATTGACTCGCCAAAGGACGCATCACCCTTGTCACATTTTTGAGGGCTTCGTTATCAAACTCTGCCCCGTTTTCTTGTTCACTAGGGAAGCCCTTGGCGATATCAACCGGATCCAGGTCAGCTATCCATGCCTTGGCTTGAGTAAGTGCCAACAAAGCACTAGCCCTGGCAGCAGATCGCTTCATCTCTTCTATCTGTGCTGGCGTCATGGATAACCTTGCTAGAGTGTCCTTGATCAATGTTGGGGCCGGATTGTTGTACAAGGCTGCACAGATAACCCGTTGGGCACCGGTATACAGTTGTTCAATCAGAGTATATGCTGCCTTCAGCTCCATCCGCATGTCAGAGCCCAAATGAGAAATGCGGCCACCTACAATGGTTTAAGAATTTCATGTTAAACCGGCACTTTACAAAGATGGTCATCAAAGAAGCCTTGGCAAGAGTACTTACCAAATAATGCAGAAGTCATGGCATTCACTTGGCGCTTCAACCAAGTTAGCTCTTCCGCCACCGGTTTAAGCGCTGATTCGACGTCTTCCGCCCGCTTCAGCAATGCATTCTTCTCAGTCTCCCAGTTGACACGCTCTGTCTTGAACCCTTCTTTAAGTTGCTCCATGGCTACTAAAGCGGTTTTGAGCTCATCCTTGGCCTTGGAAGTTTCCGCTTGTTGGGACTTGATGTTTTCTTGAAGATCAGCAATTTGAGAGCCTTGGTGATTTATATCACCCTGTCACAATCAGAGGAGGAGCATGTAAATAATTTACCAAAAAAAGTCCCAAGCATATAACAAGTTATACACTTGGCACTTGGGGGCTAATGCGGATTGCTTCTTTACTACTGGTTGTTTGAAGTCCCAAGGATCAATACAAGTTTTAATCTTGGCACTTGGGGGCTAATGTGTGTTTGACCAGGAAAATACACAAGTAAGGAAAATCAACAAAGTGCAGTATGGAATATAAAAGTCCCGGTTTGTCTTTACACAACAAACCGGCCCTTGGGGGCTACTAAGTTGAAGTGTTCTTTCTATTAAAGTCCCGGTTTATCTTCCAGAGATATACCGGCCCTTGGGGGCTACAATATAATGAATGTAAAGAATTAAGATGAAGATGTTTTGAAGATTACCTCATAACGTTCCTTCATCAGATTCACCAAACCGGCTTCATATTCTCAGCTGGTGTAAAGCCGGTTCAAGAATCCGGAATGAAGCTCTTGCGCAGAAAGATTAACATAGCTTGACAAGTCGGTCTTCCCTTTCCCTTTGCCCATAGCTGCAAATTCATCCTTGGCAGTATGCTTCGATAAAGCAACTAGATTGCCTGGGGCGGTATAAGCAGTACCAGTGACAACAACATCATCATGTTTGGCTGGGCTCGGTGGATTGACAGTGTCTTTGGCTGGGCTTCGCGGTTTGGCAGCAGGGCTTGGCGAATTGCCAGTGGGACTTGGCGGATTAGCAGCCGAACCCAGCGGATCAGCAACTGGACTTGGAGGCGTGGCATGTGGACTTGATGTTCCAACATGTGTGTCCGGGTCAGCCTCTGGCGGATTAGCATCAGTAGCTGGGTCTTGCGGGGCAGATTCATCCAGGACAATATCAGGATTTTCACCAGCATTGTCTGGGGTCTTCTCCGGTTCAACATCGTCAGTGGGGCCACTGGTCTTGGCTTTCTTGCTCAATCGGGCCTTGGCACTACAAACATCAATGTAAGGATTAGTATGATAAACCGACACATGAAGAAACAAACCAAAAAGCAGCACGCTTACCCAACGACAGTCTTGAGGGGAGGAAGCTGAGTGGTTGATGAACCGCCGGACGAGTTGGAAGACACCTGGTAATTCGGATCAGACGGATTAAGTGGGTATCGGAAGAAACCCTTCAAAGGATAATGTTTTTCGGGAGAACAAATAACCTCTGGGCGACGCTTCCGGGTTGGTGTATCCAGTAAACCGGAAGAGGTGACTTGCTGGCCACTGTGTCGGGTTGTGCGACGCCCTTCAGGCTGCTGTGTCTTCAAAGAAAATTGTGGATCCAAATGAGCAAGTGGGTGAGAGCGTTTTACTTTCCGAACTGCACGATGAAATCTTTGAACCGGCACAAGATCTGAATCAGAGGAAAGAGAGATTACCTCAACATGGTCCACACGGCTGACCTCCACATCATCCTGATAATAGTCATTGTTAATAAGATGTATGAAAAAGTAGCCAAGGGAGTCAAGTTCTACCTCTTGATCCGAATCTTCAATGTCTTCGGGCGGATCAGCAGCTTCGCCGGTCTTCTTATTGGCTGCTTTCTTGATAGCTTTGCTCTTGGCACGAGGAGCTCTTGCCGGTTTATCTGAAGCCTTCCTTTTCCAAAAGGAGCTATTGGCCTGGAAAATTAAACAAAGGATTATTGGAACAAATGTTAAAGCGGAGGCAGATCAAGAAAGTACAAGGTTAAAATCTTACTGCTGGCGGTTTGTTGGTGGCGTAAAAGGGAGCCAGCCCGGTTTGACTGCATGTGGCGATTGGTTCGTCTAACATCTTCTTCACAGATTCGGTAATTTCATCATCAGTCATTTCTATTTCATTGAACCGTTGAGGGTCCTTGGCGTTGCCGGTATACTCATGCATTAATCCGGAGCGGCGACTTAAGGGCAGGATGTGCCATTTAACCCAACAGCGAATGAGATCAACACCAGTCAAACCATTGGCCAAGAGAGCCCGGAGATTGGCGAGTTGAGGTGCATAAGTCTGTTGTTCCTTGGCAGTTAATCGACGAGGTAACGGGTGGCCGTTGCTAAGCTGGTGAGGGCGGTAACCCGACAAAGGATTTTCTTCAGCAGGGGCTGTGTTCTAACAATAAAACCAAGTTTGGTTCCAGTCTTTGGGATGACTGTGGTGTGATGCATGTGGGAAATCAACTTCTTTCCTCTTCTGGATTGATACCCCGCCAAGTTCCATGTTAGGACCATCAGAAAACTCAGTTTGGCGGTTTAGATGAAAAAATATCCCGGAAGAGCTCAACAGATGGTTCTTCTTGAAGGTATACTTCACAAAATACTTGAAAATTGCATATATTTGATACAGAATTTGGTCCAATATCCTGTGGATGGATTGAAAGCTCGCAAGGACATCCCAGAATTTTTTTTATCCGGGAGGACTGAAGCCCCGGTCTAGATGCTGCATAAAAACAATAACTTTGCCATGTTGAGGCTCAGGAGGGCACTCAGGGCCAGGAACTTGCCAGTGAAGGACATTTTTTGAAGCTAAAGCGCCCGTTACAATACATCCGTTGATTTGCGTTTCCGTGATCCGAGATGGAACCCAGTTGCAAGAAGTGAATTGCTTAGTCATCTGGGAAACAAACTGTAAAGGGAAAAATGAAGGCCGGTTTATGACAGTTGGTTGGTGTGTACTAATCGGTGTTAAACCGGTGAATTTGATGAAGGTGTATAGGTAAGTTAAACCGGAGTTTATTATTCAAGAACAAGACGGCGGTTTAAGTGAGGGCTAATGACATATGGCGGATTACCAACTACTAAGGTTTAAACCGCCCTTAGGTGAAGGAGCCAGAGATGAAAATCTACTAAGTGTTGATAGAAACAGGTTTCACACAATGATGAAATTTATTTGGATCTACCATGCTTCAATAAAGAAATTTTTTTGTGACCTATAAATGGCGTTAAGTAGAACAGAGAAGGTCGTATGTTCTACTGAGGATTCTTTACAAAGAAGGAAGATCTACTAGTACTGAAAATGGACTCGGAGCAACTACTGCACGAGATCTACGCTACTGATTGGATCAAAGAAACTATGGCAGAAGCAAAATATGAAGAACTGGGATGAACACTTATGAACACGGATGAACTCGTTAACCCTAGCACAGATCTAAAGATGCGGGAAAGGGAAAACTTACCTGTGCAGATCTACTGCAAAGGGGTGCCGCGAAACTCTGGTTCGATTCAGGGTGATGCAGCGGCCGGAGACGAAGACGACGGTGCGCTCTGTGGCGGCGGTAGAGCTCGAGCTGTAGGAGTTCGCGAGAGGAAGAAGAAGAGGCAAGGGGAAAGAATGGAAAGACCCGTTGACTTTATTTATAAAGAGAAAGGGATAAGTGGCAGGCGCAAGAATCGAGGAGCCTGAAGCGGCAAAGAGGGCGCGCCTATCGCCTCGATTTTCGGGATACAATTAATGAAGGGAATCTTTTTAATCTTTTTATATAGAGATGATGTCATGATGGTCCATTGCTGTGTCCAGAGGATCACGTCACGGCGGTTTAACATAGTTTACAGGAGAAGGCAACATGGCGGTTTACAAGAATATAAGGAGATGTTCACAAGATTTCTTTAAGTATTGAAGATTGACATGAACAGGTTCAAATCAATCTGGGGCCTAATGTTGGGGATATAACTATTGACTGTAAACCGGCTAGGAGGGCCCGGTTCACCCTCAACTATATTGAAGCCCACGAAGATCCAGAAGATGGCGTTTTATTGATGAAGTTTAGAGGCCCGGATCCCAAAGGCGGATTAGGGACCATAGTGGTAAACCGCCATGGTTATGTAACTTGTGTTGTAAGTTAGGAAAGGAGAGACCGATCCGGACACTTGTATGAGTCGGCCTCGGGACTCTGTAGACCGACCGGGCGTCAACCTATGTATATAAAGGGACGACCCGGCGGCGGTTCAGGAACAAGAAACAACAACTCGAGACTCAGGAAAAGCATATTTGCTCCCTGGTCGTCGAAACCCAATCAATCCCATCACAACTAGACGTAGGCTTTTACCTTCATCGAAGGGGCCGAACTAGTATAAACTCCCGTGTCCCTTGTCCGGTTTAACCCCTTCAAGCTAACCCGTTGCGATGGCTCTGCGACTAAGTCCTTCTATGAGGACATCTGACGTGTTAATTCCACGACAGGGTGGTGTGTGTCGGTGAGCGGAGGTTTTAGCGAGTGACTGGTGTGTGTGGAGGGGGGGGGTTAAGGTGGTGTTTGAGGAAATACCACGGCAACTGATTATTTTACTAGGGGGAGTAATAAGGCGGGGCTACTAAAAATTTGGATCAAGGGCGAGCAGATATTTTTGAGATTGCGAGGGATGCAGAGGCGGGAGTATTTGGGGAGCGAGCTAGTGTGCTTGACACGCCGGCTATGGACTGTAGCCGACACACCTTCTCGCGTAAGCCATAGGCTTACTATACACCGATGGTGCTCCAGGATATTTTGTACTGCATCTCACACGGTTGGTGATAATAAGCTATGTGGGATCTACTTGATTTTTCATTTTGATTTGAATTACATAATGGGGTCACATCGGCCTTGGATGGTGTTTGAATTGCTAGACCTTTTATCTGCAGTGAACATGCAACTATATGTGTGTCGTACAAAAATTGTAATTATTCAGGGTTCGTTTGGAAATTTTATACATTAAATTTGTTTTCTAACCATTTCAAGAGCACAATTCAAAATTAAAGCACATGCTCTAGTCCATAAAAACGGGTTGCAAAATCAAATGTTTGTCCTTGGTTGCAAGCTTAGGTCACATGCAAGAAATGAGAGTGAATGTCAAACACCTTGACACTATCGCTCGGCCACTAACATTGAGATACATGGTTTTAAAATTCTAGTAAATTGAAAACTCGGCTAAAATTCATGAAACTTGACATGATATCATGTAACGGCATCGACATGCCATGGTAAAAATATTTTCCCATTTGGGGCAGGTTTGGCTATAATCTTCTCGCAAACCGGAGCTTCTCTCACAATAAGCCAGATGGTTTCGGTAGGCAATGTGCCACCTTGGGGGAAAATGATATATGTTGCCTCTTATTACTTTCTAAAATTTTCTCGTATCAACATAGAACAACACGAGTGTTGTGTCATTTTTTGGGATTTTTTGGGGTTCACTTGGATATTTTTATACTTTAACTGATTTTCTATGCATTCATGTGCATAATTCAAATTTGAACTACATGCACATGCTCCAGTGCATATAAAGTGGTTCAAAATTGGAATGTGTGTCCTTGGTTACATTCTTAAGTCCCATGCAAGAAATGAGAATGAATGTGAAACACCTTGCCACCGTCGCTAGGCTGCTAACATTGAGATACATGGTTTTTAAATTCTAGTAAGTCGAAAACGCGTTTGAAATTTGTGAATCTTGACACGCTAGCATGGAACGGCATCAACATGCAGTGGTAAAAATATTGTCCCATTTGGGGCAGGTTGGGGTATATAAGCTTCTCACAAACCAGAGCTTCTCACAACAAGCCGCATGGTTACGGTAGGGAATGTTTCACCTTTATGGATGAAATGATATCCATTGCCTCTTCTTGATTTCAATTTTATTTCTAGTGACAACATAGAACAACATGAGTGTTGTGTTACTTTTAGGATTTTTTCGGGTTTCGTTTGGACATTTTTATACACTAATTGAGTTTTCAATGCATTTATGTGCATAATTCAAATTTGAACTCCAAGCACATGCTCTAGTGCATAATAATTGGTTGAAAATTCAAATCCGTGTCCTTGGTTGCATGCTTAGGTCTCGTGCAAGAAATGTGAATGAATGTCAAACACCCTGCCACCGTCACTCGGCCGCAAACATTGAGATACCTGCTTTTTAAATTATAGTAAATCCAAAACTCTTCTGAAATTCATGAAACTTGGCATGCTATCATGGAGCGGCATGAACATGCTGTGGTAAATTTTTTGTCCCATTTGGGTCAGGTTTGGGTATAAGCTTCTCACAAACCAGAGCTTCTCACAACAAGAGCCTCATGGTCGGTAGGGGACATGCCACCTTTGGAGATGAAATGATATCCATTGCCTGTTATTGCTTTCAATTTTTTCTCTAGTGTCAACATAGAACAACAAGAGTGTTGTGTTAAAATTTGGAATTTTTCAGGGTTCGTTTGGACATTTTTATACATTAATGGAGTTTTTAATGCATTTATGTGCATAATTCAAATTTGAACTACATGCACATGCTCTAATGCATATAAATTGGTTGAAAATTCAAATCCGTGTCCTTGGTTGCATGCTTAGGTCCCATGCAAGAAATGGGAATGAATGTCCAACACCCTGCCACCGTCACTCGGCCGCAAACATTGAGATACCTGCTTTTTAAATTAACCTCATTACCGGCTGTTCGTCAAAGTGATAGACGATGACCTCGCGGGCCCATAGAAAGAGTCACACGCGTGTATCGAGTGTCATGTAGGACAACCATCGACTGTATGTGGCCAAAACATGTATGTATGAAATGGTTGTGTAATGTTTTAAATTACGAATTCACGACCCTGATTTGGCACCGGCCTGCCTAACAAAATGGCGAACCCACACGGTGGCTCACAACTCGTACTGTATTGCGAGCCACCCGCCACTCCCAGACGCACGCACCCACACACACACACACACCGCGAATCCACCGGAACTACGATGCATGTTAAATTAATTATCTCTTGGTGAACATATATATGTTACCAAAGGAGGGACGTTTTAATTTAAAAAAATCAGGGATCATTAAGACGTTTTAATATATTAATTGGTTGATTTTCTATGGGTATAATATGCAAAAATCAAATTCGAGCTACATGCACACGTGACAGTGCACCTAAATGGATTGCAAAAACACATGTGTCTCACTGGGTGCATGTTTACTCCCCGTGCAACAAATTTCAAACAATGAGATTCTTGATTTTTAAATTCTAGTACATCCAAAACTTATTTGAAGTTCATGAAACTTATCGTGTTGTCATATGGATACCAATACAAAGTTGCATTGTAATTTTTTGGGTCAATTTCGAGATCAATTTTGATGTAATCTTTATCTAATTACAAACGGGAGATTATTAATAATTGGGAATCAATATACCAAATGGATTATTTATTTGAACCGTGAGCGTTAGACCAACAATGGATACGTGCCATGCTTCGGTTAAGCAATAAAGCAGCAGCATTAATCATCCAAATAGAAAAATAATATACGTTGGATTATATACAACAAGTCATCAACACACAATGACAACGAGGATACATGTTGGATTATAGATTATTTCCAACAAAACATTAAAGTAAATACTAAAGTTTTTCTCACACAACAAATAACAAAGCAATGAAATGAACGTCAGCTCAACCAATCCTTGGCGTTGGAAACACTTGCTTTGAACCATAACTGATTCTCTGGGAAGGGCCTGCTATTGTCAATCTCGAGACCAACGTAGGACTAATCATCCAGGCTGAAGCAGCCTATAGGACGCATATTGTGATAGAGAGGGTAGGGAACCATCGCAATATCCGAGGTATAGATACAATTTCTTCTCACAAAAGGTAGTAACATTGTGTCAACAACAGATGGATCGCCTTTCACCATCATTGGATAGTTTTGTCCAAGGAAGAGCAAGTTTTCTCCAAGACTATCAATAGTGAACCAGGGAGAAGGTGTTGGAGCTAGCACACGAGTATCCATCTCGAATACCTTGCAAAGGATGTTGGAATAGGTCCAGATAGTGCGGCCATGGGAGACAACACCTGCTTCATTACTAACATCAGCAGTGCCCTGTATACATACAAGAAGAGGTGATCCATCGGAATAAGTTGTCAGGCGCCACTGAGTATATAGGTCCTGGTCATCATCATGCTCGTGATCATCACCATCGTCATCTCCCCCTTGGTTATAATTTTTTTAACTATAGGTGGTGGAATGTTCACAGGACCTTGGAAACACAAGAAGGTTAATTAGTAAAGGGAAACTAGCTAACCCGCATGCATGTGGATGAAACAATTATAATTACGGTGGAAGACAAACATACCAAAACCATAAGGATTCCATGCAAAAACAGTGTGACGAGTGGTGGTAGCAAACACAAGACCCTCGTATTGCATCACAGTACTCATCCGTGTACAGAAATTGATTTTTGGGAAATATCCAGCAAGACGTGGAAGTAAGGATGGCAACAAGCTTGTCAAATATAACAACAACTTCATAGTTATTGTAATACCAAGAGTGGTTGGGAACTCGACAAATTGCTATCTTTCGTAGACGACAGTCCCCATGATCATATTTGAACATACGTAGATCATCTGTGTGCTCAACCTCAGGGCAGCAGTGATTTTTGGAAGTGGAACCCGGTGACGAGTGTACACATTCACAAGTTCCCACTCGTAGTTATACCCAATGTAAACAACCCAATCTCCATTTGCGCCTACCCAAGCCTTACCATCAAGCAATGGCATCTTAACATCACACGTATCATTATCAAGCAGCGTCAACTTGCACAAGGCGAGGCTTCCGTCGTCCCCGCGCAGGCAACCAGCGTCATGGAGAAGAAGATAGGGGAGATCAAACCGCTCCTGAACCCTTGGGTTCTTTGCAATGATGTTATTTGTTGAGTCGAGAATGGACCTGAACGAACCTGACATGCTAGCCGAGGTGATGACGTTGCACCGATCAATGAGTTCCTCCACCACGTCATCTTCAGATCAGGGCAAGAATAACGGGGTCGTTCCGGCCTGTTTCCTCCATGGAGAAGACGATCGAACAATGGCAGAAGGAAGGGTGAAGGCAAATGGAGGGAGAAAGAGCGTGCAACAACAGTTCCAGATCAAGAGGGAAAGGCAAAGAGGCGGTGGACGGTTGCCACGGTACACGAAGAGACTAGTGGGGAGCGAACGGTTGGCATAGAGAGGTCACACACTAATGACAAGGCCGTCCTCTTAGACCTAGCGCCCGCGCGGGATGGCCTCCACCCCCCACACGAGCGAAGCCACTTTGCACCCCACATGATTGGTCCGCCACGCTGCTAAGAGCAAGTACTACAATAGTGGGCTTATAACCTGCTTACATGGCAATTTGCCTACATGGAGGAGAGAGTCATGAAGGATCCCTGCAACAAGGACAAGCGTGCCTGGCACTCGCCTGGATGGAGAAACTCAACAAAGCTCACATCGTGTATGCAGCCAAGGAAGCGTACACGTGCTACGACATGTACCGGCGAATCATTGACATGAGGAAGTGCCTCCTTCCCCAAAATGGCCAGGAATCCAGCCGGAAGCAGAGCAATGGCAAGCGTCGTCGCAACAAGAAGTAGATGATTAGATCCTCGTTTCTCCTAGTTTAGTATGCATGTAATTGCTTACTTTGGTGTGTAAAAATGTTATGTGTGTAGTCACTTGTTTAATTGTATGCTTAATTTGGTTATGCAATGCTGTCTTTTTAATTATATATGTTGATGCTCTGTAGAGAGAGCAAATCACATTGCACACGGACTAAACAATGAAACCTGTCGGTGATGATTTCATCAATCACTGACAATTGTATACCAGCAATCGTTTGCTCACAACACACACGGCTTGTTAACAGGAATCGTATGTGTTGTTATCAGTCTTCCCACACATTTCTGATTACAGACCTGTTTGCCGAGTATCACACACATCTTGTTAAGTTGAACCGTTTCTGTTCTCTTGGCTCAACGCAAATAGTTCATCTGAGTGAACTGTATGCCGTATAACGCACACACCTTCATCTGGCTGCCCATTTCTGTTGTTCCACCTCATCACAAACAGTTCATCCGAGTGAACCGTATGCTCTACATCGCACACGCCTTCATATGGCAGACTGTTTCTTTTGTTCCTCCTCAATTCAAACAGTTAATTGAACTGAACCATATGCCCCGAGTCGCACACGCAACAAAAATCTGAACCGTGTTTGATGCATCCGTCATCGCAAATGTTTTGCACCTTTTTTGATGGTATTTTACACCACCGTTTGTGATTATTGCACCACACATAGTTTCGCCGAAGGGTCTCTGATCGTAGTGTCGCATTAGCAGCATCCTGAAGTAGTGTAGGGACACGGTGTTTTGTCTATGTATCCACACATGTATCAAGTTTCTGGTTAATACAATTCTAGCATGAATAATAAACATTTATCATGAATAAGGAAATATAAAATAACAACTTTATTATTGCCTCTAGGGAATTTCCTTCAGAGTGCACAATCAAGTTTAGTTACTCACGGTATAATATCACAACACAACTCTATGACTCAAATTAAACAAAGAAACAATATAGTAAAAGCCACGGTCGAAAGACCCAATATTACATCAAGAGTTTGGTCTTTCTACAGAAAATTACAATGGTGCCTTAAGAAGGCAAAAACAATCAATGACTCTAGATCGAAAAGGCGCAGGCCTCTTGCCTGGGACCTCCGAACTACTCCTGGATGTCGAACTCCATGTAGTAGCCAAGCTCGAAGTCTTCTAGCTCCTGGGCTCCACCATCTGATCACAATTTCTGGGTAGGTGGAAAAGGGTGCCAAGCAACATTGAGTACTCATCCGAAGTACTTGCAAGACTTACATCAGATATATACTACACAAGCATCCGTATCAAAGGAATGGGGTATATATGTGGATTATACTGCAAAAATGCCAGAACTAGAGGGGGAAGTTCTATGTAACACGAGGGCCATCATCTTGCAACAATAGACGAGAGGAGAGCAGATCATCTTGCAGCAAGGGAAGGAGTATGACCACATACAATACCAACTTGTAATTAACACATCAATACAATACCTTGAGATCCTTCCTCGAGTCCCTGCGAGAAAAGATCCACAGGCATTCCATATTAATTGAACAAAGCATTTCATCAAGTATCTGGTTCCAGTTGTATAAGATCGAGATACTCTCATATATCCAAGCATCCTGTTACCGTGGACATGACTATTCGAATAGTTTACTTCCTTGCAGGGGTGCACCACATTACCCGACACGCTCCATTACCTCTGGTCGGACACACTTTTATTGGTAATGCCTGGCCTCGAATAATCGACACACCATAGTCCTACCTAGACTCTGTAGAGAGGTCCCCGTCGGCCTACATCCTAAGCGCGAAGGGGTTGTTTGGCTGCTCACCCATAAGCACTCCGGGTCGTTGCGAGGGTGACCAGGACCAAATGGAACTCTTCCAGAATCCGCTTGCCCGACCACGCCGCAATGCTGAACTTGTCATCTGACAGAGCTTTCCGAAGAAAATGTACGATGCCGAGGGTCCTGTACCATTATCTCGCGTGGTGGTTAGTGCATATATGCCAATGGCAGTCTCAGATCAAATACCCAATCTTGTTAAGCGTGTTATTGTTAAGTAACCGTGGACACCGACCATGGCCCAAGCCCACCTCTCTCCTAAGTGGTCTCTACCTGCCCGGTCATTCCGCCATAGTGAGTGTTTCATTTCGGTTGTCGGGACAGATCCCGAGCTACCACCGCATCCTGGGTGATATCGTTAACAGCCAGCTACCACGTTCTCGCAGGTGCTCTCAAAGCTGACCCAACTTCAACATAGCATCACTCGCGGGTACTCTAGGAGTTGACCCGACTTTAACATTGGGGGGTGTCATGACTCAGGTCCATACTATCAAGGTGAAACGGAAGGAATCACCCCCAATAGGTTCACACTTCATATACTACATGACAAAGACACCATTCAGAGTGAAATACGAGGAATCACCCTTAGTAAGTTCACACTTGGTGCGGCTCTACAGAGTCGTACAATTGCATGGACCAAAAAGGGTGTTTAGGTCTTGGTACAACGGTAAACTTGCTCTGATCACCCAGATAGTATAGCATGGCAACTCGGACCAGGGTGTATGGGACACTAGCATATCTATACTAAGCATATAGCATAACAGGTAAAGTATAAACAGCAGGTTAACAAAAGCAGGCTATGCATCAGAATAGGAGCTATCAAAACAACAATAGTAGAAAAATCTAATGCAAGAATAAGAGAGAATGAATGGGCGATATCGGAATGAACAAGGCGGTTTTGCTTGTCTGGTTGCTCTGCAGATGTAAACACATCTTCACAGAGTAGTCGATCACCGGATCATTGGCGGTCTCGGAGTCTATCGGAAAAGAAGTATGGAGGGGGAAACAAGAAATAACAGAGCAAACAAATGCAACACAGATGCAATGCCACGACAAAATGTGTTGGTGATATGCTCTAATGCATTACTAGGCATTTTAATTGAAGGGAGGAAATATCCGGTGATATTTTCCTGGCTCCAGGTATTAGCCGATATATTGATTCGATACGGAAGTTCAATGTTCATTTTGACAATTATGTTTGTTATAGATGTGGATGACATATTCGGATTCGTCACATTTTTTTGATCATTGTTCATATATAAATTATTTTCATCCGAGTTACGGATTATTTTTTATGAATTTCCTAAGCTTTAACAATATTTTGGTGTTTCTAGATTTCTTTTAATTCAAAAGTAAAACAACAAAAACTTTTGTTACCTAGTGCTACCCTAGCCTATGTTTTTGGTAGGGGGGCCCAGGGTGCTAGTCAACCCAGTCAATTTGACTGGTCAATATTGGAGGTGGTGGCCCACTTGTCATTAGCTAATGGGCTAAATTAGCACTAAACTAATACTAAGCTAAACCTAGCCTAATTAACAAGGGTTGGCCTGGTGGCACAGCCAGCCTCACGGCTGTGCACATACACGCACACACAACACGCGGTCATGGCCATGTCCAGCAGCAGCCGGCAGCAATAATAGCAGCGCTAGCAGCGGTACTACTTGTGAGTTGCGTTGGGATTTCCCTGAAGAGAAGAGGATGATGCAGTACAGTAGAGATAAGTATTTCCCTCAGTTAAAAACCAAGGTTATCAATCCAGTAGGAGAACCAAGAAGCACCTTGTTAGCAGTACCTACACATAAAATAAGAACTACTTGCACCCAACGCGAACAAGGGGTTGTTAATCCCTCGGCGGTTAATTGCAAGGATCAAATATCGTATTGATATATAGATATATAAAACACAAATAAAATAAATTAAAGAAAAATTGCAGCAAAGTATTTTTTGGATTTTAATATATGATAAAAGTAAGGCCCGAGGGCTATAGTTTTCATGACGAGAGGCTTCTCTCTTGAAAATACCGTACAATGGGTAAACAAATTACTATTGGGCAATTGATAGAAAAGCAAATAATCATGACGATACCCAAGACAATGATAATGTATATAGGCTCACGTCTGAGACAAGTAGACCGACTCCTTCCTGCATCTACTACTATTACTCCACACATCGACCGCTATCCATCGTGCATCTAGAGTATTAACTTCATAAAGAACAGTGTAATGCCTTAAGCAAGATGACATGATGTAGAGAAAGTAAACTCACGGATGAATAAACCCCATATTTTTATCCTTAATGGCAACAATACAAATACATGTCTTGTCCCTTTCTGTCACTGGGATATAGATCACCACAAGATTGAACCCATTACAAAGCATCTCTCCCATTGCAAGAAAAATCAATTTAGTTAGCCAAACCAAATCAATAGATTGGAGAGAAATACAAAGCTATAATAATCATGCATAAAAGAGTTTGGAGAAGACTCAAATAATATTCATGGATAATATGATCATAAACTCACAATTCATTGGATCCCAACAAACACACCGCAAAAATTGATTACACCGGATAGAACTCCAAGAACATCGAGGAGAACATTGTATCAGAGATCAAAGAGGGAGGAAGCCATCTAGCTACTAGCTGTGGACCCGTAGGTCTGTGGTAAACTACTCACACATCATCGGAAGGGCAGCAAGGTTGTTGTAGAGCCCCTCCATGATTGATCCCCCTCTAGCAGAGTACCGGAAAATGTCTCTTGATGGGATCTCTCAAGAACAGAAGCTTGCGGCGACGGAAAAAGTGTTTTGGATGGCTCTCTACTGGTTTACCGATTTTAGAGAATTTATTATAGAGGCAGAATTAGGTCAAACGGAAGCTCGTGGGCCCCACAAGCCACTATGGCGCGCCCACCACTTGGGCGCGCCCTGGTGCCTCGTGGGCCACTCCTTCATCTTTTGGCCCTCTCCCGAAGCTTCCAGGGTCTCTTATGTCTAGAAAAAAATCTCCAAAAAGTTTCGTGGCATTTGGACTTCGTTTGGTACTGATATTCTAGGAAACCAAAAACAGGCAAAAAACGGCGACTCACACTAAGCACTAAGTTAATAGGTTAGTCCAAAAAATGATATATATATATAATGGCATATAAATGCATATAAAACATCCAAGATTGATACTATAATAGCATGGAACAATAAAAAATTATAGATACGTTGGAGATGTATCAAGCGGCGATAGGACGTCACACAACAGCAGCAGTGGCAGCTGGGCAGCAGCAAAGCAGCAGTGGCGGCAGTTAGCAGTGCAAGAGCAGCAGCAACAACACAACTAGCAGCTGCAGTAGGTAGTAGAAGTGAGGAGCTTGGGCACGGGGCTGTGCAGGCGTCCGACCGGTAGGCGGGCATGATGGGGCGCGACGCGGACGGTGTGACTGGCGGCCAGGTGAGGCAGGAGCATGCGGGCGCGCGCGCATGGACGCGACCATGGACGAGCTCCGGCCATGGCGAGCAATGACGCGCAGGGGCACAAATCGAGGCCAGGAGAAGGGGAATTAGATGAGAAGCTCACGCAAGCTCGATGGCGAGGTCAGGGAGGCCGGAGTGGATCGAAGGGGCGTGAATCGGTGACGAGCAGAGGCGATGGTCCATGGAGGGGATCGATGCTAGTGTCGATTGAAAGAATATGCGGTGCCCCCATGTTTGGTTTTGGTAATTGATGACAATCTCTATGGGGTAATGGTTGCCTTGAGTTATATTTGAAGGGTTTGTCCACATGTTTTTCTTAAAGTCCATTTGTTGGTTTCAAGGATAGTATGTGATGACAAAGGTGCTATTCGAGGAATTATCAAAAGATTGGTCATGTGAGAGGTTGATCAAGACTAAGTCAAAGAGTGAATCAAGTTGATCAACACACAAAGCATACAAGATGTACCGAGAGGGATCAAGTGATCCCATGGTATGGTAAGCATTGTCCATTACGCTTTGTGTACTAACCCATGGTCTACATGAGAGTTGTTTGTGGGGTTAGGTATGTTTCCATGGGCTTGTGTCAAGAGAAAGATATCATATAGCCCATGGTGGATGACATCAAGTGGTGATCATCATCAAGATTGCGATTTGCAAGTTCAAGTGGAGTATCAGGAAAAGATCATGCTTGAAGCTTGCCATCCATTGTGGTGACAATGGACTTATGAAGATGTGCCGAAGAGTGCCCCACCCATAGTCACTACAAAAAAATACACTTCCATGATGATACGTGTTGTCATAGTAGGTCACGTTTTCTGTCATGCACGTACATCCATGACGATTTTATGACAGAATCAAGATAGTCATACCTATGCTGTCGTACAAGTGTTCCATGCCATTACCAAAATTATCATCATGGAAGTGTCCACTTCCATGACGATAAATGTCATGTCATGGAAGTGCTTTTGTCAAGGGTAACCGACACGTGGCATCCACCGTAACGTGTCACCGTTAAGCTATCAGGTCCAGTTTTGGATCCGATAACCCGTTAACAGCCCGAACCAATGGGGTTATCATGTGTAAAATTCACAATGGCCAGAGGAACCACGTGTCGGCTCACCGTTGGGACTGATGTCATCCACTCATTGGGCCGGAGGTGCCTATGATACATTGACACGTGGCACGGCCCAACAGAGTCCCATTCCGGTGAAAAGGCCAACATGTTTGACTTTGTCAAAAGGTAGCAGGCCGGCCCACAGAAAGCCTGTTAACGACCCCTTCGCATATAGCCCATTTACAGCCCGCTAACTCACTGCCCATTATGGCATATCAGAATTAGGCCCAGTAGTGTCATCTGAGCCGTCCAATATGATTCCAGCCTGTTGTAACTTCCGACCCATGTATGGCCCATGACGTCTTTCGACCCATATGAGGCCCTTTGTAACTCTTGGCCCATTAACGACCCATGGTGAAACTAGCCCGTAATGAATAGTGTATCGCTTTATACCCATTAACGGTCCATTATTCCATTGGGCTGTTTCCAGCCCATGTTATCTCTCGGCCTTCTCAAGGCCCATTTATTCTTGAGCTCATTTCCAGCATTCGGTTACTTACGGCCCGTTACTGGCCTTTTCTGCTTGTGGGCCAAATTCAGCCCGTGGTTACGGTCGGCCCGTTTGTGTCCCATTAATCCGTTGGGCTGTTTTCATAGCGTCATCAAATATGGCTGATTAATGACGGCCCATTATGGTCGGCCCATGAATGGACGATTCCAACTCTAGCCCATTTACGGCTCACAATGCAGTCTGTTATTGGCCCATGGTTGGCCAATCGATCATACGGCCCGTAGAAGGCCCATTGATGCTACGACCCATAGAAGGCCCATTGTTTCTATGGCTCATAGAAGGCCCATTGTTTCTACGGCCCATAGAAGTCCCATTGTTTCTACAGCCCGTAGGAGGCCCATGGTCACTACAGCAAATATGTAGCCCATGGTTATTGTGGCCTAGTTTTAAAAATAGGTTATTGCGGCCACTAGCAAACCGCGAAAAAAGAACTTCACTCAATACAAGCAAACAAATAAACAAGACAACAAGGAAATAAATAAGCAAGCAACTTACGCTAGGCTATCATGGCTATTACACATATTACATCCACTGGGCATCAAAGTTCGCCACCAGTGCAAATATAGGGAACAAAGCAGCATATCACATACACCGGTTGTCAAATTTGGCGAGTAGTGCAAATAAATGCCGCAACAAAACAAGTCCAAAACTGAAACCACTTTAGAAGAGCTCAAGAAACAATATCCCGGGTACCCATAATGCTGGCAAGATTCTTAGCAAGCTTACTAACTTTCTATTGTTTGGCACTTAAATCCTCCAGTGCTTGTTGTTGTACCAGAAAGTATGCATCTGAATCCTGCAGGGACTTCCCCAGTCCTTCAACTTCTTGCAGCAGCACAACTGACTGATGCCTTTCAGCTTGTAGCTAAGATTGAAGAAGCTGAAGTGATTCAGGCAGTGAGTTCGAAGAGCTTGTGCCAGCGGTGCTGGCGAGTAACTCGAACACTACATCAACGCAGGATTGGGGGGTTGTCTCACTATCTACAAGATCGTTTTTATCACCTTTCTTGGAGATCAACAGGGTTGTCTCACTATCTTGAACCTTATATGCATTACTTTCTCTACCATTGCATAGTGGGGGTGCTCTTCTCCAATATTCTGTTCGCATTCTACAAGAGAAACAAGCAGACACATCACAGGTTTAACATGTAGTAAATGAAACTCATTTTGGTAAACCGGTTCAGTAGTAAGGTGGACAAGATAACAACATGAAACAAACATAAATCTATGTACTATGGTCACTGTATTGTCCATATCATTCTAGTTTATGTTGCCAAATCAAGATAGAGACACAATTCAAATCATATATTTTTAAGACACAACAGCATAGACATAATATAAGTGTGAGAAACTACACAACACTGGCAACACTTGTAATGTGCATCACATGAGAACATATCTGTTTATGCAACTGAAACTGAAATCAACATAGAGCAAGAAGTAGGTTTAAAACATACCTGTTGCGCCATTGGAGTTTCAATTGGGTCCTTCAAATTCGAAAGTAGTTGCTATGAGTAAATACAGTGATGCAAGAGCAAATGAGTATGGACCATAGCTACAGAATCTGACATGAGAACAGTTTTTCTTCTACTTTAAAAGTGGAGTTTGGGTTTGCTGTGGTGGTCTTCGTGCTTTGGGCACTGCAGTTGCTTTACAAACTGATCGAGTGGGGGTACTCTATGGTGGACATAGTGCTGTGTCAACTAGAAGTGGGTTACTATCCACTAGGGTTGGGGTTAGATGGGTTGTAGATGGTTTTCGGTCCAACGGTGTAAGTGTGCAATCTGGAAGTGTCCCGATTATGTGTGGTGGGGCTAGTTCGTGGGCCAGTACCACGATGGTTCTATTTGCATCGATGGGTAGCACCATCTTTTGTGAAGAACAGGTTTTACTTGATACTTCCATCACCCCCTCTAATTCAAATGGATGATAAACAAGAAAAGAAATTGAATGTACAAACATTGTATGATAGACAGATGTGGTAATTCAAATCTATGTTGTCTAACCAAACAGGACAGCATGACACAATTTCACATATATGATGGCTAACTAAATAGGATAGCATGACACAGTTTCAGATATATGATGGATAACTTAATAGGATATAATGGCATAATTCAACATACGATGAGTATCTAAATAGGATGACATGACAAAACTATATGATGTCTTTCTAAAATAGGTTGGGATGAAATAATTCACATACATGTTGTCTAAGTATACAGGATGGCATGATATAATTGACATAATTGATTCATATACTAAGTAGCTGGCACTCGCATGTATGATCTCTAAACTAAGAAGATGGAATTGAATATTGTGTATATGATGTCTAAACTAAGCAACGCAAGACACCATATGCATGATATGAGAAATATAAACATTGCAAGTTAGAGCATACTCCTCAGGTGGGATATATGACTGGTCATCTGTCCCTGAATCCTCCTCTGAGGTGCTACCTGTAACCATCGAGATATATGCTTCAACAGGTACCATTGCCTGCTCTGAAGACCTTGTTTTCACTCCCAATATTTCCATAACCGGTTCAAATGGCTGATACACACGAAGAGTAGTTCAATATACACAGATTGTCGACAAATGGAATACGTAATGAGAAAAAGGATGGCATGAGATAATTCACATATATTATGCCTGGCTACATGGCGGTGCATAATTCACATATATGATAACTGGCTGAAAAACATGCCATTGCATAATTCACATATCTGATATAGAAAGCAAACAGGAGGCATTCACACAAAGCATGTCTAATCTAAGTAGATGGCATGGCAATGCAAGACACTATATGCATGATATGAGCAATATAACCCTGCCAAGTTAGAGCATACACCTCGAGGGGGGATACGACTGGTCATCTATCTCTGAATCCTCCTCTGAGGAGCTATCTGTAACCTGCAAGAAATTTGCATCGACAGGTAGCACTGACTACTCAGAAGACCTTGTTTTCACTCTAGATTTTCCAATGACCGACTCAAATGGTTGATGCACAGGAAGAGTAGATGAATGATAAACATTGTTGAAAAATGTAATACATTATGAAAAAAATATGGCACGATATAATTCACATATACGATGATTGGCTAAATAGGATGGCATTGCATGATTCACGTATATGATGCCTGGCTAAAGAAGATGGCATTGCATAATTCCCATATACTCCCTCCATTCCTAAATATTTTTCTTTTTAGAGATTTCAAATGGACTACCACATACAGATGTATATAGACATATTTTAGAGTGTATATTCACTCATTTTGCTCCGTATGTAGTCACCTGTTGAAATCTCTAAAAAGACAAAGATAAATATTTAGGAACGGTGGGATTATGATATAGAAACTAAACATGTGGCATTCATATAAAGCAAATCTAAACTAAGCTGATGACATATAAGATGTATAATGTAAGCAATACGATGCGCCATATGCATCATATGGCCAACATCAGCATGCCAGGTTAGAGCAAACACCTCAGGGGGTAAATAGGAGTGGTCAGCTCCCTCTGAATCCCCCTCTGAACAGTTATCTTCCTCTGGAATACAATCTGGAATGACGGGAGGGGGGCCCACTTCGCCCACCATGGAGCGGCGTCTGCATGACATTATATTCCCACGCAACGCTCTTCTCTTTTTCTCTACATGTTGAGTATGATTGTGTACAATAGCTGACATGCATAATAAAAAACATAGTTAGATTATGTAAGGCCTAAGGGGTGCATGCAGAAATCAAGACTGATGGTAGCAAACGAGTGGATAGATCCAAAACTAATGATAGCAGGTAGATTATAGCTTTAGTTTAAAAAGATAGACGATGGATTATCTACTGTTTTTTGCGCACCCAACATGAACCACATAGAAGACCCCAGATGAACCAGATAGTAGACAGATACTATTCGTTGCTGCCTCGATATGTGCCCCACAGGCATTTTAAAACTTAAGTTTGAACATTAGTTTGGACCTGACTCGGAGTCTAAGAGGTGAACATGACGATAAAGTAGCAGGTAATAATAACCGATGTATAACGTAAGCAGACACGAAGGAGTCCGACCTCTCTTCGTGATCTATGTAGTCCTCAGGTTCATCTGGTCAGTCGATGATGGTAATGAAGTTGGCATGGCTGCCAGCAATAGGGAAGATGATCTGATGCAGCGAAACAAAGTCTGCAGGGGGAATATCTGCTATGTGAACGCTTCCATTGATGGTGCACCTTAGGTGGGGTGGATGACGACACGGCAGGAGTAGGACATAATACACAGAGTTTTCCTTCACACCTATCTAAAAATGAAGTAAATATGTAAGAGCTCCTTAGAATTGGAGGATTCTATAAATGCAAGGACAGGAAAAACACACCAATAGGACAGGAATGCACGTGCAAAACAGAGCATTTGCAAACATAGGATTTCTGTCAACCTGGGTGTTTGGTTCACATGAATTGTAAGAAAACAGGAATGGAGAAACACGGTCAAATTAAAGTCAAACCATGTGAAAATGAAAAAAAATAAGAATCTTATTATGCCAGTAATGCAATTAGTCCTGTTCTTCATACATATTAATTTGAAAAGGACGTCCAAGTGGATATTAAAATCTATGTTTTTCTTTGAAAGAGACACCAAAGGAAAAATTCCTCCAGTTTTGCTTTGCTCCATTCCTTCTAACCAAATGCACGAATAGTAGTTCCATAGTAAAGTTTCCAATTCCTATATTTTCCTTCAACTTTTCTTTGAACCAGTGGCTATCCTAGTAGGCAGTCTTCAACAAGCTGAAGCATGCCCTCGAAATATTTTGTGAGCTTAGATTTGGTCCACATGAGTATCATATAATGGCTATCTTGCTAAACCGATTAAAATTGTGGTTCAAAAGAGCATTTAGTTTTCTCCATGTTAACTTTGTGACCACGATTCTTATATTTCTAGATTTGCAACTACTTTGAACCAAAGGATCCCTGAGGGTCGACATGACTGCAGAGTAACAAAGTGATGCGTCGAGTGTACAACCTTTTTGGCATAGCCTTGTCGACCTTAGTATCATTGGGTTGAACGTGGAGGATGGTGATGCTGGTGTGATTGTTGGAGTCGGGGAAGAAGATATGAGGCCTATGGATACGGTGCCGAGGGTACTGCTCCGCTGTGATGGACGGTTCCATCGTTGGATCAGCTCTGGTGAGGTGTGCGACAGTGAGGCTGAAGCAGGACAAGACAGACAACGTTAATCTGAAGTGGGACTCTAATATCATCTGCAATAGATGATGTAAAATACATCACCAAAAAGTGCTAGATGTAAAATGCATCAGCCGCACCACGGCCGCTTCGACAGATGCTGTAAATACTGTTCACTCTGAACTTAGCTGAATAAACTGAACTTTACATCGAAACTAAATTTTACTGTCGAAACTGATTGAACAATTTTGCAGAGCATTGGAATAGAAGTTTAGGGTGTTCGAGCACTAGTAGCAGAGAAGCTGTGATCTAAATCAGCAGCCACTCGTGCAGGAAATGCACTAGCAGAGAGCAACTCGTGCAGCAGCACCAAGAGCGAGTGCTAAAGTAGCAACTCCTGTAGATGCCGGAGGTCATGCAGCAGCAGCAGAGCGAGCGAGAGAAAGAGCAGAGCAGCAGCATGAATGAGAGCAAGAGAGAAGCAACAGCACGACCGACAACAATAGCTTAGTAGAGCAGCAGAACAAATGAAAGCAAGAGCAGTGCAGCAGCACACTGATAGCAAGAACAGAGCCGCAACACGAGTGAGAGCCGGATCAGCAGCAACTAGTGCCGGTGTGGAAGTCGCCGCCGAGGAAGCAACGACATGGGGGAGAGGCGACATGGATGAAGTGACCGGCGACGGCGCCGTTGATGGAGACCGGCAGCCCTGTGAGATCGAATAAAAGATAAAATGCAGCGGTGAGTGCAGAACTTCCTTGGTGGCACGGAGTAGGCTGATACGTCTCTGTCTTATCTATAATTTTTGATTGTTCCATGCCAATATTATTCAACTTTTATATACTTTTGGCAACTTTTTATACTATTTTTTGGGACTAACATATTGATCCAGTGCCCAGTGCCAGTTCCTGTCTGTTGCATGTTTTTTGCTTCGCAAAAACCCAATATCAAACGGAGTCCAAACGGGATAAAAACGGACAGAGATTTTTTTGAAATATTTATGATTTTTGGGAAGTAAAATCAATGCGAAACAGTGTCCCGGGTGGCCACGAGACAGGGGGCCGCGCCCCAGGGAGGCAGGCGCGCCCTGGGCTCTCGTGGGCCACCCATAAGGCGGTTGAGGCTCTTTTTTTGGCGCAAGAAATCTAATTTTATGAGAAAGATCTGGGTGAAAGATTCACCCCAATCGGAGTTACGTATCTCCGGATATTTAAGAAACGGTGAAGGGGTAGAATCTATGAATGCAGAAACAGAGAGATAGATCCAATCTCGGAGGGGCTCTCGCCCCTCCGAAGCCATGGGAGCCACGGACCAGAGGGGAAACCCTTCTCCCATCTAGGGAGAAAGCTAAGGAAGAAGAAGAAGAAGAAGGGGGGCTCTCTCCCCCTTGCTTCCGGTGGCGCCGGAACGCCGCCGGGGGCCATCATCATCACCGCGATCTTCACCAACACCTCCGCCATCTTCACCAACATCTCCATCACCTTCCCCCTTCTATCTACAGCGGCCCACTCTCCCGCAACCCGCTGCACCCTCTACTTGAACATGGTGCTTTATGCTTCATATTATTATCCAATGATGTGTTGCCATCCTATGATGTCTGAGTAGATTTTCGTTGTCCTATCGGTGATTGACGAATTGCTATGATTGATTTGAGTTGCATGTTTTATTATTGGTGCTGTCCTATGGTGCTCTCTGTGTCGTGCAAGCGTGAGGGATTCCCGCTGTAGGGTTTGCAATATGTTTATGATTTGCTTATGGTGGGTGGCGTGAGTGACAGAAGCACAGACCCGAGTAAGTAGGTTTTTTGCGTATGGGATAAAGGGGACTTGATACTTTAATGCTATGGTTGGGTTTTACCTTAATGAATCTTTAGTATTTGCGGATGCTTGCTAGAGTTCCAATAATAAGTGCATATGATCCAAGTAGAGAAAGTATGTTAGCTTATGCCTCTCCCTCAAATAGAATTGCAATAGTGATTATCGGTCTAGTAACATAGTCAGTTGCCTAGGGACAATTTTACAACTCCTACCACCACTTTTCCACACTCGCTATATTTACTTTATTGCATCTTTATCTAAACAACTCCTAGTTTATGTTTACATGCTCTTTATTATCTTGCAAACCTATCCTATCTCACCTACAAAGTACTTCTAGTTTCATACTTGTTCTAGGTAAAGCGAACGTCAAGCGTGCGTAGAGTTGTATCTGTGGTCGATAGAACTTGAGAGAGTATTTGTTCTACCTTTAGCTCCTCGTTGGGTTCGACACTCTTACTTATCGAAGAGGCTACAACTATCCCGTATACTTGCGGGTCATCATAGGCCTCGGCTTCATTGGAGGAATTGGAGAGGGTGCTGCAGTTCCAGTGGGACAGGTCAAGACGGTGCTGTGGGTATTGAGGTGGTGCGATAGATGAGGCGAACATTGGGGCAGCTTCTTGGAGGTGGAGGACAGGGCAACTGATCCGGCAGGATGACGAGATCGACGACAGATCCTCATCCAGTGCGGTGGATGAGGGACGACGAGCTGTTGCGGTGGACGACATCGTCGGGGAAGAGTCTCTGGCTGGGCGGTGGTCGGGAGGCCGATGGAGGAGCGTGGGGTTCCACGGGTTTTGTGGCCTCGGTGTATGAATGGGGGGCAGTGGTGGAGCCAGGAAAAATTAGGAGCCGGGTCGGAGTGCAAATTGTCTAAAAGAACCGGCTAAGTGCAACCGAATAATTGGATACAAATTATACAACTATAAGGCACTAAACTGGACACTGATAAATTCGGAATAGTTTCAAAGTTAAACAATCGATATTGCATTGTTCATACACATAATTTTAATAAAAAAAATTAAATACGACAACTAATATCTCAATAAATGATAGCACTTGCAAAACAATACTTGATATCCAAATGTCCGATCAAGCACCCAGAAATAGACCCCGCAATTGGAAAATGTAAGAACTACTAGTCTATAGTGGAGTTGTAAAAACATATTCACATGGGAAATGAAACATACCAACTAATTATGCCTTGGTAAAATCCCTTTTCGAGCCTTCATGGCCTGAAACCTTCGAGTGATAACTTCATCATCAAGTGATTTAAATATTTCACGTTCAGTGTAGCATATCATTAAGTGATTAAACCAATCATCATTGATCGTGCTGCGCAGTTTAGACTTGATAATTTTCATTGCCGACAAAGATCTCTCAACAGATGCCGTGGGCACCGGCAGTAGCAAAGCTAACTCAATGAGCTTGTAAACCAATGGAAAGACCAAATGTTTCTCTGTTTCAACCATTTTTGTAGCTAAACTTTCAACATCTTTGCAAGTAGAAAATGCAGCATGATTTCTCAAATGAAGAACAAAAGTCTCAAGTTGGTCCCTCAATATTGTACGATCACTATTTGAGAAATCGGCACTATATATTTCAGCAAGCCAAGAAAGCTTCTGTACATCAAACTTGGAGAAAGAATTCTTGGGATCAAGACACGAGAAACATGCAATTACCTCTTGGTTTGAGTCACTTAAGCGATGATTCATCTCAACACATATTTTGTCAATAACGACATAGAAAATCTCAGCTCGCTAATAATGAAGATTAGTGATAGTCCTTCCCTCTAGCCTCGAGCGACCTCGAATTGGTATTTCATCATCCATATTTGGCACTGGAATACCTTTGGAATTGCAGAATTGTTTAACCTCATCAAAAATACTCTCCCAACCACTATCTCTCATGGTAGCCAACCGGAGTTTAACATCATGAATTAATTCCAAGGCAAGCACAATATTTGTATCCCTTCTTTGCAAAAGTTGTGAGAGCTCATTTGTTATACCAAACAACTTTAGCATAAACTTCAAAACGAGAGAAAATTTGAAGCACTCCATTTTTTCTATGCAACCCGTAGCGTGGCTCGGATTACGCCCATTTGCGTCAACCGTGCTAAGAACTTTTATTGTAGAGGCCCACATTTGTTCCAAGCGAAGCAAAGTTTTATGATGTGAACCCCATCTAGTATCTCCACGTCTAGCAAGACTAGTCTGTTGATTCAAGCCTCTTAATCTCACCCCTCTCAAGCCTTTCCAAAATATCATTGTGAGATTCTTCCACCAACACTTCCATCTTCTTGCAAGATGAAGTTGTTGTGGTCACAATCAATGATATGTACTCAAAAAAATCATGAATATATGAGCAAGAAGAACTAGCAACAACAACCACAACCAACTGTAATCTATGGGAAAAGCAATGGACGTAGAAAGCATGAGGGTTTTCGTCGAGAAATTTTCTTTGCAAACCGTTAAATTAACCTCTCATGTTTGAAGCACCGTCATATCCTTGCCCTCGTAGCCTTGAAATTGGTAATTTGTAATGATCAAGAAGCTTTACAAGAGCTAACTTCAGTGACTCGGATGTAGTATCTTTGATGTGGTGCAGACATAGAAATCGTTCCACAACCTTCCCTTCATTCACATACCTACAAAAAATTAGAATGAATAGACAAATCATGGATGAACGAAGAATTGAAGTAAATAAAGAACCCAAAAAAATAAAAGATAGTTACTAACCTCAACATTACTGCCATTTGTTCTTTCACAGATATATCACGTGACTCATCAATAAGAACAGGGAACTTTTTATCACCAAGCTCCCCCATAATCACTTCGGTGACTTCTTCTACACAACACCTTGCAAGGTCCTTTTGTATTTCACCGGAAGTCATCTTGCAGTTTTGTCCACCACAATCAAAAGCATCTCTTACTTCTTCATTGCTATCCTTTAACCAATCTATCATCTCTAGAAAGTTTCCCTTGTTCAGTGAAGTAGTAGATTCATCATGGCCATGGAATGACAAACCTTGTGCTATGAGATACCCTACACACTCTAGAGAAGAAGTCAAGCGAATCTTATATAATCTATGAGATTCCACAGTTCCACAAGCGAACTTGGTTGACACACTTTGTCTTTGATTTTTGAAATCATCATAATGCCGAACACAATTGTTGTGACCACTATTCAGACCACCTACATGCTCAGGTAAGGCTCTATATGCATGTTTCCAGTCCCTAAAACTTGTTTTGGTGAAGACTTCAAACCTAAAGTGTTCAGCCCTTCTAGGTTGCTTGAACAAGAAACAATAGAAACAATAAGCTGCATCCTCGGACTCGCTATATTCTATCCAGTTATACTTTTCATACCATTACTTAGAAACTGCTCTTGAATCCGTTCGGCGAAATTCTAGTTTGGTTCGATCCTTTAATAGGCATGCCCTCCTAACTTGGTCTTGAATTTGTGGTGCATATTCAGCAATTTGTTTTCTCAGTGCAGGATCAGATTGAATTTTGTCCAGATTAAACTCATTATCGTTAGCAACATGAATAGGAGGGTCTTGTTCTGATTCCGGCTGCACGTCACTTGCATTCTCAATACTTGCTCTAGGAACCAAAAACCTCCTCATATGTGAAATTAATAACATAAGGTTAAAGTTGGATGATTTGGAAAACTAACAATGGTCAGGTTAGATGTGTCGACAACGAAAGTGACAATACTGTGCCAAGTGGAGATCGATATTCCTTCAATCAATCTGCTCGGGGTGATAGAATCTTTAATTACACATGTCGCTGCAAATTACATGCCGAAATAATCTTGCTCTCAACCTGCTAAATAATGTTGTTGTCAGCCTATTAACATTAAGTTCAGTTTTTCCATGAGCTTTGCTAGTGATCCATGCACCCTATGACCATGCTCTTGCCATGCTTAGCTTCATAAACATGTATTCTTACTTTTGGTTACCTTGTCATGCCATGTATTGCTCTGTGGTGAGTGGTACAAGATCACCAACATGCCTACTTATTGTTGTTCCTGCCATGTCTGAATCTGTCATATCATTTGCCATGTTTGCATGGATGCCACCATCTTTTTTGTTGATCTTTGGAATAAGTTCAGTAAGGGAGTTTTGTTCTTTGTCTTTAGTATTAACTTTCCATGCCTTTGGTTGCCATGATAAGTTCCTGTAACATGTTGTTTGATAGCTCTAAACATTGCAACCTGATGTTATTTCTGCTAAGTCTGAAACTGTTATTGTTTGCAATCTTGCCATGTCCTTTTGAGCATGTTCTAGTGATTTCTGGAGATAGCTCAGTGTTCATGTTTTGTAGTGCTTTACCTGTACTTCATGCCCATGCCTTTTGTTCTTACGTTGAGGTTCTGTAGCATATTGTTTTGATGCTTGCAAGATGCTTAGTTGCTGTTTTGGACAGATTGTCGTTATATCTTGTATAGAGTGTATGTGTTGAACCGTTGCTCCGTTTTGAGTGTGCTCTATATGAAACTTGCTTGATTTTGCATGTAGTTTCATATTATCATGTTGCATCCATGTTTTGAGATTGTTTCCTTGATGTTTGTATGCATTTTGCATCAATGCCATGTTTAACTTGTTTTGCTCATATCTTCTAGGCCGTAGCTCCGAACTAAATGAACTTTATATGTAACTTGACTAGAATCTCGTGTAGATCATCTTGGTGCATCTTAACTTGCTGTTTAACAACTTGAACATAAGTTTTATTCAGATCTGGACCAACTTCTAAATTTGCATATGAGGACTTACCGGATTTGTTATATGTTGTTCCGGCCTCATTTAAACTTGTTTTGATGTGTTGCTCTTGTATGCATTACTCTTGCCATGATTAGCTTCATGTAGCCTTGTCATGCATCATACTTGGTTGAGCATCATGCCTTGTTCATGTGTGGTGTGTTTACTATGTTGTGTGCTTCTTCTCGATAGTTCCCGTTTCGTTGCGATCGTGGGGATTCGTTCATCTACGCTTGGTTCGTCTTCGTGGCTTCATCTTCTTCTTGGAATCGTTCTTCTTCCTTGCGGGATTTCAGGAAAGATGACCGTCACCTTGGATCTCACTACTATCATTGCTATGCTAGTTGCTTCGTTCTATCGCTATGCTGCGCCACCTATCTCTTGTTGATCAAGCCTCCCAATTTGCCATGTCAGCCTCTAACCTTTTTCACCCTTCCCAGCAAACCGTTGTTTGGCTATGTTACCGCTTTTGCTCAGCCCCTCTTATAGCGTTGCTAGTTGCAGGTGAAGTTGAAGATTGCTCCATGATGGACAGAATTATGTTGGGATATCACAATATGTCTTATTTAATTAATGCATCTATATACTTGGGAAAGGGTGGAAGGCTTGGCCTTATGCCTGGTGTTTTGTTTCACTCTTGCCGCCCTAGTTTCTGTCATACCGGTGTTATGTTCCTTGATTTTGCGTTCCTTACACGGTTGGGTGATTTATGGGACCCCCTTGACAGTTCGCTTTGAATAAAACTCCTCTAGCAAGGCCCAACCTTCGTTTTACCATTTGCCTCACCACCACCTATACCTTTCCCTTGGGTCGGCCAACCCGAGGGTCATCTTTATTTTAGCCCCCCGGGCCAGTGCTTCTCTAAGTGCTAGTCCAAACCGAGCGATGTCCGGCGCCCCCTGGGCAACCAGGGTCTATGCCAACCCGAAGTCTGGCTCATCCGGTATGCCTTGAGAACGAGATATGTGCAGCTCCTATCCGGATTTGTCGGCACACCCGAGCGGCTTTGCTAGTCTTGTTTTACCATTGTCGAAATGTCTTGTAAACCGGGATTCCGAGACTGATCGGGTCTTCCTGGGAGAAGGAATATCCTTCGTTGACCGTGAGAGCTTGTGATGGGCTAAGTTGGGATACCCCTACGGGGTATAAAATTTCGAGAGCCATGCCCGCCGTTATGTGGCAGATGGGAATTTGTTAATGTCCGGTTGTAGATAACTTGACACCAGATACGAATTAAAACGCATCAACCGTGTGTGTAGCCGTGATGGTCTCTTTTTTGTGGAGTCCGGGAAGTGAACACGGTTTTGGGTTATGTTTGACATAAGTAGGAATTCAGGATCACCTCTTGATCATTGCTAGCTTCACGACCGTTCCTTTGCTTCTCTTCTCGCTCTCATTTGCGTATGTTAGCCACCATATCACGCTTAGTCGCTGCTGCAACCTCACCACTTTACCCCTTCCTTTCCCATTAAGCTTTGCTAGTCTTGATACCCATGGTAATGGGATTGTTGAGTCCTCATGTCTCACATATTACTACAACAACAATTGCAGGTACAGGTTATGCGATGATCATGACGCGACAGCAATGTTTGCTTGTTTTAGAGTTCTTCTTCTTCTCCTTCTTCGATCAGGGATAGTTTTCGGGTCGGCAGCCTGGGCTAGCAGGGTGGATGTCGTTTGAGTTTCTGTTTGTGTTTCATCCGTAGTCGGATGGTGCTCTTATGTAAGATGATGTTGTATTCATGTGGCATTGTACGCCTTTTGTATGTATCCCTATCTATTATGTAATGTTGATGTAATGATATCCACCTTGCAAAAGCGTCTTGAAGATGCGCTTCTATCCTTGGTGGGACCTTTGAGTTCCTTTAGGATAGGGTCGCATCTTGGGCGTGACAAGTTGGTATCAGAGCTTCGACCGACCATAGGAGCCCCCTTGATTGATCATGTAGTTTGGCCGTTGTTGAGTCTAGAAGAAAACTGTTTTCGGAGTCTAGTTATATTGGAGAGTAGGAATTCTTTTTACTCCTCAGTCCCTTCGTCGCTCTGGTGAGGAATCTTGACGTAGGTGTTTTGAATTGCTCCTCTTCCCCTTCAAACTTTCTTTAGGATCATGTAGTTGGTTCTCCGATTGTTGGTTCTCAGCTCTTTTCATCCGACGCATTTCTCGTCAAGTTGACTCGAGCCTCTTCTTCTTTGCCAAGTTCAATCCTCAGTTGTTTTCTTTTCCCACCCGCCCTCCCTTTTTTCTTCTCGGAGTCGGAGTCCGTAATCGAGTATCCATCCTACTCGTGCGAAGTCTTTGCTTTCTTTCCTCAACGATTTCAATCGGTGTTTTCTCTTCAAGATATTCGCTAGTTCCCCTTCCAAGTTGCCTTTGTTTTCCCGCCCTCCCACCCTCTTCTTCCCGGAGTCTGAGTCTCTTCCGACCATCAATCTCATCCTTACGGAGCCTCTTCAGTCTTGCCTCAATCATTTCAACCGGTGAATTCTCGTCTCGTTCGTCATTCTTCATCTCTTTTTCTTTTTCCGGTGGACTCAATTCAAGTTTTTCGGGTTGATCATATTTTTTTCCTCGGCTCAAGTGTTCTCCTTGTTCGTTTGCCTCTCGCCATTCAATCATTCCGGAGTTCGGAAGACATCTCAGGAGATTCATCTGTGTTCCAATTAATTTGAGGTTGTCACCTCATTCAAATATTTCAATTGTTCCGGTGCATCATCTATCTGTTCAACAATCCTTTCCAACGGTGTTTTTCTTGTAGTGGGCCCTAACCCACAGGTATTTTCCCAGGATCTTACCTAACTCTTCTAATTCTCCCGGGGTTATTCACAAATTCTTTTTGAGTTTGACGTAAGTATGTATTTCATCAGTCAGATCTTTTCCAAGATCAATTTCGAATCATTTTTGTTGTTGGCTCAACCTCTTCGCTTTTCATTCCCCGGAGTATCTCAGTAATTTTGATGGTGTTTTTCATCGTCATTTGAAGATCGAAGAAGAATTTTTCCTCTAAATCTTGCCCGTTCTCAAGAATATTCGTGGTTCTAGCTTCATGTTATCCTCGTGAATTATTCCATTTGTCAGATATTCTTTTCATCCATTCGGAGTATTTCAGGAGTTGTTTTTGCCGTCTCGATCATCCGGAGGACATCTTTTCGGCATATTTCTTCGTTCCAAGTTTTCAGATTCATTCCCCAATTATTCTATATTTGTGCCCCTTCGTTCATCTCAATATTCTTCTGGTGCTTCGTTCAAGTATTCTTCAATCAGTTTGCGATCCCTTCGTTATCTTGTCTCTTAATTCCCTCAAGTATCTTTGTGCTTTTCTAATTTTTCCCGGTGATTCATTCTCTTTCGTCAGTCATTTTCTAATTCTTACGGTGGTTCCTTCAGATTCTTTTTCTTCGATTATCATATTAATTCATTCGTTCTTTCCAATCTACCGGTGGTTCATGAAGACTTTCTCAAGTTTTGTGCTATACCCCCCCTTAATCCTTTTCAACAAGAATAAGTTGCAGGCCAAATCCGTTGCTTGTCATCAATTTAATTTGGTGAGGATAAGCATACAATAAATCTTATTCTTATTTCATCCAAGTGAGTAATCCCTTCCTTCAGAGTTTGTTCTCAATGAATAAATTCTAGTTCCAAGTGTTTTCATCTTTTCTTTTCTGGAGTTCAAATTTCCTCGGCCATTTTGTCGAAAACTCCATCTAAATCATCGCAATGCTCATCTTATTCTTTCATCCTTCATTCTATCTCATCATCCTTTTCGTTACCGGAGTTCTTCATGGTGGTTCTTCATGATTTAATTCATTCTTCAAGAGTTCATCAAGATTCTTGTTGGTGGAGTTCAAATATCTTTTTTTCTCACGTCTCGAACTGCAATTAATTCTCCATATTCTTTTGAAGAGGAGTTTTGCATTTCTTTGTTCTTCTCAGCTATTTAATTTTTTTTGCTTTTGGTCGGAGATCACCTCATAATTTTGAGATGTTATCTATAAGTCCACAACAAGCCTATTCTTTTCGTTGTTGATTTTCTCAACAATTCCGTTCAATCATTCCTTCTAAGTTCTTTTCATTTCATTCTTTAAATTCTTCCAGAGGCATTGCATTGTTCATCTCGTCAAGTGCCACCCCATCTTGTGAAGCTCGTGTTATATTCCTCCATGTTTCAGCCGGAGTGTTGCCTAAATCCTTTCAGTCTTACTCATTTCTTATCTCGTTCTAACCGGAGTGGTTTCATAGTCTATCTGATTCCGTGAGCTTTCGATTCTCGTCATTCTCGTCGTTCCTCTCTTCTTCTCGAGTGCTCTCGATTCTTTGCTTCTTCTATTGAGTTCTTATTTCACCTCATCCTTTTCTTTTCTGTCTCGCTCCTAAGATCTCGGGACGAGATCTCTTGTTAGTGGAGGAGTGTTGTAACGCCCCAGATTCGATGCGCCAGGTGTGCCAGTTATTCGCTGTCGTTGCCATGTCATTTTCTTGTGTTGGAAATATGCCCTAGAGGCAATAATAAAAGTATTATTATATTTCATTGTTCATGATAATTGTCTTTTATTCATGCTATAACTGTATTATTCGGAAATCGTAATACACGTGTGAATACATAGACCACAATATGTCCCTAGTAAGCCTCTAGTTGACTAGCTCGTTGTGATCAACGGATAGTCATGGTTTCCTGGCTATGGACATTGGATGTCGTTGATAACGGGATCACATCATTAGGAGAATGATGTGATGGACAAGACCCAATCCTAAGCATAGCACAAAGATCGTGTAGTTCGTTTGCTAGAGCTTTGCCAATGTCAAGTATTTCTTCCTTTGACCATGAGAGCGTGTAACTCCTGGATACCGTAGGAGTGCTTTGGGTGTATCAAACGTCACAACGTAACTGGGTGACTATAAAGGTGCACTACAGGTATCTCCGAAAGTATCTATTGTTTTATGCGGATCGAGACTGGGATTTGTCACTCCATATGACGGAGAGGTATCTCTGGGCCCACTCGGTAATGCATCATCATAATGAGCTCAAGGTGACCAAGGTGTTGGCCACGGGATCATGCATTACGGTACGAGTAAAGTGACTTGCCGGTAACGAGACTGAACAAGGTATTGGGATACCGACGATCGAGTCTCGGGCAAGTAACGTACCGATTGACAAAGGGAATTGTATACAGGGTTTGATCGAATCCTCGACATCGTGGTTCAACCGATGAAATCATTGAGGAGCATGTGGGAGCCAACATGGGTATCCAGACCCCGCTGTTGGTTATTGCCCGAGAGTGGTCTCGGTCATCTCTGCATGTCTCCCGAGCCCGTAGGGTCTACACACTTAAGGTTCGGTGACACTAGGGTTGTTAGGAAGACTAGTATGTGACTACCGAATGTTGTTCGGAGTCCCGGATGAGATCCCGGACGTCACGAGGAGTTCCGGAATGGTCCGGAGGTAAAGTTTTATATATGGGAAGTTGTTAAACGGGCACCGGAAGGTTTCGGGGTCATACCAGTATTGTACCGGGACCACCGGAAGGGTTCCGGGGGTCCACCAGGAGGGACCACCCCTCCCGGGGGGCCACTTGGGCTGTGTGGGGATAGCAGCCAGCCGGACTTGGCGCGCCCCCCCCTTGGGCCCATGCGCCTAGGGTTGGGGGGGAAACCCTAAAGGGGGCGCACCCCCCTTGCTTGGGGGGCAAGCCCCCCACCCCTTGGCCGCCGCCCCCCCTAGGGTTTTCCCTAGAGGGCCGGCCCCCCTTGCCCCTTCCCCTATATATAGAGGGGTGAGGGGAGGGCTGCAACACAAGCCAAGGCGCAGCCCCTCCCCTCCCCAACACCTCTCCTCCTCCGTACGTGCTTGGCGAAGCCCTGTCGGAATACTGCCGCATCAAACTGCATCACGCCGTCGTGCTGCCGTTGGAGCTGCCTTCCTCAACCTCTCCTTCCTCCTTGCTGGATCAAGACGGAGGAGACGTCTCCCGTCCCGTACGTGTGTTGAACGCGGAGGTGCTGTCCGTTCAGCACTAGGACATCGGTGATCCGAATCACGTTCGAGTACGACTCCATCATCACCATCCCCTTGGCAAGCTTCTGCTCGTGATCTACAAGTGGTATGTAGATGCAAACTCTCTCCCTTGACTCGTTGCTTAGACGAACTCATAGATGGATCTTGGTGAAACTGTAGGAAAAATTTTAATTTTCTGCAACGTTCCCCAAAAGTGGCATCATGAGCTAGGTCTATGCGTAGTTCTCTTTGCACGAGTAGAACACAATTTTGTTGTGGGCGTGGATCTTGTCATCTTACTTGCCTCTACTAGTCTTTTCTTGGTTCGGCGGTATTGTGGGATGAAGCGGCCCGGACCAACCTTACACGTACGCTTACGTGAGACCGGTTCCACCGATTAACATGCACTAGTTGCATAAGGTGGCTGGCGGGTGTCTGTCTCTCCCACTTTAGTTGGAGCGGATTCGATGAAAAGGGCCCTTATGAAGGGTAAATAGAAGTTGACAAAATCACGTTGTGGTTATTCGTAGGTAAGAAAACATTCTTGCTAGAACCCAATTGCAGCCACGTAAAAGATGCAACAACAATTAGAGGACGTCTAACTTGTTTTTGCAGCGATTGATCATGTGATGTGATATGGCCAGAAGTTGTGATAAATGATGAATTGTGATGTATGAGATCATGTTCTTGTAATAGGATTCACGACTTGCATGTCGATGAGTATGACAACCGGCAGGAGCCATAGGAGTTGTCTTTATTTTTGCATGACATGCGTGTCATTGAAGAACGCCATGTAACTTACTTTACTTTATTGCTAAACGTTAGTCATAGAAGTAGAAGTAGTCGTTGGCGTGACAACTTCATGAAGACACGATGATGGAGATCATGATGATGGAGATCATGATGATGGAGATCATGGTGTCATGCCGGTGACAAGATGATCATGGAGCCCCGAAGATGAAGATCAAAGGAGCCATATGATATTGGCCATATCATGTCACTACTTTATATAATTGCATGTGATGTTTATTATGTTTTATGCATCTTGTTTACTTAGGACGACGGTAGTAAATAAGATGATCCCTTACAAAATTTCAAGAAGTGTTCTCCCCTAACTGTGCACCGTTGCTATAGTTCGTCGCTTCTAAGCACCACGTGATGATCGGGTGTGATGGATTCTTACGTTCACATACAACGGGTGTAAGACAGTTTTACACAGCGAAAACACTCAGGGTTAAGTTGACGAGCCTAGCATGTGCAGACATGGCCTCGGAACACGGAGACCGAAAGGTCGAACACGAGTCGTATGGAAGATACGATCAACATGAAGATGTTCACCGATGATGACTAGTCCGTCTCACGTGATGATCGGACACGGGCTAGTCGACTCGGATCGTGTAACACTTAGATGACTAGAGGGATGTCTAATCTAAGTGGGAGTTCATAATTTGATTAGAACTTAATTATCATGAACTTAGTATAAAACCTTTGCAAATATGTCTTGTAGATCAAATGGCCAACGCTCATGTCAACATGAACTTCAACGCGTTCCTAGAGAAAACCAAGCTGAAAGATGATGGCAGCAACTATACGGACTGGGTCCGAAACCTGAGGATCATCCTCATAGCTGCCAGGAAACAATATGTCCTAGAAGGACCGCTAGGTGACGCTCCCGTCCCAGAGAACCAAGACATTATGAATGCTTGGCAGTCTCGTGCTGATGATTACTCCCTCGTTCAGTGCGGCATGCTTTACAGCTTAGAACTGGGGCTCCAAAAGCGTTTTGAGCATCACGGAGCATATGAGATGTTCGAAGAGCTGAAACTAGTTTTCCAAGCTCACGCCTGGATCGAGAGATATGATGTCTCCGACAAGTTCTACAGTTGTAAGATGGAGGAAAATAGTTCTGTCAGTGAGCACATACTCAAGATGTCTGGGTTGCACAACCGTATGACCCAGCTGAATATTAACCTCCCTGATGAGGCAGTCATTGATAGAATCCTTCAGTCGCTCCCACCAAGCTACAAGAGCTTTGTGATGAACTACAATATGCAGGGGATGGTAAAGACCATTCCTGAAGTATTTTCTATGCTGAAGTCAGCAGAGGTTGAAATCAAGAAAGAACATCAAGTGTTGATGGTCAATAAGACCACTAAGTTCAAGAAGGGCAAGGGTAAAAAGAACTTCAAGAAGGACGGCAAAGAGGTTGCCGCGCCCGGTAAGCCAGTTGCCGGGAAGAAGTCAAAGAATGGACCCAAGCCTGAGAGTGAGTGCTTTTATTGCAAGGGGAAGGGTCACTGGAAGCGGAACTGCCCCAAATACTTAGCGGATAAGAAGGCCGGCAACACCAAAGGTATATTTGATATACATGTAATTGATGTGTACCTTACCAGTACTCGTAGTAACTCCTGGGTATTTGATACCGGTGCCGTTGCTCATATTTGTAACTCACAGCAGGAGCTGCGGAATAAACGGAGATTGGCGAAGGACGAGGTGACGATGCGCGTCGGGAATGGTTCCAGAGTCGATGTGATCGCCGTCGGCACGCTGCCTCTACATTTACCTACGGGATTTGTTTTGAACCTTAATAATTGTTATTTAGTGCCAAGTTTGAGCATGAACATTGTATCTGGATCTCATTTAATACGAGATGGCTACTCATTTAAGTCTGAGAATAATGGTTGTTCGATTTATATGAGAGATATGTTTTATGGTCATGCTCCGATGGTCAATGGTTTATTCTTAATGAATCTCGAGCGTAATATTACACATGTTCATAGTGTAGATGCCAAAAGATGTAAAGTTGATAACGATAGTCCCACATACTTGTGGCACTGCCGCCTTGGTCACATTGGTGTCAAGCGCATGAAGAAGCTCCATGCTGATGGACTTTTAGAGTCTCTTGATTATGAATCATTTGACACATGCGAACCATGCCTCATGGGAAAAATGACCAAGACTCCGTTCTCCGGAACAATGGAGCGAGCAACCAACTTGTTGGAAATCATACATACCGATGTGTGCGGTCCAATGAGCGTTGAGGTTCGCGGAGGATATCGTTATGTTCTCACTCTCACTGATGACTTAAGTAGATATGGGTATATCTACTTAATGAAACACAAGTCTGAGACCTTTGAAAAGTTCAAGGAATTTCAGAATGAGGTGGAGAATCAACGTGACCGAAAGATAAAGTTCCTATGATCAGATCATGGAGGAGAATATTTAAGTCACGAATTTGGCACACACTTAAGGAAATGTGGAATTGTTTCACAACTCACGCCGCCTGGAACACCTCAGCGAAACGGTGTGTCCGAACGTCGTAATCGCACTCTATTGGATATGGTGCGGTCTATGATGTCTCTTACCGATTTACCGCTATCATTTTGGGGATACGCTCTAGAGACAGCTACATTCACTTTAAATAGGGCACCGTCTAAATCCGTTGAGACGACACCGTATGAATTATGGTTTGGGAAGAAACCTAAGCTGTCGTTTCTAAAAGTTTGGGGATGCGATGCTTATGTCAAGAAACTTCAACCTGAAAAGCTCGTACCCAAGTCGGAAAAATGCGTCTTCATAGGATACCCTAAGAAAACTGTCGGGTATACCTTCTACTTAAGATCCGAGGGCAAGATCTTTGTTGCCAAGAACAGATGCTTTCTGGAAAAAGAGTTTCTCTCGGAAGAAGTAAGTGGGAGGAAAGTAGAACTCGATGAAGTACTACCTCTCGAACGGGAGAGTGGTGCAGCTCAGGAAAATGTTCCTGTGATGCCCACACCAACTGAAGAGGAAACCAATGATGATGATCAAGGTACTTCGGATCAAGTTGCTACTGAACTTCGTAGGTCCACAAGGACACGTTCCGCACCAGAGTGGTACGGCAACCCTGTCCTGGAAATCATGTTGTTAGACAACAGTGAACCTTCGAACTATGAAGAAGCGATGGCGGGCCCAGATTCCAACAAATGGCTAGAAGCCATGAAATCCGAGATAGAATCCATGTATGAAAACAAAGTATGGACTTTGACTGACTTGCCCGATGATCGGCGAGCGATAGAAAACAAATGGATCTTTAAGAAGAAGACGGACGGGGATGGTAATGTCACCATCTATAAAGCTCGACTTGTCGCTAAGGGTTATCGACAAGTTCAAGGGATTGACTATGACGAGACATTCTCTCCCGTAGCGAAGCTTAAGTCCGTCCGAATCATGTTAGCAATTGCCGCATACTATGATTATGAGATATGGCAGATGGACGTCAAAACGGCATTCCTTAACGGGCATCTTAAGGAAGAGCTGTATATGATGCAGCCGGAAGGATTTGTCGATCCTAAGAATGCTAACAAAGTATGCAAGCTCCAGCGATCCATTTATGGGCTGGTGCAAGCATCTCGGAGTTGGAATATTCGCTTTGATGAGATGATCAAAGCGTTTGGGTTTATGCAGACTTATGGAGAAGCATGCGTTTACAAGAAAGTGAGTGGGAGCTCTGTAGCATTTCTCATATTATATGTAGATGACATACTCTTGATGGGAAATAATATAGAATTTCTGGACAACATTAAGGCCTACTTGAACAAATGTTTTTCAATGAAGGACCTTGGAGAAGCTGCTTATATATTAGGCATCAAGATCTATAGAGATAGATCGAGACGCCTTATAGGTCTTTCACAAAGCACATACCTTGATAAGATTTTGAAAAAGTTCAAAATGGATGAGTCCAAGAAAGGGTTCTTGCCTATGTTACAAGGTGTGAGATTGAGCTCGGCTCAGTCACCGACCACGGCAAAAGATAAAGAAGAGATGAGTGTCATCCCCTATGCTTCAGCCATAGGATCTATTATGTATGCCATGCTGTGTACCAGACCTGATGTAAACCTTGCCATAAGTTTGGTAGCAAGATACCAGAGTAATCCCAGCAAGGAACACTGGACAGCGGTCAAGAATATCCTGAAGTACCTGAAAAGGACAAAGGACATGCTTCTCGTTTATGGAGGTGACGAAGAGCTCGTCGTAAAGGGTTACGTCGACGCTAGCTTCGACTCAGATCCGGATGACTCTAAGTCACAAACCGGATACGTGTATATGTTGAATGGTGGAGCAGTAAGCTGGTGCAGTTGCAAGCAGAGCGTCGTGGCGGGATCTACATGTGAAGCGGAGTACATGGCAGCATCGAAGGCAGCGCATGAAGCTATTTGGGTGAAGGAGTTCACCACCGACCTAGGAGTCATACCCAATGCGTCGGGGCCAATCAAACTCTTCTGTGACAACACTGGAGCTATTGCCCTTGCCAAGGAGCCCAGGTTTCACAAGAAGACCAGGCACATCAAGCGTCGTTTCAACTCCATCCGTGAAAATGTTCAAGATGGAGACATAGAAATTTGCAAAGTACATACAGATCTGAATGTCGCAGATCCGTTGACTAAACCTCTCTCGCGAGCAAAACATGATCAACACCAGAACTCTATGGGTGTTTGATTCATCACAATGTAACTAGATTGGTGACTCTAGTGCAAGTGGGAGACTGTTGGAAATATGCCCTAGAGGCAATAATAAAAGTATTATTATATTTCATTGTTCATGATAATTGTCTTCTATTCATGCTATAACTGTATTATCCGGAAATCGTAATACACGTGTGAATACATAGACCACAATATGTCCCTAGTAAGCCTCTAGTTGACTAGCTCGTTGTGATCAACAGATAGTCATGGTTTCCTGGCTATGGACATTGGATGTCGTTGATAACGGGATCACATCATTAGGAGAATGATGTGATGGACAAGACCCAATCCTAAGCATAGCACAAAGATCATGTAGTTCAATTGCTAGAGCTTTGCCAATGTCAAGTATCTCTTCCTTTGACCATGAGAGCGTGTAACTCCTGGATACCGTAGGAGTGCTTTGGGTGTATCAAACGTCACAACGTAACTGGGTGACTATAAAGGCGCACTACAGGTATCTCCGAAAGTATCTATTGTTTTATGCGGATCGAGACTGGGATTTGTCACTCCGTATGACGGAGAGGTATCTCTGGGCCCACTCGGTAATGCATCATCATAATGAGCTCAAGGTGACCAAGGTGTTGGCCACGGGATCATGCATTACGGTACGAGTAAAGTGACTTGCCGGTAACGAGACTGAACAAGGTATTGGGATATCGACGATCGAGTCTCGGGCAAGTAACGTACCGATTGACAAAGGGAATTGTATACAGGGTTTGATCGAATCCTCGACATCGTGGTTCAACCGATGAAATCATCGAGGAGCATGTGGGAGCCAACATGGGTATCCAGACCCCGCTGTTGGTTATTGCCCGAGAGTGGTCTCGGTCATCTCTGCATGTCTCCCGAGCCCGTAAGGTCTACACACTTAAGGTTCGGTGACGCTAGGGTTGTTAGGAAGACTAGTATGTGACTACCGAATGTTGTTCGGAGTCCCGGATGAGATCCCGGACGTCACGAGGAGTTCCGGAATGGTCCGGAGGTAAAGTTTTATATATGGGAAGTTGTTAAACGGGCACCGGAAGGTTTCGGGGTCATACCGGTATTGTACCGGGACCACCGGAAGGGTTCCGGGGGTCCACCAGGAGGGGCCACCCCTCCCGGGGGGCCACTTGGGCTGCGTGGGGATAGCAGCCAGCCCCTAGTGGGCTTGGCGCGCCCCCCCTTGGGCCCATGCGCCTAGGGTTGGGGGGGAACCCTAAAGGGGGCGCACCCCCCTTGCTTGGGGGGCAAGCCCCCCACCCCTTGGCCGCCGCCCCCCTAGGGTTTTCCCTAGAGGGCCGGCCCCCTTGCCCCTTCCCCTATATATAGAGGGGTGAGGGGAGGGCTGCAACACAAGCCAAGGCGCAGCCCCTCCCCTCCCCAACACCTCTCCTCCTCCGTACGTGCTTGGCGAAGCCCTGTCGGAATACTGCCGCATCAAACTGCACCACGCCGTCGTGCTACCGTTGGAGCTGCCTTCCTCAACCTCTCCTTCCTCCTTGCTGGATCAAGACGGAGGAGACGTCTCCCGTCCCGTACGTGTGTTGAACGCGGAGGTGCTGTCCGTTCAGCACTAGGACATCGGTGATCCGAATCACGTTCGAGTACGACTCCATCATCACCATCCCCTTGGCAAGCTTCCGCTCGTGATCTACAAGTGGTATGTAGATGCAAACTCTCTCCCTTGACTCGTTGCTTAGATGAACTCATAGATGGATCTTGGTGAAACCGTAGGAAATTTTTTAATTTTCTGCAATGTTCCCCAACATCTTGCGTGTTGCATTTTTTCATGTCATCATGTGCATTGCATTGCATACGTGTTCGTCTCATGCATCCGAGCATTTTCCCCGTTCTCCGTTTTGCAATCCAACACTCCTATGTCCTCCGGCGTCCCCCTTTTTTCTCTTGTTGTGAGCGGGTGTTAAACATTCTCGGAATGGACCGTGATTTGCCAAGCGGCCCTGGTACACCATCGGTAAACCGCCTGTCAAGTTTCGTGCCATTTGGAGCCCGTTTGATACTCCAACGGCTAACCGGGGTACCGTAAAGGCATCTTTTGTGTGCAGCCCAACACCCCTACAAGGTGGCCCAATAACCCATCCAAACCACCTCCATTCTCTCAATCGTTCGATCATGATCGTGTGGGCGAAAACCGCACCTTATTTGGACTCTCCTAGCTCCTCCTATCTATAAATAGGCCTTCCCCTCCCAAAATCACGGGTGAATCCACCCTAACCCTAGTCCAAACTCCTCCCTGCCGCCGGATAAATTTCCCACCGACGGCCAGACATGTCCGCCGCTGCCCCTCGCCCTATCCGCCGCTGCCGCGTGTCACCCCAGCGCCTCCCGCACCGCGTCGCCTCCCGTGGCCCGCCGGGGTCCAGGCGGGGCCCGACCGGCCCGATTCGGCCGCGCCACCGCCCCTCGGCCCCTTGCTCGCCCGCGCAC
>NC_041387.1:425563334-425710636 GCF_002162155.2 Triticum dicoccoides | reverse complement strand
CCGCTGGCGCCGCCCTTCTCTACCCTCGCTAGCGCCCCGCCGGAGCTTTGCTCCTCCGCGCCACCCGCGCCCGCGTTTCCCTCGCTGCCGAGCCCTGCGGCTTCCGGCGCTGCCCCGCCGCCGCGTCCCCTCGCCGGTGCCGCCTCCGCCCACGCCGTCCATCGCCGGAGTTCGCGCCATCCAGATCCGTGTCGACGTGGATCAGATCCACCAGCGCACCGAACCAAACGGCGTCCCGCGTCCCCGGATCCCTCCGTCCCGCACCGTCCCGTCCCGCGTTGTCTTTTCGCGGAGGCGATTTTTCCACCAAGTCCCTGTTTTCCTACATTCTGGTGTCCACTTTGACATGCCATATCTCCCTGCAAACAGCTCCGTTTTGCGTGCATGATATATCAAATTGTTCATCATGAGATGATCTACATTTTGTTCCATTGTGCCATGTTTGTTTGAGCCCATCTGGATGCCCAAACCATCGTTCCAAGAGTGCTATATGATGTTAACCGATGTCCGCTATCATAACTTGCTGTTTTGTCTTTTTCATTGCATTTTGTGTGTGCATCCTATGAGCTTGATATCTACATGTGTTTTGAACTACATCATGCCATCTTTACCATGGTGCAATCCATGTATTTTTGTGCCTCTTGTAGTGAGCGCATCAAGCTTGTTAAGAAGGGTACTTTCCGTTACTGTTTTGCTAGGCTGAATCTGCTATATCATGATGCTATGTTAACCTTCTGCTACAAGTCATTCTATGCATAATCTGGAGATGTTCACTAAGGATGTTTTGTTATACATGTCATGCTATATCCATCCATGCCCCTGGTTGCATTTATAGCCTGTTGTAGCTTGTTATAATCTTGCTCTCAACTTGCTAAATAATGTTGCTGTCAGCCTGTTAACATTATGTTCAGTTTTTCCATGAGCTTTGCTAGTGATCCATGCACCCTATGACCATGCTCTTGCCATGATTAGCTTCATAAACATGTATTCTTACTGTTGGTGAGTGGTACAAGCTCACCAACATGCCTACTTATTGTTGTTCCTGCCATGTCTGAATCTGTCATATCATTTGCCATGTTTGCATGGATGCCACCATCTTTTCTGTTGATCTTTGGAATAAGTTCAGTAAGGGAGTTTTGTTCTTTGTCTTTAGTATTAACTTGTCATGCCTTTGGTTGCCATGATAAGTTCCTGTAACATGTTGTTTGATAACTCTAAACATTGCAACCTGATGTTATTTCTGCTAAGTCTGGAACTGTTATTGTTTGCAATCTTGCCATGTCCTTTTGAGCATGTTCTAGTGATTTCTGGAGATAGCTCAGTGTTCATGTTTTGTAGTGCTTTACCTGTACTTCATGCACATGCCTTTTGTTCTTACGTTGAGGTTCTGTAGCATATTGTTTTGATGCTTGCAAGATGCTTAGTTGCTGTTTTGGACAGATTGTTGTTATATCTTGTATAGAGTGTATGTGTTGAACCGTTGCTTCGTTTTGAGTGTGCTCTATATGAAACTTGCTTGATTTTGCATGTAGTTTCATATTATCATGTTGCATCCATGTTTTGAGAGTGTTTTCTTGATTTTTGTATGCATTTTGCATCAATGCCATGTTTAACTTGTTTTGCTCATATCTTCTAGGCCGTAGCTCCAAACTAAATGAACTTTATATGTAACTTGACTAGAATCTCGTGTAGATCATCTTGGTGCGTCTTAACTTGCTGTTTAACAACTTGAACATAAGGTTTATTCAGATCTGGACCAACTTCTAAATTTGCATATGAGCACTTACCGGATTTGTTATATGTTGTTCCGGCCTCATTTAAACTTGTTTTGAAGTGTTGCTCTTGTATGCATCATCTCTTGCCATGAGTAGCTTCATGTAGACTTGTCATGCATCATACTTGGTTTAGCATCATGCCTTGTTCATGTGTGGTGTGTTTACTATGTTGTGTGCTTCTTCTCGATAGTTCCCGTTTCGTTGCGATCGTGAGGATTCGTCCGTCTACGCTTAGTTCGTCTTCGTGGCTTAATCTTCTTCTTGGACTCGTTCTTCTTCCTTGCGGGATTTCAGGCAAGATGACCGTCACCTTGGATCTCACTACTATCATTGCTATGCTAGTTGCTTCGTTCTATCGCTATGCTGCGCCACCTATCTCTTGTTGATCAAGCCTCCCAATTTGCCATGTCAGCCTCTAACCTTTTTCACCCTTCCTAGCAAACCGTTGTTTGGCTATGTTACCACTTTTGCTCAGCCCCCCTTATAGCGTTGCTAGTTGCAGGTGAAGTTGAAGATTGCTCCATGATGGACAGGATTATGTTGGGATATCACAATATCTCTTATTTAATTAATGCATCTATATACTTGGTAAAGGGTGGAAGGCTCGGCCTTATGTCGGGTGTTTTGTTCCACTCTTGCCGCCCTAGTTTCTGTCATACCGGTGTTATGTTCCTTGATTTTGCGTTCCTTACACGGTTGGGTGATTTATGGGACCCCCTTGACAGTTCGCTTTGAATAAAACTCCTCCAGCAAGGCCGAACCTTGGTTTTACCATTTGCATCACCACCACCTATACCTTTCCCTTGGGTCGGCCAACCTGAGGGTCATCTTTATTTTAGCCCCCCCGGGCCAGTGGTTCTCTAAGTGCTGGTCCAAACCGAGCGATGTCCGGTGCCCCCTGGGCAACCAGGGTCTATGCCAACCAGACGTCTGGCTCATCCGGTATGCCCTGAGAACGAGATATGTGCAGCTCCTATCGGGATTTGTCGGCACACCCGGACGGCTTTGCTGGTCTTTTATTACCATTGTCGAAATGTCTTGTAAATCGGGATTCCGAGACTGACCGGCTCTTCCTGGGAGAAGGAATATCCTTCGTTGACCGTGAGAGCTTGTGATGGGCTAAGTTGGGACACCCCTGCAGGGTATAAACTTTCGAGAGCCGTGCCCGCGGTTATGTGGCAGATGGGAATTTGTTAATGTCCGGTTGTAGATAACTTGACACCAGATACAAATTAAAACGCATCAACCGTGTGTGTAGCCGTGATGGTCTCTTTTCGGCGGAGTCCGGGAAGTGAACACGGTTTTGGGTTATGTTTGATGTAAGTAGGAGTTCAGGATCACCTCTTGATCATTGCTAGCTTCACGACCGTTCCTTTGCTTCTCTTCTCGCTCTCATTTGCATATGTTAGCCACCATATCATGCTTAGTCGCTGCTGCAACCTCACCACTTTTCCCCTTCCTTTCCCATTAAGCTTTGCTAGTCTTGATACCCATGGTAATGGGATTGCTGAGTCCTCGTGGCTCACAGATTACTACAACAACAGTTGCAGGTACAGGTTATGCGATGATCATGACGCGAGAGCGATGTTTGCTTGTTTTGGAGTTCTTCTTATGCTCCTTCTTCGATCAGGGGATAGGTTCCAGGTCGGCAGCCTGGGCTAGCAGGTTGGATGTCGTTTGAGTTTCTATTTGTGTTTCATCCATAGTGGATGGTGCTCTTATGTAAGATGATGTTGTATTCGTGTGGCATTGTACGCCTTTTGTATGTATCCCTATCTATTATGTAATGTTGATGTAATGATATCCACCTTGCAAAAGCGTTTTCAAGATGCGCTTCTATCCTAGGTGGGACCTTCGAGTTCCTTTAGGATAGGGTCGCATCTTGGGCGTGACATGTACTAATAAAACATTAAGGCCACGAGGCGATGCAGTGCTGGTTACAGGAGGCAAGAAGAAGAGATGCATCCATCGACGATGTCCACCTCCTCGACTCAGGGCGCCGGCCCACTGAACGGCGCCTAAGTAGCAGCGGCTTTCATGGACAGGTCGACGTGCTTCTGAACAATGGAGTCCAAACATTCCAGCCGCTGGAAGAAGGCCAACGTCTTCCTGTCCTTGCTTGCCTTGTAGTGGCCTATGTAGACGATTTCCTCGTAGACGTGGATGTGCAGGTCGACGGTTTCTTGCATGGCGAGGCGCTGCGCGGCGAGCGCGACCTTGAGGTGCAAATTCTTCGTCGCCACCTCCGGCACCTTCAGGGCTACCAGGGCTTGAAAGAGTTCATCACCATGTAGGCCGATGAGGATGGCAGGCAATGAGGAGCCTGGGCGCGCGGGCTGGAGCAGTACAGCAAGGTCGTCCGCGCGCTTCTTGACAGCGGTGAACTTGCGGATGGAGTTGACCATCATGTCGTCCATGCGAGAGGCGGAGCCCGTGTCAGCGAGGGCTACGATGCCTGCGGTCGCCAGCACCGTTTGGAAATGCTGCGCGGTGCGGGGCCGTAGGCCGACGCCTTGGATGATTTGGCACAGCCGACTGCCGCTCGCGTCCATCGCCTCCATAGGTGCTTGTGGCTTCTGGTCACTTGGTCTTGGATTGGAGTGAGCAGTGTTGCGCAGAGACTTGGGAGTAGATGGATTGGAGTGGTGGGGCGCCTTTATTATATGAGAGTCCAAACTCTGTTGCATTCACATCGTGCTGGCTCTATTCTGCTTCTCCAATTAATTCCCTTTGTATGTAATTGAGGATGCATCATTGACCGTTCAACGTCTCGGGAACTACTACCCTCTTCCTCCTTGGCATTCAAGCACCTATGGACCCGTCGATGACGAGGTGCCTATGGTGACTTCATAAATTTCAAGATGATAGTGACGTGCGTGTGTGCGTTCATAGGGGTGAGTGTATGCGCATGTATATGAGCGCTTGCGTCTGTACTGTGTCAAAAAAACGTAAATGTGTGTCAAAAAGAGACTAGTCAGTATACTCAATATTGTGCACCTCGGAGAGGAAAAGGATAGAACTAGTACGTATTTATTTATGGTGCAGATTCACTCATTTTGCTCCATATGTACTCCGTCTTGGTGTAGTCTAGTCACTTGTTGAAATATCTAGAAGGGCAAATACTCCTTTCTGGTTTACAGGGCTATACTAGCAAGTAGTTGTACGTACTAGTACAATAGTGGGCTCACATAGCAATTTTGTCTCATGCAAGAGCCTGGCTATATGCGTGCTCCAATGTTCGCAACTGCAATGTTCGGTTTGCGCTTGGCTCTTCGCCTCTTTGAGAAGACGAACAATGATGTTAGTACTACTGCTTCTACAGTGTCGAATCCTCCACTACTGCATGTCCGTCCACCGCGAGCGGGACAGATAGCTTGTTGTAGAAGTACTACTAAGCAAAAGCATGTCCTCGTTTGCGAGCAACTGCGCGCATGGGCGAGGGAGAAGGCGTGTAGTAAAATCAAGCTTCTCCTCGTTGTACGAGTTGACGCGACACATCATAGCACTGGCCCCACATGCTTGCCTCTAAACTTGGCTGAAAGACCTGCAGTGTACAATATATTTGCTGCAACCTCTAACATTTACCCACCACAAATTAAAATATATGTGGTCGTATGCATCGATCTGATGCAGAGGCTGGGGAGTCCCCGCTTTTCAAAAAAAAAACAAATTAAAATATATATTCCTGTGTTGACCAAATGAGCATGCAAACTACAATCACCAGGGTGACAGGTAGGGCCAGAAGACTATTTTAATTTTTTTTAAAAACTTCGAGTCGGCCACATAGCATGGAGCCAACCCCAACGATTTTAAGCTTACATGCACGGTACACGCTATCCTAGACTACTCTACACATGAAACTGCCACACGAGCGTCCGGGCTGCACTTGGCTCTTCTCCTCTTCGGGAAGTCGAACAATGATGGAGTACTACTGCACTGGAGGAGTACTACAGTACGCTTCTGGCCATCTGACACTGAATGAACTGCTGCATGTCCACCGTGTGCGGGAGGGAGAGCGTGTAGCGAAAGCTTCTCCTAGTCTTGCCAGCCACCACGCTCACGGGCGAGGGAGGGACGCTCCTGCCTTTGCGTGTATGACAGGTGGGCCCGACAGGTGTGTGGCCAACCTGTTATACAACCAAAGGCAGGTGCAGTTAAGTCCACGAGGGAGAGGATAATCAAACTTCTCGTTGATGTACGAGTTGACACGACACATCAAAGCACCGCACTCGATATATTTCAATAATTTGCGTTTACCGATGCATTAATTACAACACATGCATGCATGCCATGACTCTTCTTTTGATACTTGCATGTGTTGATTTAATGCACCTTGAAGTAGTACTCCCTCCGTTCCAAAATATAAGTCTTTGTAGGGATTCCATTATGAATTACATACGGATGTATATTGATGTATTTTAAGTGTGGATTCATTCATTTTGCTCTGTATGTAGTCCACTTCGTGAAATCTCTATAAAGACTTACATTTAGGAACGGAGGGAGTATAAAATATGTGACGGTAAAGCTTTGTAATACCCCGGCCCAAGTCGAGAGATGGTTGTGCACGAGGAGGGCGAGATCATGCAGACCGAACAGGAACATGATCCGACGATGGAGCTCTCTGAGGTCTTGATGGACCTCACCGTGCTCCACTGCCCCTTGTGCCTCCGCCCCTTGACGCCTCCAGTGTATGATGTTCGAATACACCTCGTCCGTTCGGCTGATTGAGCAAGGTGCAGGTTTCTTGATTGATGTGCTGTTCGATTGATTTCTGCAATGCAAGGGAGGGCACCTGGCCTGCGCGGACTGCCGCGTCGAACGCCCCGGGAACTAGCGGCAGTGCCAGAAGTGCAAGCGCGGCGGTGGCGTCGACGTGCAGAAGGCTGTGGGCTCTAAGTCACTTATCACAAGCTCGCCGATCACCAGAGCGTGTGTCCGCTCACGCCCTGCAAATGCCCCGTGCCCGTCTGCGGCTACGAAGGCCCGCCGCCGGCGCTCTACCACCACATCAGCACCGCGCATCCCATGCCCGTGCACAGGATCCAGTACGGCAAGGTGCTCCAGCTGCAAGTGCCACTGTCGGAGCCACGGCTCTTGCTGTTCGCGGAGGAGGACCGCCGCATGTTTTTCTTGGTCGGCGGCGTGCTTGACATCGGCGCGCCTATCGCCGTGTCGGTCGTCTGCATCAGAGTGGGGGCATCCCCACTACTGCACTACTTGGCCAAACTGTGGGTGAACGGACCGTCGGGGGAGCCCAAAGGCACGACCGATGCCGTCAAGGTGGAAATGGAGGTGACAAGCAGCAAGGATTCTGGTGACATCGACGTGCAGGGCTGACCTTCTTGACAGTTCTGCCCAAGCTGCTGGCCGGGGCTAAGCTTGTGTCCCTCCACATTCAGATTGACAAGCTCACGTCCTAAATGTTTCTATAGTGCCTTCTGTTTATCTTAGTACTACCTCCTTTCTGGTTTATAGGGCTCAATTCAAAAATATAGGGATTACCTTGGCCTACTTTAGCTTAAGAAATGGTGGGTTTTGGTGGCGATGCAGCAATTACTTCGACATCAGATCAGTAATTTCCAACAGTCGAACGGATATTTTGTGTCTGTTGGATATAAAGTTCCTTTGGGTAAGAAGTACTACTTGTCATCAAAATGGATAAAAGGAGATGTATGTAGCCGTATTTTAGTTCTAGATACGTCCCTTTTTATCCATTTTGATGACAAGCACTCCCTCTGTTCCACAATACATGCCTTCCATTTGTCAAAATATAGATGTATCTAGACATGTTTTAGTATATATGTACATCCATGATAGAGCCAATCAGATGGTTGAGAACACTACAATTCGTAGCTACAGATGCGTGTGTGACTCCTAGATGCAGAGGCCGGGGGTCATCATCCTCCTTTTCGAGAAAAAACAGACGCGTGTGTGAGAGGATGAGTGCGTGCGTGCACCTCTTCTCTTCCTGTATAACGTACTACTAAACTCAGAGTACAAGTTTTTGTGGGTGGCACGATGGTGCGTGTGAGAAGTCCGAGAGATAGGTTTAATAATGCGTCTGAAAAAAGGACTAGCCTAGAGCTCGCCACGCGGCTATTCCTGTCGAACGCCCCATTAACAGTAAGATATGTATACGATGGTGCCAGTTATTGCACGTACACAGCAGTACTCCCTCCTTTTCGGTTTATGGTGAGTGGTGGAATATTTTTTTTACTTTGCAAAAGCACCTAATTAGTGCTCTTGTTTTTCTCAAAAATTATGTTTATCAATGCATTAGTTGTAATGCATGCATGCATAAAGTACATGCATTGGTCAATTTTCTCTTAATACTTGCATGCAATGATTTAATGCACCTTGGAATCTGAACATGTGTTGGGGAACAACCAAATTGAGCCTTATAAAATGGAAAAACTAAAATTTTGAGATAAGCCCTATAAAACCGGAAAGGAGGGAGTAGAAAAAGAAGTACTCCATCTGGGAATAGTGCCGCACTTCAAAACTAGAACCGTCAATAAATTTTGAGCTTGCGTCTCGTCACATTCCAAATTACTCCACGCTATATTGAATTGCAAACCTGTTCACACCGATCACAACCTAAACAGTTTCCCACTTAGGAGCGTATTAGTACCATGCTATATTGAATTCCAAACCTGTTCACACCGATCACACCTTAAACGGTTTCCCACTTAGGAGTGTATTAGTACTCGGTTATAAATACTAGTATGCCAAGATGACTGCACATTCCTCCTCAAGTCCTCATCCACAAAAACAAACAAGTCATTCAACATCCTTCCCTTGCATCTGCCATGGCCAGCGTGAGTTCTGGGTCGAGAGATTGCCACCAGGGAGAGGCGAGCATGGAAGCGGAAGCACGAGAGATGTCCCGCCTCGCTGCGAGAGCAGCCGACATGTCCCGCTGCACGGAAGTAGCAGCACAGAGGTCCCGCCGCAACACTGAAGTAGCACGGAGGTCCCGCCGCACCGTCGATGCAGCAGACTGGTTCGGCCGCGCCGTGGAAGCAGCAGAGATGTCCCACCGCACCACGAATGCAGCGGAGATGTCCTGCCATGCCGCGGCGGCCTGGGAAAATTTCTCGCGGGCAGGCGACGACTGTTACAGGCGCATGCATGCGATCGTCCATAGCCAAACGGATCAGATCTCCGGCTTGGCGAGGTTGCAGGACGACGTGAAAGCCTCTCTTGAACAGGATACCGGCGTCATCCGACAACTAAGGGAGGGCAATGAGAGGCTCCGGGCCGAACGCGACCTGCTGAGGGAGAAGATCGTCCGAAGTGCAGACCAGCAGGAGGAGACCAGTGCCTTTTAAAGAGGACTGGCGTCATTGTCAAGAAACTTCTGGACGACAATGACATGCTCCGCAACCAGCGCCAAAGGCTAGTGGAGGAATCCGTGGATGTTCTCAAGAAGCGTCTTGAGGACACGAAAGAGCTCATCGCCGCTCGCCGCGGAGACTAGTTCCTGCGGTCTGCAGCAACGCATCAAGAAAGTAGAGATCAGCGAGCCAGATCCTTGTCTTCCTTCTTCTTTTGCCCTTGTGTATTTCGGGCGTAGCTGCATGTGGCTTTTTTAATTATCTTTCTAATTATGTAAGTCAATTAATCATCCTTATCTTTCTGTGGAAGATCAATGTTGCGAGGCTGGAATGAACAAAACTCTTGCTATGGCGACCCTGGCGTTGCTGTTCTTCTAGTTGCTGCTGGGCTTCCTTCAGTTTCCTGGTTTCTTTTGATGTAATAATCAGTTTAGGATGTGGATTGTGTCGTCGATTGTGAAATGTTGGGTTCTAGTGCGGATGTTTGGCCTTTGTTGGCCTGTTGGGATGTTGCGATTTCAATCTAGTAGCTTTTAGTCCTTCGTGTTAGGCTGGAGTTGTGCTGAACTTCTTGTGAATTGTGGTGGTTTTCAGTAATGAAAATCGGAAGGGGAAAGCCCTTCTTTGATAAAAAAAAGAAAATAATCGTCCTTATATATTCATCAGTCTTGCTATAAGTCGCAGTAGATGCTATATAGGTTCGTCGGATCTTACATCAAGATCCGTGCTTTTAGATTTTCTTTATTCTCTCTTAAATCTCAGTCGAGTGAGACATAGCCACGCCAGTAAACAGAGGCTCGGGCGCCATTAATGGAGACCTTGGGAGAGAGGTGGACGGCAGATGGAGGTCAAAGGGCTCTCCTCCCGATAAGCACGCACAGGGGTCTGATCGCACGCCTCTCGTACTCAAATAGCTACCCTGCACGACGCATCCTAGCTAATAAAAAATGGGGACGCGTGGCGGCATGTAAATGGTACTAGTAAGTAGAACGCCCACGATTTCAATAATACTTGTGTTTTCGATTGTAACATGACAACACTTGTTCCAAAATGACTTTGTTGATTGTTAATGTGTGCGCCATCGCAAATCGGACTGCATGTTGGTGCCATGTCATGGCACCAAGCCAAGTTTCATTATTTTCATGCGTGTTTTGGATTTACAGGAATTAAAAAACTAAGTTTCTCAATGTTTCCAACCCAGCCACGACTTCCAGAATTTTGAATTTCATTCCCATTTCTTGCATGGAACCTAGAAATTTACCCGAGGACACACATGTGATTTTTCAACCAACTTTGGTGCACTGGAACATGTGCTTGTATTTCAAATTTGAATTATGCATACAAAGGTGACACATTCCCTCCCAAAACCACGAGCCTTCTTGAGAGAAGCTCCGATTTGCAAGAAGCTTATACCAAAATTTGTTCCTATTCGGCCAATTTTTTTACCACGGCATGGTACTACCATGGCATGACACCATGCCAAGTTTCATGATTTTAAAACACCATGCTCCTTTGACATACAAATTTGAAGGTATGCTTTGTGTAAGTTGCATGTCATATATTATTGCTCTAACGTTTGGTCAAAGTTAGCCTCGAAAAACACATTAGGACCTATATAGATGGAAGGAGGGAGTAGAAATTCACCCGAGGACACAAATGTGATTTTTCAACCAACTTTGGTGCACGGGAGCACGTGCTTGTAGTTCAAATTTGAATTATGCACATCAAATGACCAAAAACTCAATTAATGTGTAAATAAGGCCAAACAAAGCCGGAATAATTCCAAAATTTAACAGGGCACTCATGTAGTTCTATGTTGCCTTTGTAAATAAACACAAGGGGGACAACGTATATCGTTTTGCACTCGAAGGTGGCACGTTCCCTCTCAGAACCACGAGCCTTCTTGAGAGAAGCTTCGGTTTGCAAGAAGCTTATAGCAAAATCTGTTCCTATTCGACCATTTTTTTACCACAACATGGTAGTACCATGACATGACATTCATGCCAAGTTTCATGATTTTCAGACGTGTTTTGGATTTACAAGAATTTTAAAACCAAGTTTCTCAATGTTCTCGGACGAGACACGATGCCCAGATGTTTTAATTTTATTCTCATTTCTTGCATGGGACCTAGAAATTCACCCGAGGACACAAATGTGATTTTCAACCAACTTTGGTGCACGAGAGCATGTGCTTGTAGTTCAAATTTGACTTATGCACATTAAATGACCAGAAACTCAATTAATGTATAACAACGACAAACGAACCCAGAATAATTCCAAAATTTAACAGGGCACTAATGTAGTTCTATGTTGCCTTTGTTAAGAAACTCAAGGGAGGGGGGGGGGCAGCGTATATCGTTTCACACTCAAAGGTGGCACGTTCCCTCTTAGAACCACGAGCTTCCAAATCGGCCCAATTTTTTACCACAACATGTTAGTGCCATGACATGACACCATGTCAAGTTTCATGATTTCCAGCCGAGTTTTGGATTTACATGAATTTAAAATCTAAGTTTCTTGATGTTCTCGGCAGAGTCATGACGCCCAGATGTTTGAATTTCATTCTCATTTCTTCCATGGGACCTAGAAATTCAACCAAGGACACACATGCGATTTTTCAACCCACTTTGGTGCACCGGAGCATGTGCATGCAATTCATATTTAGATTATGCACATGAAAAGTCCAGAGACTCAATTAATGTATAAAAAGGCCAAATGAACCCGAAATAATTCCAAAATTTAACAGGTCACTCATATAGTTCTATGTTGCTAAAATCAGGGGGGAGGCAGCGTATATCGTTTCGCACACAAAGGTGACGCGTTCCCTCTCGGAACCACGAGGCTTGTTGAGAGAATCTCCGGTTTTGCATGAGGCTTATACCAAAACTTGTCCCAATTAAGCCAAAAATTATACGTATGAAAACAGGGTTTAGATTATCCCAAACATCTCGCTACCTAGACCAATAATGTACTATGATTTGAATTCAACATAAAATGGATACAAATATTTGAATTGGAGAGCGTATGGTACATGTAGTTCATAGTGAAATATGATTACTGCTATATGCATGTCTTTTTGTTATCAAGATAATATTTAAATTATTGTATAAATTGACAACAATCGTATTCAAATAAGGAAAAATGATTCAAATTTAGTCCATATGGTAGACGACAATATATATGTTCACATGGTGGATTAAAATGTTCATATATGATGGAAGATCAAAATGTACGACTACATCAATTATAAACTGCAAGGTCACCTAATGATATATTTGAATTCAACATAATGTGGATCCAAAAATTGAAATTCGAGATCATGGCATCTGTAATCTTATAAAAAGGGACATTACTCTTTCTTTGGTGGGAATTGATTTGTTTTTGTTGTTGTTGAGGGAAGTGCAAATCGATTTGGTACTGTGCAGGGTAATCTTGTTCTCCCGATTTTTTTACATTTTTCTTGTAGTTTTTTCAATGGCATCTATAGCAATATAGTAAAAGAGGACATGACTCTCTTGTGTCTTGTATGAATTGTTTTTTTACACGTTAAGTTTGTTCTGCCGAACAAGGAATCCGCACCTTGTTATCCCAAAATTTTCAAGCTCGAGTATCTTTTGTCTCACCTGCTTTGAAACTCCCGCTTCTTCAACCCGCGCCGCGCCTTGTTATCCCGAAATTTGGACGCGCGCGAGAACTCCCTCCTCATCCGAAATCGCTCCCGGAGCCCAGACACGTGAAATCCCCCTTCTACCCCTCAGCCGGAAATGAAGTTCCATGTCGCGGTGTCAAAACCGGTGGGGGTACGCTGGTAAGTTACCCTCCATTTGGACAAGCACGTCCCTAAGCTTGGCTCCCCCCTCCCCCTTCGCCCCCCATTCATACACCGAGGCCGACAAAACCCGTGAAACCCCATGCTCCTCCGTCGGCCTCTCGACCGCCGCCCAACTGGAGACTCTTCCCCGACTACGTCGTCCACCGCAATAGCTCACCGTCCCTCATCCACCCCATCGGATGAGGATCCGTTGTTGATCTCGTCATCTCGCCGGATCAACCTCCCAGTCCTCCACCTCCAAGGAGCTTCCCCGATGTTCGCCTCGTCTATCGTGCCACCTCAATCCCCACAGTGCCGTCTTGACCTGCCCCACCGGAACCACAGCACCCTCACCAATTCCTCCGATGAAGCCGAGGACAACTCGGCGCCACCAAGGAGGTTCTGCACTCACCGCTGCATTTTATCTTTTATTCGATCTCACGGGGCTGTCGGTGCTCGATACCGAGCAGACATGGCGTCTCCATCGACGGTGCCGTCGCCGACCACATCATCCACGACGTCTCTCCCCCATGTCGTTGCTTCCTCAGCGGCGACTTCCACAACGGCACTAGCTATAGCTGCTCCGGCTCTTGCTCGCGCTGCGGCTCTGTTCTTGCTGTCGGCCGCGCTTCTGCACTGCTCCTGCTTTCGTTCGTGCTGCTGCTATGCTCTTGCTCTCGCTTGCGCTACTGCTGCTGCACGACCTCCGGCAGCTACATGAGTTGCTGCTTTAGCACTCGCTCGCGGTGCTACTGCATGACTTGCTCTCTGCTAGTGCATTCCCTGCTCGAGTGTCTGCTGATTTAGATCACTGCTTCTATGCTACTAGTGCTCGAACGCCCTAAACATCTATTGCAATGCTCTGTTACTAGTTCAATCAGTTTCGACAGTAAAATTCAGTTTCGACTGTGAAGTTCATTTTCTTAAGTTAAGTTTAGAGTGGATAGTACTTACAGCATCTATCGGAGTGACCGTGGCGCGGCTGATGCGTTTTACATCTAGCACTTTTTGGTGATGTATTTTACATCATCTATTGCAGATGATATTAGGGTCTCACTTCAGATTAACATTGTCTGTCTTGTCATGCTTCAGCCTCGTCACCGTACACCTTAGCGGAGCTGCTCCAACGATGGAACCGTCCATCAGAGCCAAGCAGTACCCTCGGCGCCGTTTCCAGAGGCCTCAGATCTTCTTCCCCGCCTCCGACAGGCACACCAGCATCATCACCATCCTCCACGTCCAACCCAATGATGCTGAGGTCCACAAGGCTATGCCAAAGAGGTTGTACACTCTTCGCATCACTTTGTTTCTCCATTCCTCTGTTCTTCCAATTCAAGTGAGCCAAACACCCAGGTTGACTGAAACCCTATGTTTCCAAATGCTCTGCTTTGCACGTGCATTCCTATCCTATTCCTGTGTTTTTCCTATCCCTGCGTTTATAGAATCCTCCAATTCTAAGGAGCCCTTACAGATTTACTTCATTTTCAGATTGGCGTCAAAGAAAACTCTGTGTGTTATGTGCTGCTCCTGCCGTGCCATCATCCACCCCACCTGAGGTGCACCATCGACAGAAGCGTTCACTGCAGCAGAGATCCCCCCTGCGGACTTTCTTTGGCCGCCTCAGATCATCTTCCCCGTTGCCGACAGCCACGCCAACTGCATTACCATCATCGACTGAGCAGATGAACCAGAGGACTACACAGTTCCGAAAGAGAGGTCGCAGTCTTTCGTGTTTGCTTACGTTATACATCTGTTATTATTACCTGCTACTTTATAGTTCAATCTTGAGTATTGAATTGCCCATGGGTCTCATATCGAGCCAGCAATGAATAGTATCTGTCTACTATCTGGTTCATCTGGGGTATTCTATGTGGTTCATGTTGGGTGGGCAACAAACAATAGATGATCCATTGTCTATCTTTTTAAACTAAAGCTATAATCTACCTGCTATCATTAGTTTTGGATCCATACACTCGTTTGCTACCATCAGTTTTGATTTTTGCATGCACCCCTTAAGCCTTACAAAATCTAACTATTTTTTTATTATGCATGTCAGATATTGTACACAATCGTACTGAACATGTAGAGAAAAAGGGAAGACCGTTGTGTGCGAATATAATGTCATGCAGACACTGCTCCATGGTGGGCGAAGTCCCCCCCCCCTCTCGTGCATTTCCAGATTGTAACCAGAGGAAGATAACTGTTCAGATGGAGATTCAGAAGGAGCCGACCACGCCTATTTACCACCTGAGGTGTTTGCTCTAACCTGGCATGCTGATGTTGGTTATATCATGCATATGGCGCCTTGCATTGCTTACATTATACATATTATATGTCATCAGCTTAGTTCAGGTTTGCTTTGTGTGAATGCCACCTGTTTGGTTTCTATATCATACTCCCACCATTCCTAAATATTTGTCTTTTTAGAGATTTCAACAAGTGACTACATACGGAACAAAATGAGTGAATCTACACTCTAAAATATGTCTATATACATCCGTATGTGGTAGTCCATTTGAAATCTCTAAAAAGAAAAATATTTAGGAATGGAGGGAGTATATGGGAATTATGCAATGCCATCTTCTTTAGCCAGGCATCATATACATGAATCATGCAATGCCATCCTGTTTAGCCAGTCATCGTATATGTGAATTGTATCATGCCATATTTTTTTCCATAATGTATTCCATTTGTCAACAATGTTTATACATTCATCTACTCTTCCTGTGCATCAGCCATTTGAGTCGGTCATGGGAAAATCTGGAGTGAAAACAAGGTCTTCTGAGAAGTCAGTGCTACCTGTCGATGCAGATTTCTTGTTGGTTACAGATAGCTCCTCAGAGGAGGATTCAGAGAGAGATGACCAGTCGTATTCTCCCTCCCCTCGAGGTGCATGCTCTAACTTGGCTGGGTTATATTGCTCACATCCTGCATATGGTGTCTTGCATTGCCATGCCATCTGCTTAGATTAGACATGCTTTGTGTGAATGCCTCCTGTTTGCTTTCTATATCAGATATGTGAATTATGCAATGCCATGTTTTTCAGCCAGTTATCATATATGTGAATTATGCACCGCCATGGAGCCAGGCATCATATATGTGAATTATCTCATGCCATCTTTTTTTTCATTACGTATTCCATTTGTCAACAATCTGTGTATATTGAACTACTCTTCATGTGTATCAGCCATTTGCGCCGGTTATGGAAAAATTTGGAGTGAAAACAAGGTCTTCAGAGCAGGCAATGGTACCTGTTGAAGCATATATCTCGATGGTTACAGGGAGCTCCTCAGAGGAGGATTCAAAGACAGATGACCAGTCCTATATCCCACCTGAGGTGTATGCTCTAAGTTGTAATGTTTATATTTCTCATATGATGCATATGGTGTCTTGCATTGCTTAGTTTAGACATCATATGCACAATATTGAATTCTATCTGCTTACTTTAGAGATCATACATGCGAGTGCCATCTGCTTAGTATATGAATCAATTATGTCAATTATATCATGCCATCCTGTATACTTAGACAACATGTATGTGAATTATTTCATCCCAACCTATTTTAGAAAGACATCATATAGTTTTGTCATGTCATCATGTTTAGGTACTCATCATATTTTGAATTATGCCATTATATCCTGTTAAGTTATCCATCATATATCTGAAACTGTGTCATGCTATCCTGTTTAGTTAGGCATCATATATGTGAAATTGTGTCATGCTTTCCTGTTTGGTTAGACAACATATATGTGAATTACCACATCTGTCTATCATACAATGTCTGTACGTTCAATTTCTTTTCTTGTTTATCAGTCATTTGAATTGGAGGGGGTGATGGCAGTATCTAAGGGAGCAAAAACCCGTTCTTCACAAAAGACAGTGCTACCCATCGATGCAGATAGAACCATGGTTGTACTGGCCCACAAACTAGCCCCACCACACATAATCAAGACTCTTCCAGATTGCACACTTACACCATTGGGCAGAAAACCAGCTACAAACCATCTAACCGCAACCCCAGTGGATAGTAATCCACTTATAGTTGACAAAGCACCATGTCCACCACAGAGTACCCCCACACGAGCAGTTTGTAAAGCTACTGCAGTGCCCAAACCACGAAGACCACCACAGCTAACCCAAACTCCACGTTTAAAGTAGAAGAGCAATTGTTCTCAGGTCATATTCCATAGCTATGGTCCATACTCCTTTGCTGTTGCATCACTGTATTTACTCATACCAACTACTTTCAAATTTGAAGGATCCAATTGAAACTCCAATGGTGCAACAGGTATGTTTTAAACCTATTTCTTTAACTGGATTGTTGTTCTAACTTCTTGCTCTATGTTGATTTCAGTTTAAGTTGTATAAACAGTTATGTTCTCATGTGATGCACATTACAAGTGTTGCCAATGTTGTGTAGTTTCTCACACTTATATTCTATCTATGCTGCTGTGTCTTAAAAATATATGAGTTGAACTGTGTCTCTATCTTGATTAGGGAACATAAACTAGAATGATATGGACAATACAGTGACCATAGTACATAGATATATGTTTGTTTCATGCTGTTATCCTGTCCACCTTACACTGAACAGGTTTACCAAAATGACTTTGGTATACTACAAGCTAAACCTGTGATGTGTCTGCTTGTTTCTCTTGTAATATGCAAACAGAATATTGGAGAAGAGCACCCCACTATCCAATGATAGAGAAAGTAATGCAGATAAGGTTCGAGATAGTGAGACAACCCTGTTGGTCTCCAAGAAAGGTGATAAAAACAATCTTGTAGACAGTGAGAAAACCCCACAGTCCTGCGTTGATGTAGTGTTCGAGTTACTGGCCAGTACTGCTGGCACAAGCTCTTCGAACTCGCTGCCTGAATCACTTCAGCTTCTTCAGTATCAGTTACAAGCTGAAAGGCATCCGACAGCTGTGCTGCAGCAAGAAGCCGAAGGACAGAGGAAGTCCCTGCAGAATTCAGATGCGTACTTTCTTGTGCAACAGCAAGCGCTGGAGGATTTAAGCGCCAAACAAGAGAAAGTTAATAAGCTTGCTAAGCATCTTGCCAGCATTATGGGTACCCAGGATATTGTTTCTTGAACTCATCTGAAGTGGTTTCAGTTCTGGACTTGTTTTGCTGCAGCGTTTATATGCTGCTGTGTTCCCTATATTTGCACTGGTGGCGGACTTTGATGCCCAGTGGATGTAATATGTGTAATAGCTGTGATAGCCTAGCATAAGTTGCTTGCTTATTTATTTCCTTGTTGTCTTTTTTATTTGTTTGCTTGTAGTCAGTGCAGTTCTTTTTCCGCGGTTTGCTAGTGGCTGCAATAACCTATTTTTTAAAACTAGGCCACAATAACCATGGGCTAATATTTACTGTAGTGACACAGGGCCTCCTACGGGACGTAGAAACATTGGGCCTTCTATGGGCCGTAGAAATAGTAGGCCTTCTACGGGCCGTAGAAACATTGGGCCTTCTACGGGTCGTAGAAACATAGGGCCTTCTACGGGCCGTAGAAACAATGGGCCTTCTACGGGTCGTATCATCAATGGGCCTTATACGGGCCGTATGATCGATTGGCCGAACATGGGCCAATAACAGGCCGCATTATGCCGTAAACGGGCTAGAGTTGGAATCGTCCGTTCATGGGCCGACCATAACGGGCCATCGTTAATAGGCCGTATTTGATGACGCTATGAAAACGGCCCAATGTATTAACGGACCACAAACGGGCCGACTATAACCACGAGCTGGATTTGGCCCACAAGCAGAAAATGACAGTAATGGGCCGTAAGTAAACGAATGCTGGAAATGAGCCCAAGAATAAATGGGCTCTGAGAAGGCTGAAACATAACATGGGCTGGAAACGGCCCAACGGAATAACGGGCCATCAATGGGTATAAAGTGATACACTGTTCATTACGGGCCAGTTTCACCACGGGCCGTTAATGGGTGTAAAGTGATACACTGTTCATTGCGGGCCAGTTTCATCACGGGCCATTAATAGGCCAAGAGTTACATAGGGCCTCATATGGGCTGAAAGACGTCATGGGCCATACATGGGCCAGAAGTGAAAACGGGCTGGAATCATATTGGATGGCCCAAATGACGCTACTAGGCCTAACTCGGATAGGGCATAACGGGCCTTGGGTTAGCGGGCTATAAATGGGCTATATGCGAACAGACCGTTAACAGGCTTTCCATGGGCCGGCCCGCCACCTTTTGACCAAGTCAAACGGCCCGACCTTTTCACAGGAATGGGCCTCTACTGGGTCGTGCCACGTGTCGACGTATCATAGGCGCCTTCTGTCCAATGAGTGGATGACATCTGTCCCAACGATGAGCCGACACATGTTTCCTCCAGCCAATGATGATTTTACACGTGGAAAATCCCCATTGGTCGGGGCTGTTAACGGGTTATCGGATCCAAAACCCGACCCGATAGCTTAAGGTGTTCCGTTACGGTGGATGCCACGTGTCGGTCACCCTTGACGAAAGCACTTCTATGACACGTGATTTATCGTCATGGAAGTGAACACTTCCGTGATGATAATTCTGGTAATGTCATGGAACACTTCTATGACAGCACAGGTATGACTATCTTCATTCTGTCATAAAATCGTCATGGATGTACATGCATGACAAAAAACGCAACCTACTATGACAAACACGTATCATCATGGAAGTGTATTTTTTTGTAGTGTACTATGGAAACTAATCCTTTGAGGGGCTTGTTCGGGGTATCTTCGCCCCGAACAGTAGAGCAAAGAGTTGCTCCTCAACCTACTGAACCTACTGAAAATGTTTACTTTGAGATTCCTTCGGGTATGATAGAGAAACTGCTAGCTAATCCCTTTGCAGGAGATGGAACATTGCATCCCGATTTACACCTTATCTTTGTGGATGAAGTTTGTGGATTATTTAAGCTTGCAGGTATACCCGATGATGTTGTTAAGAGGAAGGTCTTCCCTTTATCTTTGAAGGGAGACACATTGACATGGTATAGGCTATGTGATGATACGGGATCTTGGAACTATAAACGATTGAAGTTGGAATCTCACCAAAAGTTCTACCCTATGCATCTTGTTCATCTTGATCGTAATTACATATATAATTTTTGGCCTCGTGAAGGAGAAAGCATCGCTCAAGATTGGGGAAGACTTAAGTCAATGTTATATTCATGCCCCAATCATGAGCTCTCAAGAGATATGATTATTCAAAAAAATTATGCTTGGCTTTCTCTTAATGATCGCAACATGCTTGATCCTTCCTGTGCTGGTTCTTATATGCTGAAGACTATTGAATTCAAGTGGGACTTATTGGAAAGAATTAAACGCAACTCTGAAGATTGGGGTTCCGATGATGGTAAGGAGTCAGGTATAACACCTAAGTTTGATTGTGTTAAATCTTTTATGGATACGATACTTTTCGTGGATTTAGCGCTAAATATGGACTTGAGTCTGAGATAGTAGCTGCTTTTTGTGAATCTTTTGCTACTCACGTTGATCTCCCTAAGGAAAAGTGGTTTAAATATAATCCTCCCACTGAAGTAAAAGTAGTTGCACCTAGTACAGTTGAAGAAAAGACTATCACTTATAATGATCCTATTGTTCCTACTACTTATGTTGAGAAACCATCTTTTCCTGTTAGGATGAAGGATCATGCTAAAGCTTCAACTGTTGTTCATAAGAGTAATACTAGAACTTATACAACCCCTGAGCAAACTAAAGTTGAACCTAGTATTGCTATGGTTAAAGATCTCTTGGATGATAATATAGATGGGCATGTTATTTATTTCTATGGTGAAACTGCTAATATTGCTAGACCAGATGCTAAGAACATAGACCTGTTGTAGGCATGCCTGTTATTTCTGTTAAAATAGGAGATCATTGTTATCATGGCTTATGTGATATGGTTGCTAGTGCTAGTGCAATACCCTTTTCCTTATATAAAGAAATGATGCATGATATTGTACCCACTGAGTTAGAAGGTATTGATGTTACTATTAAGCTTGCCAATAGTGATACCATTAAACCCGTTGGGATTGTTAGAGATGTAGAAGTCTTGTGTGGGAAAGTTAAATATCCTTCTGATTTTCTTGTTCTCGATTCCCCACAAGATGACTTTTGTCCCATTATATTTGGTAGACCCTTCTTGAATACAGTTAATGCTAGGATTGATTGTGAAAAGGATATTGTTACAATTGGCTTAGGGGATATGTCTCATGAGTTTAATTTTGCTAAGTTTCGTAGACAACCCCGTGATAAAGAATCACCTAGTAAGGATGAGATTATTGGTCTTGCTTCTATTGCCGTGCCTCCTACTGATCCGTTAGAACAATATTTGGTAGACCATGAAAATGATATGTTTATGGATGAAATAAGGGAAATAGATAAAGTAATCCTTCAACAGGGTCTTATTCTGAACACAACTTGACTGTTGAAATCCTAGGGGACCCCCTCTACCCAAGGGTGATCCCGTGTTTGAGCTCAAACCTTTACCTGATAATCTTAAATATGCTTATCTTGATGAAAAGAAGATATATCCTATTATTATTAGTGCTAACCATTCAGAGCAAGAAGAGGAAAGCTTATTGAAAAATCTGAAGAAGCACCGTGCTGCTATTGGATATACTCTGGATGACCTTAAGGGCATTAGTCCCACTCTATGCCAACACAAAATAAAAGTGGAGAAAGATGCCAAACCAGTTAGAGATCCTCAACAACGGTTAAACCCTAAGATGAAAGAAGTGGTAAGAAAGAAGATACTAAAGCTCCTTGAGGAATGTATAATTTATCCCGTTACTGATAGTGATTGGGTAAGTCCTGTCCATTGCGTTCCTAAGAAGGGAGGTATTACTGTCGTTCCTAATGATAAAGATGAATTGTTCCCGCAAAGAATTATTACAGGTTATAATATGGTAATTGATTTCTGTAAATTAAATAAAGCTACTAAGAAAGATCATTACCCTTTACCTTTTATCGATCAAATGCTAGAAAGACTATCCAAACATACACATTTCTGCTTCCTAGATGGTTATTCCGGTTTCTCTCAAATACCTGTGTCAGCGGAGGATAAATCAAAAACTACTTTTACTTGCCCTTTCGGTACTTTTGCTTATAGATGTATGCCTTTTGGTTTATGTAATGCACCTGCTACCTTTCAAATATGCATGATGGCTATATTCTCTGACTTTTGTGAAAAGATTTGTGAGGTATTCATGGATGATTTCTCCGTTTATGGATCCTCTTTTGATGATTGCTTGAGCAACCTTGATCGAGTTTTGCAGAGATGTGAAGACACTAGTCTCGTCTTGAATTGGGAAAAGTGCCACTTTATGGTTAATGAAGGCATTGTCTTGGGGCATAAAATTTCTGAAAGAGGTATTGAAGTTGATAAAGCTAGAGTTGATGCAATTGAAAATATGCCATGTCCCAAGGACATTAAAGGTATAAGAAGTTTCCTTGGTCATGCCAGTTTTTATAGGAGGTTCATTAAGGAATTTTCTAAAATCTCTAGGCCTCTGACTAATTTATTGCAAAAATATATTCCTTTTGTCTTTGATGATGATTGTGTAGAAGCATTTGAAATACTTAAGAAAGCTTTGATCACTTCACCTATTGTTCAGCCACCTGATTGGAATTTACCCTTTGAAATTATGTGTGATGCTAGTGATTATGTTGTAGGTGTTGTTCTAGGGCAAAGAGTTGATAAGAAATTGAATGTTATCCAGTATGCTAGTAAAACTCTTGATACTGCCCAGAGAAATTATGCTACTACTGAAAAAGAATTCTTAGCAGTTGTATTTGCTTGTGATAAGTTCAAACCTTATATTGTTGATTCTAAAGTTACTATTCACACTTATAATGCTGCTATTAAATATCTTATGGAAAAGAAAGATGCTAAGCCTAGACTTATTAGATGGGTTCTCTTGCTCCAAGAATTTAATTTGTATATTATTGATAGAAAGGGAGTTGAGAACCCCGTTGCAGACAACTTGTCTAGGTTAGAGAATATTCTTGATGACCCACTACCTATTGATGATAGCTTTCCTGATGAACAATTAGCGGTCATTAATGCTTCTCGTATTCCTCCATGGTATGCTGATTATGCTAGTTATACCGTTGCTAAATTTATACCACCTAGTTTCACATACCAGCAAAAGAAAAAGTTCTTTTATGATTTAAGACATTACTTCTGGGATGACCCACACCTTTATAAAGAAGGAGTAGATGGTGTTATTAGACGTTGTGTACCTGAGCATGAACAGGAACATATCCTACGCAAGTGTCACTCCGAACCATATGGAGGACACCACACTGGAGATAGAACTGCACACAAGGTATTGCAATCCGGTTTTTATTGGCTTACTCTCTTCAAGGATGCTCGTAAGTTTGTCTTGTCTTGTGATGAATGTCAAAGAATTGGTAATATTAGTAAACATCAAGAAATACCTATGAATTATTCTCTTGTTATTGAACCATTTTATGTTTGGGGCTTTGATCATATGGGACCTTTTCCTGCCTCTAATGGATACACACATATTCTAGTTGCTGTTGATTACATTACTAAGTGGGTAGAAGCTATTCCAACTAGTAGTGCTGATCATAACACCTCTATTAAGATGCTTAAAGAAGTTATTTTTCCGAGGTTTGGAGTCCCTAGATATCTTATGACTGATGGTGGTTCACATTTTATTCATGGTGCTTTTTGTAAAATGCTTGCTAAGTATGATGTTAATCATAGAATTGCATGTCCTTATCACCCACAGTCTAGTGGTCAAGTAGAGTTGAGCAATAGAGAGCTCAAATTAATTTTGCAAAATACTGTAAATAGATCTAGGAAGAATTGGTACAAGAAACTTGATGATTCATTATGGGCCTATAGAACTGCATATAAAAATCCTATGGGTATGTCTCCATATAAGATGGTTTATGGAAAATCATGTCACTTACCTTTCGAACTTGAACATAAAGCATATTGGGTTATTAAATAGCTCAATTATGACTTCAAACTTGCCAGAGAGAAGAGGTTATTTGATATTAGCTCACTTGATGAATGGAGAACCCAAGCCTATGAGAATGCCAAGCTGTTCAAAGAAAAAGTTAAACGATGGCATGACAAAAGAATACAAAAGCGAGAATTTAACGTAGGTGATTATGTGTTGCTATTAAACTCTCATTTAAGATTTTTTGCAGGAAAACTTCTCTCTAAGTGGGAAGGTCCTTACGTTATCAAGGAGGTCTATCATTCTGGTGCCATAAAAATCAACAACTTCGAAGGCACAAGTCCGAGGGTGGTGAACGGTCAAAGAATCAAACATTATATCTCAGGTAATCCTATCAATGTTGAAACTAATATTATTGAAACTGTAACCCCAGAGGAATACATAAGGGACACTTTCCAGAACGTTTCAGACTCCGAAAAGGAATAGGTATGTGGTATGGTAAGTAAACTGACTCCAAAACAATTCTAATGACAATTTTCCTCCATTTTGGAATATTTAAGAATTTTAGAAAGAAAAAAGTAATCCGTGAAGGACACGAGGCCTCCACGAGGGTGGAGGGCGCGCCCACCCTTACTTGGCGCGCCCCCCTATCTCGTGGGCACCTCATTTGCCTCCCGGACTCCATTTTCTTGCACGTTACTTCTTTTGGTCGATAAAAATTCATTATATAATCTCCCGAAGGTTTTGACCACCATATCACGCAAAATCCTCTATTTTTGTTTTGATCTGTTCCTGTTGCAGATTTAGAGCAAGATGTCTTCTCAAGAGTCAGTCGGGGAGAGTCGGGTGTCTCACCCGACACCAGGTCCAGGAGCAAACCGCGATGCTTATCACTTTGGGCCACCAACGGAGGATGAGATGGAGGCCGATTTGAAAAGGATAGATGCCATGGAGGAGGATCAAGAAGTTACATCTCGCTTCCAAGCAGGATTCATGATGGGGGAACTACAGAGCTCAGCTATTCCAAACTCAGTCATCCCTTCCAATGTTAAATTTCTTTCTTATGAAAATATGAAAAAGAGTGTCACTTGTTCTCCAGAAGCTATGCAGCATCCTTGGGTAAAAGGAGCTTTAGCCGTCACGGGCAAGCTCTGCAAGGAAAATATGGACCTCAAGCAACAAGTCAATAAGCTCGAGGAGGAGAATCATATCCTGAGGGGCATCATCGCTAAGAAGATCACAACACCAACTTTGAAGAAGGAGACTTAATCGCATGGGTATGGGCACTCCCCTTGGCAACCGCCAAGCTTGGGAGAGGTGCCCCGATATCGTATCACCATCACACTCCTATCTTTACCGTTTTACTTAGTTCGATCCTTTTAGTAATATCTTGATCTAGTAGAATAAAGTTTTGGTATGAAGTAGTTTTGAGTTTTGCTTTGTGATCTCTTTATGTAATCGAGTCCGTGAGCTATATAATAAAGATTAGTGTTGAGCCAAGGGCTTTGCTATCTTGCTATGATCTTGAGAAAATAGAAAGAACAGAAAGAAATAAAAGAGTTCATATTGATCTTATGGATAGTAATGACTTCACATATAAAGAGTATGAGGCATAAAAGTTGTTGAGAATTGACAAACGTAGTTTTGGTCATCGTTGCAATTAATAGGAAGTAATAAAGAAAGAGAGGTTCTCACATATAAATATACTATATTGGACATCTTTTATGATTGTGAGCACTCATTAAGTATGACGTGCAAAAGAGTTGATGTTGGACAAGGAAGACAATGTAATGGGTTATGTTTTCTCACATCTCAGTTAAAGTATATTGTCATGGATCTTTCAAACATGTTGAGCTTGCATTTCCCCCTCATGCTAGCCAAAAACTCCTTGCACCAAGCAGAGATACTACTTGTGCTTCCAAATATCCTTAAACCCAGTTTTGCCCTGAGAGTCCACCATACCTACCTATGGACTGAGTAAGATCCTTCAAGTAAGTTATCATGTTGCAAGCAATAAAAATTGCTCTCTAAATATGTATGACTTATTATTGCGGAGAAAATAAGCTTTATACGATCGTGTGATATGGAAGTAATAAAAGTGACGAACTGCATAATAAAGGTTCCTATCACAAGTGGCAATACAAAGTGACATTCTTTTGCATTAAGATTTTGTGCATCCAACCCTAGAAGCACATGACAACCTCTGATTCCCTCTGCGAAGGGCCTATCTTTTACTTTATGTCTCTACATTATGCAAGAGTCAAGGTGATCTTCACCTTTCCCTTTTTCATTTTATCCTTTGACAAGCACCTCATGTTGGAAAGATCCTGATATATATATCCAATTGGATGTAAGTTAGCATGAACTATTATTGTTGACATCACCCAAAGGTGAATACGTTGGGAGGCAAACTTATAAGCCCCTATCTTTCTCATTGTCCGATTAAAACTCCATAACCATAAGTATTGCGTGAGTGTTAGAAATTGTAAAAGACTATATGATGGTTGAGTATGTGGACTTGCTGAGAAGCTCTATTCTTGACTCTTTCTGATGTTATGATAAATTGCAATTGCTTCAATGACTGAGATTTTAGTTTGTTAGTTCTCAATGAAGTTTCTGAACCATACTTGACATTGTGAATAGATTGTTACTTGAGCATGAGAAATCATATGACAAAATTTGTATATGTTGATGTCATAAGAATGATCATGATGCCCTCATGTCCGTATTTTATTTTTATCGACACCTCTATCTCTAAACATGTGGACATATTTTTTGATTTCGGCTTCCGCTTGAGGACAATTGAGGTCTAAGCTTGGGGGAGTTGATACATCCATTTTGCATCATGCTTTTATATCGATATTTATTGCATTATGGGCTGTTATTACACATTATGTTATTATTGTTGAGATAACTTGCACTAGTGAAAGTATGAACCCTAGGCCTTGTTTCCTAGCATTGCAATACCGTTTACACTCACTTTTACCACTTGTTACCTTGCTGTTTTTATATTTTCAGATTACAAATACTCATATCTATCATCCATATTGCACTTGTATCACCATCTCTTCGCCGAACTAGTGCACCTATACAATTTACCATTGTGTTGGGTGTGTTTTGGACACAAGAGACTCTTTGTTATTTGGTTGCAGGGTTGTTTGAGAGAGACCATCTTCATCCTACACCTCCCATGGATTGATAAACCTTAGGTCATCCACTTGAGGGAAATTTGCTATTCTCCTACAAACCTCTTCACTTGGAGGCCCAACAACATCTACAAGAAGAAGGTTGTGTAGTAGACATCAAGCTCTTTTCTGGCTCCGTTGCCGGAGAGGTGAGTGCTTGAAGGTATATCTTTAGACCTTGCAATTGAATCTTTTCGTTTCTTGTTTTATTACTAGTTTAGTTTATAAAAGAAAACTACAAAAAAATGGAATTGAGTTTGCCTCATACGCTTCGTCTTTTTAATATCTTCCGTGAGAATGATGGAAACGAAAATTGTGCCCAAATGCTAGAAAAAGAAGTCTATAAAATGTTTGGTACCAAATCTTTGAATGATGAGCATGATTGCAATGTTGTTAGTATGAACGCTTTGAATATCCATAGTACTAATGATGATTGCACTAGTCATGATGAAAATGTCTCTTATAAGCATGTCAATTTTTGTGGAGTGCATAGAGTTTGCAAGTACACACAAAATAGGGAAGATAGATTTTGCAAGAGGCATAAGTATTTAGAAACTAAATGGTTGCAAGAAAGGCTAGATGTGAGTGCTGAAAATTTAAAATATCTTTACCATACTTGTTAACTTTGCAATGAACATGGTCATTTAAATCTCCGATGCAAATTGTTTCATGATCGAATCATGTCCAAAAATTGTGATGACTTGATTTCCCTTGCGCATCATAAGGAACTTAGTTTGCTTTTTGGGTTATGATGAAATGAAATGTTTAACTAAGCATATTCCAGAATTTAACCTTAAGAAATTTCTTGATATTGATCTAGAGGAAATTTATATGTATTGTGCGGTTAATTGCATTGAAAATCCTTATATTGCCAATTACATAAAGAAAAGAAAGCAAATAGAAGATGAAGAGAATATTAATGAAAGGGAAGAGACTTCCCAATATCCTCCTATTATTTCTTATGATGAATCAGGTAACGAGGAGGAGCTTTCTATTCAACCAATCTCATCAATAAGGAGCTCAAAAAAGAGGGTTAAGCCCACACATGATGTGAAGAAGAAAAAGAAAAGACGGAGAAGCAAAGGTAGAAAGGTATCCCCCCAAATGATGTTGCTCCTATTACTCATTGTGATGATGATAATTACTATACTATTAGTGCTATCCATACTATTAATGATGAGAGTGATTATGCTTATGATATGAAAAGGCCCAAGCTTGGGGAAGCTATGTTTGATGAGGATGACATATTTGAGAATATGTTTGCTTCAATTAATGTTTTTCCCAAGCTTGGGGATGCTACGTCTAATGAAGATGGTATTTTTAGCCTCCCAAGTTATGATATGCAAAGTTGTTATGATGATAGCATGCCTCCTACCTATGATGATTATATTGATGAAAGTGGGTTTGGAAGAGTGTCAACTTTAGGAAGTAATGATCCTGCTATTTTGGAGGATGTTGCATCTTATAATATTTATGGAAGTGGATTTGGAGAGGTCATGACTTTATTTAGTGATGAATCCACTATTTTGGAAGAGGTTTCAATTGATTATGATGAGAACAAAGTTGCTACTTATGATGATTATTGTGATGAAACTTATGCTATAAAAAGTAGTGATGATTATATTTATAAAAATTGTCATGATTATGATTACCCTTTTTCTGAACATTACTCTTTTAATGTGGAAACAATTTATAGTATTCAAGTCTCTTATGATACTCCCACTATTCCAAATGAGAAGAATTTTGCTTATGTGGAGAGTAATTAAAATTATGTGCTTGTAGATCATGAAAATAATGCTTTATGTGATGGTTATATTGTTGAATTCATTCATGATGCTACTGAAAATTATTATGAGGGAGGAACATATGCTTGTAGGAATTGCAATAATATCAAGTTTCCTCTCTATGTGCTTAAAATCTTGAAGTTATGCTTGTTTTGCCTTCCTATGCTAGTTGATTATTGTTCCCATAAGTTGTTTGCTCACAAAATCCCTATGCATAGGAAGTGCATTAGGCTTAAATGTGCTAGTCATATGCTTCATGATGATCCCATTATGTTTCAATTCTTATCTTTTATGTGAGCATTATTGTCATCATCATTCCTAGCTAGAAAGGCATTAAAGAAAAGCGCTTGTTGGGAGATAACCCAATATTTACCCTTACTGTTTTTGTGTGTCCACATGATTATGCTACTGTAGTAATCATGTTTTATAGATTTTTTTCAATAAAGTGCCAAGTAAGACCTTTAGGATAGCTTACGGTGATAGTTGTGTTGATCCTGCTGAAAATCAGAAACTTTTGCACCCACTAAATTAGTTTTGATAATTCACAGAAACGTGATTTTGATATGATTCTTTTTGCGCTGGATTTGTGCAAAACTTTCCCAGGTTTTCCTAATTCCGTGGGATTTGTGGAGTTACATGAGTATTCTAGAGTTACAGATTACTACAGACCATTCTGTTTCTGACAGATTATGTTTTCTATGTGTTGTTTGCTTATTTTGATGAATCTATGAGTAATATCGGAGGGTATGAACCATAGAGAAGTTGGAATACAGTAGATATTGCACCAATATGAATTTAGAATGAGTTCATAGCAATACCGAAGTGGTGATTTATTTTCTTATACTAACGGAGCTTACGAGTTTTCTGTTGAGTTTTGTGTTGTGAAGTTTTCAAGCTTTGGGTAAAGATTCGATGGACTATGGAATAAGGAGTGGCAAGAGCCTAAGCTTGGGGATGCCCAAGGAACTGCAATGTAATATTCAAGGAAAACCAAGAGCCTAAGCTTGGGGATGCCCCGGATGGCATCCCCTCTTTCGTCTTCATTCATCGGTAACTTTACTTGGAGCTATATTTTTATTCACCACATGATATGTGTTTTGCTTGGAGCATCATTTTATTTTATTTTGTTTTGCTTGCTATTTGAATAAAATACCAAGATCTGACTACTCATTGATCTTCACTTATATTGGAGTGGTTTGTCATTTACTCGTGTGCTTCACTTTTATCCTATGAGTAAATGGTTGAATGATTTGAATATCATAAATGTGAAATTATATATGTTTCATATGCTTATCCCATGGGGATTAATGACTTCACATATACGAAGTAGAGGTGGTAAATTTATTGAAGATTAGCAAACATTGTATTGGTCACTTGAACAATTCATGAGAGAATATTGAAGGAAGAGAGATTTCACATATAAATATACTATCTTAGACACCTTCTGTGATTGTGAGCCCCATTAATTATTTTCAAACCTGAGAAAATTAGTTGAAATTGGACAAGGAAGACAACATAATGAGTTATGCTTGGGTATATTTGTATAGAAGTTATATTGTTATAGATCCTCCACCATGTGGTGCTTGCTATTTAGAATCCTTTGCTAGCCAAAATTTCTGTACTAAGCGGGAATACTGCTTTTGCATCCAATTTCCTTGAACCAAGTTTCTTCCATGAGTGTCCACCATATCTATCTATATGCGGTATTTACCTGCCGTTCCAAGTAAATTTGCATGTGCCAACTCTAAACATCTGTTTTGTATGCCTGAATCGCTCATGTAGCGACTAGGGGATGTCAGTATCTTCCATGCTAGGTGGGTTATTCTCATGATGAGTGGACTCCGCTCATCATTCACGAGAAAAATGGCTGGTAACTGGGATGCCCAATCCTATGATCAAAAGATCAAAAACAAATCACAAATAATGTAAACAAAACTCCCCCAGGATTGTTGTTAGTTGGAGGCACCCGTTGTTTCGGGCAAGCCGTGGATTGATGATTGTTTGTGGAAGGGGGAGTAAAAACTTTACCATTCTGTTTGGGAACCGCCTATAATGTATCTAGTATGGAAGATATTAGGAACTCTTGGTTGTTATGTTGACAATGAAAGCATGCCTCTCAAAATTATTTTCATCTCTGTTTAAAAGCTTCGAGCTCTGGCACCTCTACAAATCCCTGCTTCCCTCTGCGAAGGGCCTATCTTTTACTTTTATGCAAGAGTCAGTAGCATTCCTTCTCATTCCAACCTACTCTTTAGTTGGCAAGCATCATGTGATGGGGAAAGATCTAAGCATATATGGCTATTCAAATATATTTGATCATGAATTATTACTGTTGACAATTATCTATATGATAAGTAAGTTGGGAGGCGAAACATTAAGCCCCTATCTTTCTCTGTGTTCGATCGATGCTATTTGTTCTAAAAATATGCTTTGAGTGGTAGCAATCATGGAAGACTATATGATAGTTGAGTATGTGGGATTTGCTAAATCAAAGCTCTTGCATAGACCCTTCCTGAAAATAAGATGAATTGCAATTGTTTGATGACTGAGAACATAGTTTGCTAGTTTTCAAGAAAGTTTATGGTCTATGCTTTAACATTTGAATAGCTTGCCACTTGATCATGAGAAGTTTTATGAGATGAGCTACTGTTGTCGGAGTAATGGGCCACGGGTAGGCTAACCCGAGCCCCAGAACCTTTCAAAACATCGGGGCAGACTGCGCCCCTCAAGACCCCACAATGAAGAGCCGCCTCCTGGGAGTCGGCAACAACTGTCCCTCACGGCCGAGTTCCAGGGACGACTTCGAATTAAGCCGACTCTTGGCTGATGACTTCGAGATGAGCCGACTCTCGGCTGGCGACTCCAAGCTAAGACGACTATGGGAGTCAGCCCGCGACTCCAACCTTCTCCTACCTTCGCCACGATGGACAGGGGCGGGGTACAGTCATTGCGTGGCCGTCTCTACCCTGCCTACGAGGGGTTGGCATGGCTACAGTGCGCCGTATCGCTGGAGATCTCCATCGTGGCGCGACACTGTTGCCATGCCTGCCCTGACCTCAACCTCAGTGGGCGGCGCACTGTGCCCACGACGACCTACCTGTACGGCCCGGAGACGGCGGGACCGCCCGTCAGCGGGAGAACAGAAGACGGCGAGAGCGCCCCGAACACGGACCCGTGGGAGTCGGCCCCCTGGAGTCGGCCAGCCCCTCCCACGGGCCCCGCACGCCATTAACCAGACAAGACGGGGAATGGCGACAGTGATCGTCCGCCAGACGGTGGCACTGTTGCCATGACCCCATGACCAAGCTAGCATCATCAGAAGCACCGCTACAGTACCAGGCCTGTCAGTGGGGCCCGCCAGTCAGCGGGCCCCAGTAGTCGGCGGAGAAGATGGCGGCCTGAGAGACAGACGGCTGGGACCCGCGCCCAGCCGGATTACCATTGTATCCCTGGGGGGGGGGGCAGGCCTATATAAGCCCCCCGGGGCACCCATGCAAGGGGGATAGCTTCTCTAGGATTAGAACCGATCATATAGGAAGGAAGGAGCTAGCCTTGCCCTCTCCTACCTCTAGAAAGCAGCTCTAGGAGCAACCTTGTATTCACTTTGCCATGGTGATCATGCGGAGACCCCGCAGAGCAGCAGTAGGGGTGTTATCTCCTCGGAGGGCCCTGAAGCTGGGTAAGATCCGTCGGCGTGCATGTCTTCGCCTCATCCCGCTTCCGGGCACCGGCGACGTTCTACTCGCTCCCACCATGATAAGCCATCCGTTGGCATATGTCGTACCAAACCCCCGACATTTGGGGCCCACCGTGGGGCGAGGTGCACCTTCGTCCGGAGACCTGGTCTGGGCGGGAACCCTATTCCTCCCTGGCGAGCACAGCCAGCCCGGAACACCAGACGGAGTCTGCGCCGACGCGCTCCATGGCGCTAAGATCGCCTGCGCAGCCGGCTGCCTCGCCGAACTTATCGGCGAGGTTCGCCTCTCCGACGAGCCTGCATCCGACGCAGGCACGGGCGGCCCCGAGAGCCTCCTCGCGGGCCTCCTCGACCAACTCCATGTTGCAGGCGAACCTACCGTAGACCTAGAGTCCATTGGCTCCACCGACCCTATGCTGGTCGACTCCGACACCGTGTCGCTCGACGCGTTCCCCACCAACATGGTGGTCTACGACGAGCCGCTCCCTTGCGCAGAGAGCGGCGGAAGCACCGTCACGGAGGTTCTCGTCCTCGACCATGGCGAGCGCTCCGGCGAAGGCGCTCACGACCCGCTCGACGCGGCTCTGCGAGACCTGTCCGCGCCGATTCCGGGAGACGTTGACGCCGAGACGCTGGAGGCGCGCCGCCTTCAGCTCGTCGAGGGCGCGAAGAAGCTGGCAAGCATGAGACGCTTGTCAGAAGCCTACCAGCGTGAGATGGATCGCACCATGGGCGGCTCGCTGGCTCCGACTGGGCCCAGCCGCCTAGGCGCGGTCCGGCAACGCGGCGTGGCGATCGCCAAACTGTTTGGGGCCGATCGCCCTGTGTACGCCATGCCTGCGGAGAACTTCCGCGCCGCCCAGGCGGCGGCGGACGAGCTCGACAACTTCGGAGGCGAAGAGCGCCGCCTGATGACGGAGCAAGTTCAGCAGCTCCTCGACGCAGCTGCCGCGCAGAATGAAGCCGGCTGCCGTACGGAAGCGCCGCAATGACAAAACGACGACCTGCCACCCCACCGAGATCAAGAACGTCTCGGACGCCGACTGGCGGAGTCCGCGGCAAGAAAGACAAGGAGCCGGCTGTCAGCCACAGTCGGACTCGGATCACTATCGAGCGCGACCAAGACGGCCGCCCCAAGGCAGTGGAATGGCGGGACGACTATCTGCCTCCCCCTCCTCGTAGAGAAAGGCGAGTCTCCCCGCCACTCATAGAGCATCCGACTCTCGGCGACCGCCTTGGCCGCCGAGAGGGAGTCGGAGAGAATGACGCCCGCCACCGGATCGACCGACTCCACCGATCCCTGGCGCTGGAAGAAGAAGACGAGTTGGGTCCTCCCTGTTTCGGACCCCGCATCCGAGACAAGCCCTTTCCCAAAGGGTTCACGCTCCCCCGAGACACGCCCAAGTACACCGGCACCGTGAAGCCGGAGGACTGGCTGATTGATTACACCACGGCCATCAATATAGCGAACGGCAACAAACGTGTTGCCGTAAGGTATGTTCCACTCATGCTCCGGGGCACGGCCCGGACATGGTTGAACAGCCTGAAGCCCCGCAGCATCAACAGCTGGGTCGACTTCACCGAGGCCTTCGTCCGCAAATTCACGAGCACGTACAAGTGACCTCCCAAGCCTCGCCAACTCTCCTTGTGCGTGCAAGGCCCCGACGAGTCCACTCGCGACTACATCACGCGCTGGGCCGAACTTCGGAACTCTTGCGAGGGCGTGCACGAGGTGCAGGCTATCGAGTACTTTACTGCCGGGTGCAGAGAAGGCACCCTCCTCAAGCCCAAGCTCCTTTGCGACGAGCCGGAGACCCTCGACGAGCTGCTGGTCATAGCAGACAAGTACGCCACGGCCGACTCCTCCATGAAGGCGGAGATTCAAGTTAGTGCAACTGGCAAAGTAGCCCCTCAGGCTCCAAGAACTCCGGCTGGGGACACCAGTCGGTGGCGGCAGCAAAGCGACCACAAGCGCAAAGCCCCACAGCCGGCTTCCAACAGCCGGCAAGTGGCAACAGTCGAGGACCAACAGCCGGAGGGGCAGCCCCCGACCAAGCGACAGAAAGGCGGCAAGTCCAACTGGTTGCCGGCCTTCTCCTATGAGCAGACTCTAGATGGCCCCTGAAAGTTCCACAGCGGCGCGAAGCTGTCAAATCACACCACCCGGAAATGCCACTGGCTCACCAGAATCACCAAGGGAGACAGCCTACTCCCTCCCCCGCCTGTTGGGCCGCCGCCTCCACCGCCGCCCCAGCAGCCGGCTGTCAGGCCAGTCGGCGCGATACAAGACAAGTTCCCAGATGAGCATGGAGCCTATGTGGTGTTCACCAGGGTGGCTGACGATCGATGCAGCAGGCGGCTGCAGCAGCAAGTGGTGAGCGCAGTCGCGTCAAGCACTCCAGAGTTCATGCACTGGTCCGAAAGGCCTATCAGTTGGAGCAGAGCTGATCACCCAGAGGTAATGCCAAATCCGGGCTCCTATGCCCTGGTCTTAGGCGCCACACTCTCCATAGATAGGCGGGCCGCTCGTTTCCCGCGAGTGTTGATAGACAGAGGCAGCAGTATCAACATCCTGTACAAGGATACCATGGAGAAGTTAGGAATCAAGCAAAGACAGCTTCAGAGCAGCCAGACTGTGTTCCACGGCATTGTTCCCGGCCTTTCCTGCCCGCCAATCGGCAAAATCCTGAGAGATGTCCTCTTTGGGGACAAAGATCATTTCCGCCGAGAGCCAGTTTGGTTTGAAGTGGTGGACCTCGAAAGCCCGTACCATGCATTGCTTGGCCGACCTGCTTTGGCCAAATTCATGGCGGTCCCCCACTACGCCTACCTCAAGATGAAGATGTCGAGTTCCAAGGGGATTCTAACCATAGCCGGCGACTACAGAGAGTCGTCCGCTTGCACGGCCGAAAGCAGTCGGCTGGCCGAGTCCTTGGTGATCGCAGCTGAGAAGCGACTTCTTGATCGGGTTGTGGCGATGGCTGGCAAGCAGCCCGAGATATCGCCCGACCCCAAGGAGTCGGAAGCAGAAGGATCGTTCAAGCCGGCCAGAGAAACGACGAAGATACTCTTGGACCCGGAGCACCCGGAGAGGTACGCTGTCATGGGTACAAACCTTGACAGCAAATAGGAAGGCGAGCTCGTCGATTTCCTCCGTGAGAATCGAGACATCTTCGCATGGTCCCCTAAAGACATGCCAGGTGTACCGACGGAATTCTCCGAGAACAAGTTACATGTCCGGTCTGATGTGAAGCCCATCAGGCAGCCCTTGCGCAGAAGAGAAGAGTTGTTGGAGAAGAGATAGCCCGGCTCCTGGCGGCCGGCTTCATTATGGAAGTATTTTTCCCAGAGTGGCTAGCAAACCCAGTCCTGGTGCTGAAGAAGAACAAGCAGTGGCGGAAGTATATCGACTACACAAGCCTCAACAAAGCCTGCCCCAAGGATCCATTCGCTCTGCCGAGAATTGATCAGGTGATAGACTCCACATCCGGATGCGAGCTGTTGAGTTACTTAGATGCATATTCTGGATATCACTAGATCAAGCTGGACCCGGCTGACAGACTGAAGAACGCCTTCATCACGCCATTTGGTGCCTTCTGCTACCTGACCGTGACGTTCGGCTTGAGGTGTCGGCGCCACCTTTCAGCGTTGCATGCAGAAGTGCCTCCTCAAGCAACTCGGCAGAAATGCCCACGTCTACGTGGATGATGTGGTGGTGAAGACGGAAAAGCGTGGAACACTGTTGGAAGACCTCAAGGAAACCTTTGATAATCTGCGCCGATTCCAGATCAAGCTCAACCCCGAGAAATGCGTCTTCGGAGTACCAGCCGGCCAACTCCTTGGCTTCCTGGTCTCTGAACGTGGCATAGAGTGCAACCCTGTGAAGATCAAGGCCATCGAGAGGATGGAAGCACCCAGACGACTGCTAGACGTGCAAAAGTTCACCGGCTGTTTAGCGTCCATCAGCCGATTCATCAGTCGGCTGGGCGAGAAGGCTCTCCCCTTATATCAGCTCAAGAAGAATACGACCTTTTTCGAGTGGACTCCCAAGGCGGACGAAGCTTTTCTCCAACTGAAGAAAATGTTGACTACGCCCCCTGTGCTGGCGGCCCCGACTCCCAAAGAGCCCATGCTCCTATACATTGCCGCCACCAGTCGGGTAGTCAGCACAGTTATGGTAGTTGAGCGCAAGGAGGAAGGCAAGGCGCTACCTGTCCAGAGACCGGTATATTACCTGAGCGAGGTACTGTCAGCCTCCAAGCAGAACTACCCCCACTACCAGAAGATGTGCTACGGCGTGCACTTTGCCGCCAAGAAATTTAAGCCTTACTTCCAGGAGCATCCAATCACTGTGGTCTCCATAGCCCCACTTGCCGAGATCATCGGAAGCCGAGATGCTTCTGGCTGAGTGGCCAAATGGGCCATCGATCTGGCTCCCTACACCATCTACTACCAGCCCCACACCGCCATCAAGTCGCAAGCACTGGCCGACTTCCTCGCCGACTGGGCCAAGACCCAGTACTTGCCGCCAGCGCCCGACTCCACCCATTGGCAGATGCATTTCGACGGCTCCAAGATGCGCACCGGCTTGGGAGCCGGCGTCGTCCTCACTTCCCCCAAAGGCGACAAGATCAGATATGCGCTGCAGATCCATTTTGCCGCCTCCAACAATGTCGCTGAGTACGAGGCGCTCATTCACGGGCTCCGGCTTGCCAAAGAACTCGGCATTCACGGAATCCTGTGTTATGGCGACTCTGACTTGGTGGTCCAGCAGTCATCTGGCGATTGGGACGCCAATGACGCAAACATGGCGAGCTACCGCTTCCTTGTGCAGCAGCTCAGCAGATACTTCGAGGGGTGCGATTTCCTCCACGTGCCAAGGAATGACACGACCAAGCAGACCCCTTGGCACGAATCGGCTCCACCCACCAAGCAATACCATCCGGTGTCGCCCTTCGGCGCCTCCTCAAGTTGTCTGTCAAGCCTTCACCAGAATCAGACTCCATCTTTGTGCCGGCTCCACCCGAAGAAGTCGGATCCGACTCCAAGAGCGCTCCAGACGAAGCCGGCCCGGGGACTTCAGAACCCGGCCCGGGGACTGTGGGACCAAACCGATGACTCCAGAACTCGGCCCGGGGACTGCTCCAGTCGGCCCGGGGACTTCATCAATCCAGCAAGCGACTGCGGACTCCAACCCACCGCCTCCCAGCCCAGCCGCCCTCGTCCAAGTCACAGTACTGGTAGTCGAAGAAATAGCAGCACCCTCATGGGCACAACCCATCCTCAAGTTCCTGGTGAGCAAAGAACTGCCAATTGATGAAACCTTGGCTCGGCAAGTACAACGCCGAGCGGTAGCCTACACCATAGTCAACAGAGAGTTGGTCAGGCGCAGCGTCACTGGCGTCTACTAGCGTTGCGTCGAGCCAGAGCAAGGCCAAGCGATTCTCAAAGATATCCATCAGGGCGAGTGCGGCCACCATGCGGCTTCAAGAGCACTCGTCGCCAAAGCATTTCGACACAGTTTCTTCTGGCCGACTGCCCTAGAAGAGGCAAAAGAATTGGTTCAAAAGTGCAAAGGGTGCCAGAAGTTCCGCTCCAAGCCACATCAGCCGGCTTCGGCACTCAAAACTATCCCCATCGCCTGGCCCTTTGCGGTTTGGGGCCTGGATATGGTGGGACCATTCAAAACAGCCCGAGGTGGCCTAACTCACTTACTCGTCGCGGTGGACAAGTTCACCAAGTGGATAGAAGTAAAACCCATCAAGAAGTTGAATGGTCCGACTGCGGTGACTTTCATCGCCGACATCACGACTCGGTACGGCATACCGCACAGCATCATCACCGACAATGGCACAAACTTTGCCAAAGGTGCCTTGGCCCGTTTCTGCGCGACTTAGGGCATTCGACTAGACTTAGCGTCCGTTGCCCATCCACAATCAAACGGCCAGGTAGAGCAAGCAAACGGCCTCATCCTGTCTGGCATCAAGCCTCGACTGGTCGAACCACTAGAGCATTCAGACGGTTGTTGGCTTGACGAGTTGCCAGCCGTCCTCTGGAGTCTGCGCACGAATCCAAACAAGTCAACCGGCTTCACACCCTTCTTCCTCGTCTACGGTGCTGAAGCCGTCATCCCAACGGACATAGAGTTCGACTCTCCGCGAGTCACCATGTACACCGAGGAAGAAGAAGAAGAAGCACGTCAAGACGGTGTTGATCTGCTGGAAGAGGGCCGGCTGTTGGCACTCAGCCGGTCCAGCATCTACCAACAGAGCCTGCGCCAATACTACAACAGGAAGGTCAGGCCGAGATCTTTCCAAGAGGGCGACCTTGTGCTCCGGCTGATCCAGCGAACAGCTGGCCAGCACAAGCTGTCGGCGCCTTGGGAAGGCCCCTTCATTATCAGCAAGGTGCTGGGAAACGACTCCTACTACCTGATCGACGCTCAGAAGCCCCGAGCATGCAAGAGGGACGACTCCAGCAAAGAGACGGAGCACCCATGGAATGCAAATCTTCTCCGAAGATTTTACAGTTGATGCAGTATGTATCACGCTACCCTTTGTATTAAAATACCAAGACTTCGGGGCCCCCGAGACGAGCTCGGGACAGCCCTTTTTTGTTATCTATATGATAAGAATTATGTCTTCGAGTATATTACTCTTTGTTATGCCGCTTGGCACCGGGATCGACTAGTCGGCCCGGGGACTCGCCACCTTGCGCTATGAAATGCTTCCCGCAGTCAGACAAGTAGTGTGTGGCGCCTAAGCCGTCTCCTGCCAGAAGCCGCAGCTTGCAGAGCGACTGTTTGGTAGGCAGGAGTAAGGAAGAACGGGCGCCCACACGAAAAATGGCTAAGGACCCAAAGCACAAACATAGCCTAAGACGGCTTCCAGCCTCTCTCAAGCAAAAGCCGACTCATGAGTAGTCGGCTTGCCGCTTTCTTCTAGCCTCTCTTAAGTGAAGCCGACTCGTAAGTAGTCGGCTTACCGCTTTTTATCCGACTTGTTAAAAAGACTCTAAAATGGCCAAGTACTTGCCTTCCCAAAGTAGCCAAGCGTTTGATCCAGTGGCAGTCCGCAGAGCGGTTGTCCGACTGGCAAGGTGGCGACTAAGGGAAGGCACCAAAGGAAAAAGCCAAAAGAGCAATGAGCAAGGAAAGATAGAACTCTGATAAATATTTACATAACATAGGCCCTTGGCCGAATCTTCAAGTAGAAGTTCAAAATACACCCGCGGGTGGAATTGTTCGAATTAACAAAGTTCTTCAAAGACTACTAAGGCAGATAAAATGAAGGCAAAGACGGCAGCCTAGGAGGCGGCATCCGGGTTCAGAGGGTTGGAGGAGACGGCGGTGTCAGGCGTCGGGTTGCCGGCTGGCAGCCTCGGCTTGATCGTCTCCGGCGGCAGCCGCCTTCTCCGGACGCGGCTCGTTGCTGGAGGCGCGGTCGAGCTGAGGCTGGTCGCCCATTCCGTCTTCTGGCGCCTCCATCTCACCTTCATCCTCCGCCTCGCCTTCCTCCTCGGTGCTAGAAGAAATCACCTCCGCCGAGTCCTCGTCGTAATCTGCGTTCATCCCGAACCACTCCGGCGGCGCCTCCCTGTCGTTTTCAGCCCGATCAGGGACAAAGATGCTGGTGTCGGCATAGTCGGCGATCGCCACAGCACGAGCAACGAGGGCGTCTTCCACAGCTACCAGCTCCGCCTGGGCCTCTGACCGGAACACGGCCAGACGGTCCAGGTCCAGCCCTGGATACCACGCCTTGACGAATTCCAAGGCCCGGCGCGCTCCAGCCCGGGCCGAGGAACCCTTCCAAGCCTCAAGACGACCAGCTGCGACCTCCAGCCAGTCGACAGTCCGACTTGCAGTCCGCAGAACCGGCATATCTGGCCACAGGGCGGCAATGGCCTGGGCGTCGGCACACTGAAGCCAGCGCAGCATCCGATGGGCCGGCCGCAGACGAGCCTCGATGCTCAGAAGCTGCTCGTCAAGGGTTCGGGGGGCGTTAGCGGCAATCTCCGCACCACCTGCCCTCCGCGCCTCGCGATCTGCCTAGATGGCCTGAGTGGCCGCCTGCGAGTGGCCAGGAAAGAAGTCTGCCAAGACAAAAAAGAAGCAAGTCAGAATCAGGAGTCGCCCGACCCACAGTCGGCGGCTCAAAGAAAGTAAAGAAACTCACCGTCGACGATGTCCTCAATCTCATGGAAGCCGGAAGTCAGCTGCGCCTCCTTGTTGGTCCAGGAGGAGCGCTCACTCTCGAACTCGGCCAGGAGCGCAACCTCTTTCCTCTCTGCCTCCTCCTGCGCCTTCTTGAGCAGCTCCTTTTGCTCCGCCAGCTGCACGACCAGCAGATCACGCTCCGCGGCAAGCTTGCCGCACTCCTCCCCCTTGGTGCGCAAGGCGGTGTTGGCCTCGCCCAGCTGCTGCTGAAGAGTGGCATTGGCCTCTGAAGAATAAAAAAGAAAGACGTTAAGTCGTCAACAAACAAAGTCGCTGAGAAGATCCGGCCCGACTGCTCAGCAGTCGGCCCGAATCTCGGGGACTACAGCCCGCGGGTGCGCCAGCGCGACCCCGCAAAGAAGAAGGAAGACTCACTCCGACTCTCTGATAAGTCGGCAGTCCGCTTGCTCAGCTCCTCAACATTGCGGTTGAAGGCAGTGACACGGAGGTTGTGGTACTCCTACAATAAGAATGTTTAGACGAAGGTAAGTATCGGAACTCGCTAGGAGGAGTTCTGAGCTGCCTGCTCAGCAGCCGTCTCGAAACTCGGGGACTACACCCAGTGGGTGCGCTGGCGCGCCCCCACAGAGAAGAACAAAGAAAAGCAAAGTCAAAAATGAAGCATACCCAGACGGCTACTCGCGACGCCAGATGCGCCTTGGTGCAGCTCTGGATGGCGTCGCCCTCGGCTCACAGCTTCGACTGAACGTCCAGAAGCGCCTGGTTCAGCGGGCCCGTGCCGCCTCATCGCACCCACCCAACGGGCGCGGCGCTGACGCCTCAGCGTCTGGGATGGACGAGCTGGCGGTGCCGGCCTCCAGCGGCCGTGGCGCTGACGTCGCCTTCTCAAGACGGCGACGCGCTGGCGAGGCGACTTGAAGGAGCAGCTTCGCCACAGACTTGTCCTCAGTCGGCGGCACCGGCGGGCCTGCCGGCTGTTTATCATGCGCACCCCCAGACGGTGGCGGAGGCGGCGGTGGCGGCACGATCGTGTCCGACATGGAGGCCTCGCCGCTCTCCCTCTCCATGACGGGGTTCTCACCGCCGGCTTCCCCAGTCTGCCCCATGAACTCCGGGGGCGGCTGCGCGGAGTTCAGTGGGATGACGAGCAATGCCGACTGGAGGAGCGCCGCCTCCTCAGCTCGCCGCCTTGCCGCCACAGCGGCTTCGGCCTCGTCCAACTTCCTCTGGGTGGAGGCAGCCGCCTTCTCGGCCTCCGCCTTCTCCAGACGGGCGGCTTCGTCCTCGTCGCGCTTCTCCCGCGCGTTCTGCTCTGTCGCCTCCCGAAGGTCGGCGGCGCGATGAATCCGCCGAGTACTGGCGGAAGTCTCCGCCGACCCCATGACGGAGGCGGCGGCGACCCTAGCGAAGGTGAGGGGAGCCCTGAGGCGAAGAAAGCATGTAAAAGATTTGTACAAAAATCCACAAAGAGCAAACAAGTCAAGAGCGGAGGCACTTACGCGGAGACCAGTGGCGGCTTCTTCACTTCCTTGCGGAAGCGGTTGGCCTTTGCGATCGCCTCCTCCCTCTGGGTCGCGGCGGCCGCCCCCTTGAGCTTCTTCGGCCGGCCGCCAAGAAATCTCGGCCCGGCCCGGCGCCTCTTCGCGCCGCCTTGACCACCCAAGCCGGCGGCGGAACTCCCGCTCGGCTGGCCAGCCCTTGATTGGTGGCCTGGGGCGGCTTCCCCCTCGGCATCGTCATCAGGCCAGTCGGCAAAAGTGGCTGACGGCCTTAACACTCCTCCTCCTCCTCCTTCGGCGTCGGCCTCCATCGCCGCGGCCCCCAAGTCCGGGTCGTTGATGTCGCTCTCCGCTCGATCAGGGACGAACTGGCGGGCCGAGCCCGCGGTGCCGGCTAAAGGCTGGATGAGGGGGTTCTGACTCAAGAAAAACCAAAAAGATTGGAAGTCGGATTCGGCTGCAAAGAAGACAAAAGAAGAAGAAAGACGACTTACGACAGGCGGGGGGTTGGCGCGTGAGTACGGCTCCTTGCCGAACTGCCAAGTCGCTGCGAGGTTACAGTTTGAGATATAGTTCACCATGTCCGCCACCTCCGCGTGGGGCATGTCCTTGGAGCAGAGCCGACTCAGATCCCGGTGGCCGCTCATCTGACAGATCAGATGAGGTCGTCCTTGGAGCGAGAGGACTCGGTGCGCCACAAAGGCGGCCAGCAAGTCAGACCCGGTCAAGCCCTCCTACTGCGTCAGAACTCAGAGTCGCGCGACGGCGGCGGCACCAGCGGGAGTCAGCGTCTTGACCCGGTGGGACCAGTTGGGGAGCCTCCCTGCTGGCGCGCCGGCTTTGAAAGGCGGCAGGTTGACCTAGTCGCCGTCTGCGGCGACGTTCTTCACATAGAAGTAAGAACGCTGCCACATCTTCACTGACTTGATTAGCGGGATAGCGGGAAATGGATTGTCGGCCACCGACCTCCGCATCGCGATGAAGGCGCCGCACTGGGCCGGCACGCCGGTGACGTGCGTGCCTAGCTTTGACTGAAAGAACTCTCCCCACAGTTTGATTGTGGGGAGAACGCTGAGGAAGCCTTCGCACAAGGTGGCGAAGGCAGGCAACAGCACCACCGTGTTCGGGGTGAGGTGGTGCGGCTGGAGCCCATGGAACTCCAAGAAGGAGCGGAAGAAGCCACTCGCCGGCAGCCCCAGGCCGTGCATGAGGTGCGAGCGGAATATGACCCGCTCGCCCTCCTCCGGCGCCGGCGATATTTCCCTCTCCGGCGCGGCGCGGGCTCGCACTAGGTCCGCGCCGGGGAGGCGACGCGTCTTGCAGAGGAACTCGATGATGTCATCGTCCACCTCGGAGCCATCCCACATGCCAGAGCGCACGGCAGCAGGTGCGGCGGCGGAGGAGGAGCTCATCGTCGCAAGCGTGGCATAGCTCGGTGCGGCGGCGGCGAGAGGAAGAAGAAGCAAGGAGGAAGCAAGGGGAGTAGGGGAGATGGGCGCGCGTGCTTTGCCGCTCCCTTCCTCCCGCCTACTTATAGGCTCATAGGGCTGAGAAGCCGATGGGGCAGGCATGGGATTAACTGCGCCCCGGCCCCCACGCCCCCCACAATTTACCACACGCAGTAACTGCGTGCAGTTACGGCGTGGGAAACCCAACCGTCCGCACGGCCGTAGCAAATTTGCTCGCGTGCCGAGGCACGGTAGTGGCGGGCCCCGCCTGAGGTCCTGTCCCGTCGCGCGCGTGGCTGGGCAGACTGACCCCGCAACGTGACGCCACGCGATGGACCCGCAACGGGCGGCTGCCCGGAAGCTTATCAGGCACGCCGCCTGGACCCCGCCGCGACATTCAAACCCTCTAAGAGGCAAGACGGCCTTCTACGAGTCCGACTCCAGCTAGTCAGCCTGCAGGAAGAGGGCGAGCGAGGCCGAGATTCCACCCCCGGAGAGATGAAACTATTGAGGCTCCCCGGCGCGTCTCCCGCGGTGCCTCACCAGCTTCGGGGACTACTGTTGGAGTAATGGGCCACGAGTAGGCTAACCCGAGCCCCAGAACCTTTCAAAACATCGGGGCAGACTGCGCCCCTCAAGACCCCACGATGAAGAGCCGCCTCCTGGGAGTCGGCAGCAACTGTCCCTCACGGACGAGTTCCAGGGACGACTTTGAATTAAGCCGACTCTTGGCTGACGACTTCGAGATGAGCCGACTCTCGGCTGACGACTCCAAGATAAGACGACTATGGTAGTCAGTCCGCGACTCCAACCTTCTCCTACCTTCGCCACGATGGACAGGGGCAGGGAACGGTCATTGCGTGGTCGTCTCTACCCTGCCTACGAGGGGTTGGCATGGCTACAGTGCGCCGTATCGCTGGAGATCTCCATCGTGGCGCGACATTGTTGCCATGCCTGCCCTGACCTTAGCCTCAGTGGGCGGCGCGCTGTGCCCACGACGGCCTACCTGTACGGCCCGGAGATGGCGGGACCGCCTGTCAGCGGGAGAACATACGACGGTGAGAGCGCCCCGAAGACGGACCCATGGGAGTCGGCCCCCTGGAGTCGGCCGGTCCTCCCACGGGCCCCGCACGCCATTAACCAGACAATACGGGGAATGGCGACAGTGATCGTCCGCCAGACGGCGGCACTGTTGCCATGACCCCATGACCAAGCTAGAGTCATCAGAAGCACCGCTACAGTACCAAGCCTGTCAGCGGGGCCCGCCAGTCGGTGGGCCCCAGTAGTCGGCGGAGAAGATGGCGGCCTAAGAGACAGACGGCTGGGACCCGCGCCCAGCCGGATTACCATTGTATCCCTTGGGGGCAGGCCTATATAAGCCCCCCGAGGCACCCCATGCAAGGGGGATAGCTTCTCTAGGATTAGACCCGATCATATAGGAAGGAAGGAGCTAGCCTTGCCCTCTCCTACCTCCAAAAAGCAGCTCTAGGAGCAACCTAGTATTCACTCTGCCATAGTGATCATGCGGAGATCCCGCGGAGCAGCGGTAGGGGTGTTATCTCCTCGGAGAGCCCTGAAGCTGGGTAAGATCCACCGGCGTACATGTCTTCGCCTCATCCCGCTTCCGGGCACCGGCGATGTTCTACTCGCTCCCACTATGATAAGCCATCCATTGGCATATGTCGTACCCAACCCCCGACAACTGTTATGACATATAATGATGCTAGAAAAGGTGATTGAAATTACCATTGATCAAACTTGTGCACCTGCTAGCATTCACACTTCATAAATTATTTCTTTTATCATTTACCTACTCGAGGACGAGCAGGAATTATGCTTGGGGATGCTGATACGTCTCCAACATATCTATAATTTATGAAGTATTCGTGCTATTATATTATCTATTTTGGATGTTTATGGGCTTTATTATACACTTTTATATTATTTTTGGGAGTAACTATTAACCGGAGGCCCAGCCCAAATTGTTGTTTTCTTGCCTATTTCAGTGTTTCAAAGAAAAGGAATATTAATCGGAGTCCAAACGGAATGAAACCTTCGGGAGAGTTATTTTTGCAACGGAAGCAATCTAGGAGACTTGGAGTAGACGTCAGGGAAGCTTCTAGGTGGCCACAAGGCAGGGAGGCGCACCCCCCACCCTCGTGGGCCCCTCATGGCTCCCCTAACCGACTTCATTCGCCTATATATATGTCCATATACCCTAAAAACATCGAGGAGCACAATAGATCGGGAGTTCCACCACTGCAAGCCTCTGTAGCCACCAAAAACTAATCAGGACCCTGTTCCGGCACCCTGCCGAAGGGGGGATCCCTCACCGGTGGCCATCTTCATCATCCCGGTGCTCTCCATGACAAGGAGGGAGTAGTTCAACCTCGGGGTTGAAGGTATGTACCAGTAGCTATGTGTTTGATCTCTCTCTCTCTCTTGTGTTCTTGAGGTGTTACGATCTTGATGTATCGTGAGCTTTGCTATTATAGTTGGATCTTATGATGTTTCTCCCCCTCTACTCACTTGTGATGAATTGAGTTTTTCCCTTGAAGTTGTCTTGTCGGATTGAGTCTTTAAGGATTTGAGAGCACTTGACGTATGTCTTGTCGTGCTTATCTGTGGTGACAATGGGATATTCACGTGATCTACTTGATGTATCTTTTGGTGATCAACTTGCGGGTTCAATGAACTTATGCATAGGTGTTGGCACACGTTTTCGTCTTGACTCTCCGGTAGAAACATCGGGGCACTCTTTGAAGTACTTTGTGTTGGTTGAATAGATGAATTTGAGACTGTGTGATGCATATCGTATAATCATGCCCACGGATACTTGAGGTGACATTGGAGTATCTAGGTGACATTAGGGTTTTGGTTGATTTGTGTCTTAAGGTGTTATTCTAGTACGAACTCTATGATAGATCAAACGGAAAGAATAGCTTCGTGTTATTGTACTACGAACTCTTGAATAGATCGATCAGAAAGGATAACTTTGAGGTGGTTTCGTACCCTACAATAATCTCTTCGTTTGTTCTCCGCTATTAGGGACTTTGGAGTGACTCTTTGTTGCATGTTGAGGGATAGTTATATGATCCAGTTATGTTATTATTGTTGAGAGAACTTGCACTAGTGAAAGTATGAACCCTAGGCCTTGTTTCCTAGCATTGCAATACCATTTACGCTCACTTTTCCCACTTGTTACCTTGCTGTTTTTATATTTTCAGATTACAAATACTCATATCGACCATCCATATTGCACTTGTATCACCATCTCTTCGCCGAATTAGTGCACCCATACAATTTACCATTGTGTTGGGTGTGTTGGGGACACAAGAGACTCTTTGTTATTTGGTTGCAGGGCTGTTTGAGAGAGACCATCTTCATCCTACGCCTCCCACGGATTGATAAACCTTAGGTCATCCACTTGAGGGAAATTTGCTACTGTCCTACAAACCTCTACACTTGGAGGCCCAACAACGTCTACAAGAAAAAGGTTGTGTAGTAGACATCACCAACCACGAGTTCTCCTGCTCCCAAGAGTTCAGCACCGGCTACCCTGCCTCAGCGCCCGCTGCTGAGCAAGAAGAGGAGCTATGTCTTCACCGGCCAGTAAGTCTTTTCTTTGGCCTTGCTTGTTGATTCTTGAAGCTATGCTCAGTGTCTTCGTCTGTCATTAGGCAACATTTATCGAAGAAGCAGAAGGAGGGCACGGAGGTCGCCATGGTTGAAGGCGCCGGAGTGGCCGCTGCGGCCCAGGTGAAGGAGAGTGTCGCGGTGCTTGCAGCTCTGGAGGTGGTGCTGTCTCCCCAGGGCGTGGGAGCCCGTCCTTCGGAGGTGCCGACGCCCTTGGTGAGACTGACCCGACCGGCTCCCATCATGGCCGCGGCCGCCGAGGTTAACCAGCCTCTGGAGCCCTCGGTCCTTCCTGAGGCTGAGGTTTCTTCTGTCTTGGCACCGAGGGCGTCTTCTCCCCTGCCCAGCGTGCGGACGAGCAGTGGCGCTCCTGCCACCTCCGGGGCCCTAGAGGAGGCAAGGGCGGCGCTGGAACTCCTCCAGGGTGAACTTCGGGGCCCGGATCGTCGCTCGGCGTAGGGACGCCTGGGGCTGATTTCTGTTTGGCTCCAAGCCGACGGGTCTGTCCGCGCGGGCTGGGGCTCTGCGGGGGAACCCCAGAAGGTGGTCGGGGTGGTTGCCACCGTGCGCGACTTGGCACAGAAGGAGGCCATGGAAGCTAATGATCGGTGCCACAAGGTGGAGGCTGAACTGAAGGCTCTTCAGGATCAGCAGGCTACCCAGGCCAGCTAGCTCCAGGAGCGTGAGGATAAGCTGAAGGCCCAGGAGGCTGACGTTGCCGATTGAGATGCTGAGGTGAAGAAGGTGGCCTTGGAGCAGGCTATGGAGCGCGACCGCCTGACGAAGCTGAAGGAGGAGGCGGAGGCGGCCCAGGCGGCCTTTGCTGGGGCTAAGGAGGCGGCCGCCATGGAGCACAACACCCTTGCCTCTCTTGAGGCGAGGTTCCACAAGGCTCAGCGGTTTCTCCTTGGGGACGATCCCTTGAAGAAGGCGACGGAGATGACCCCAAGGGAGAGCCCTGCTGCTTTGCTCCCTGAAGTCCTGGCGGTGCTCGAAGATGATGTCGACGGGTTTGCCTCTTTGGTAGAAAGTGAGGCATGCTCGCTTTCTTCCTCAGCCCTTACGTGTGTCTTCAGCCATCTCTATGTCCAGGACGCCGGCTTCAACTTCTCCTCCTTCCTTGCTCCGGTGGACTCCAACTCCCAGGATGCTGCCGACGCCACCGTGAAGAGCTCCATGGACACCATGTTGAGTAAGTTTCTGGTCATCGGTCCTTCGACCGAGGCCGAGGGGAAGGGCGACGTGCCTGGCGGGTGACGGTGGCGCCCAGGTCTGAAGAGGTGGCCCGGCGACGCAGCTCTTTCCTACTTGTCCTGCATCATGTAGCATGCCTCAGGGAGGCGTTTTTAAAACTGCTTGCCTGGAACAGTATGTTTGTAATAATTAGACTGTGTTCCCTCGACTTTTCTATTCGCTTTGTTGTTCTGCGTCGGCAGAGCCCGGTCCCGCGCATACCTCAGTCGCCGTTGGGTCGTCCGGATCGCCAGGACGAGCCCAAGGGGTGAGAGGCTACGTGACCAGTTAGGCTCCTGAGATGCGATGCTCAGGAGTCCTCCTTGACGTGCGAGCAGCTTAGGAAAAGGCACGGAAGCAAGCCTTGATGTTCTGCATCGGCAGGGCCCGACCCCGCGCATACCTCAGGCACCGTTGGGTCATCCGGATCGCCAGGACAAGACCAAGAGGTGAGGGGCTACGTGACAAGTTAGGCTCCTAAGACGCGATGCTCAGGAGTCCCCCTTGACGTATGAACGGCTTGGAAAGGAAGGGTGAAAGTCAGGCCTTGGCATTCTGCGTCGGCAGGGCCTGGCCCCGTGCATACCTCAGCCGCCGTTGGGTCGTCCGGATTGCCAGGACGAGACCAAGGGGTGAGGGGCTACGTGCCCACTTAGGCTCTTCAGACGCGATGCTCAGGAGCCCTCCTTGACGTACGAACTGACCATCATACCTTCTCCTCGCCGATCTATCACTTGGAAGGGGAACGTGAAGACCAGGCCCGTGAGGCCTGGCGAGGTGGGGTACACCCGACGTGACCTGAGCGTAACCCCCGTGCCCAGCCCCTCACGCCACCCTCCCGTGATAGAGCAGCGTGGTGAGGCTGGTCACTGAGCCTGGAGGCTCCCTGAGGTTAATGTGTCCGCGAGGCCACCCCCAGTTGTCTATCACCAGCGCGGAGCATAGCGCTTCCGCTCCTGCACGGGCATAGCCGCTCCTCAGGAGTGTCGACGGCTAGCGCGTTGCATGGTGCTTCCACTGGTGCGTGGGAGGGGGCTCCCTCTGAGGAGAGCCCCCGGGGCGTGTACAGCCCCGCCCTGACACGTGGCTTGCATGGCAGGGCTGGAGGAGGTGTGTATGGGCGCCCGTGAGCCAGCGCAGGATTCACAAGGCCCTACCTCAAGGCAGGTTGCGTCTGGTCTTGATTGGGGATGCTCGTGTTAATCCTGCGAGATGGTTAGGCAGCCTGCACCGAATGAGTCTCCTGAGGTTATCGCATGAGAAGGCCAGACACCAACGACCCCAGGAGGTGACGTGAACGGGGCTGGCCCGCCAGACAGAGCTCAGCTGTTGGGTTTATCGATGCTGCAGGGACGGACCTGAGCATTGACGCCATTCCCAGTCTTCTCATGCAAAGGTCTGGAAGAAAACAACTGGCGTGCGGTTCCCGTGGCCACGGGGGCACCAGTTCGCATTCCCTCACTCATCCACCCGCGATTAGCTCATGCGAGAACAAGGCACCAAGGGACATGGGAGGTGACGTACATAGGGACTAGCCCGTGAGCCAGAGCTCAGCCTCTTGGATTTAGCTTCGCTGCAGGGACGAACACGAGCACAGACGCCGTGCCTGGCCTTAATCATGAGGCAGTCACGGGAGGGCTTGCAAGGGCGCGAGACGTTCTTAGCGACGAAGCGCCGGTCAAGCAGTTGATAATTTATAAGTAGCTTGCGAAGGATTGTAAACTAGCTCCGATAGATGCAGAAGGGATACATGTCGTAGGGACGGACCCACACGGCCTGGGGATGATGGAGCCCGAGGGGCGCCCCCAGACTGAACGAACTAGAGATATGTCACCTGGTATCATCGCTGAAGAGGTGTTGAAGTAACCAAAAAACGCGTGCTGCTGGAGTCGTTCCTCACAAGCCGCTCCGGTGCCGAGCCTCGAGAGGCTTAGAGGGCCCGGGAGGCTCCTGAAGGTGCTCCTCCATCTCTGCCAGGATCGCTTGGTGCCTGGCCTCGCAAGCAGCCAGGGCATCTCCCATGCAGCGCTGGAACACCACAGCCGCACCCGTCAGGCCGAAAGGCATGCAGACGTAGCTATGAGGTGGACCTTCGCATCGGCTGACACGAGATGGCCAGATGATCTGCCGAGACCCAGCGCTGTTGAGCCCGGGGATGTCGATGCAAACGTGGAACTCCTTACCCTCACTGGGGCAGTGAGCTGCATCTCGCGGCACACGACGAGCGCCTTGCAGAACCCTTGCTTCTTGAATCTCCTTGATTGCCTTGCTGATGAACTCCTGACCACCTGGCACCTCCCGCCTGATGCCTTCTTCTAGGAAGCGTGCTCTAAAGAGCGCCTCCACATGGTGCCCGAGCGCCTCCCTCGTGACCCTGGCTAGGTCTAAGGCCCTCCCGAGGAGAGCCATCGAGCCCAGCCAGAGAGGGGCGCCCAGCGCGCCTTCCTATGCAATGGGTGAAGGTGCCGCGTTCGGGGACGCGAGGCTCAGTGCAGCGTCCTCAAGTGATGCTCCTTCATGAGACCCCTGTCCCAACGGTAGCTTCTTTGTCTTGGGGGCGACCTCAGGAGTGAGGGCGCCGCCATCGTCTTCATGGTTCTCGACCGCTGCAGCCTGGAAGGCGCGCTCGAGGGAGCACACCGCATCCTTCTCTTAGCACGCGACCGTGATGACGCCGCCACTTCCTGGCATCTTGAGGACGTTGTAGCCGTGGTGCATAGCTACCATGAACTTGGCAAGTGTTGGGTAGCCTAGGATGGTGTTGTAGGCCAGGCGGATGTCGGTGACGTCGAAGTCGATGAGCTTGGTGCGGTAGTTGTTGCACTCGCCGAAGCTGACAGGGAGGCGGACCTACCCTATAGGGTGCATAGAACCGTCGATCACTCCTGAGAATGGCTTGGTCGGGTGAAGCTGGTAGTATGGCACTTGGAGCCTGTCGAACGTCTGAACAGACAACAAATTGAACCCAGCTCCACCATCGATGAGAGTCTTGGTGACGACCACGTTGCTGATGAACGGGGAGTAGAGTATAGGGAGCACACCAGTAGTGGCCGCACACTTGAGCTGTTCTGAGGAGCTGAAGGTGATGGCACACTTGGAACACCTGAGAGGGCAAGTTGCTTCAGGCTTGGGGAGCGCTACATTCACCTCGCGCGTGAACTGCTTGAAGACACGGTGGGAAGCCGAGGCCTGTGAGCCGCCCAAGATGCAGGCGATGGCTCGGGGCTCCTGGAAGCCCCCAGCCCCTTCATCCTGGTGGTGATCTTCATTCCTTCTTCGCGGTGGAGGCAGAGCCGCGTTACCCTAAGGGCGCTCCTCACGAGGCTGCTCCCTCCAAGCGCCCTCGCGAGGCTGGCCCTGCCAGCGGTCCTCCCGAGGCTGGTCGCTCCACTCCCGACGGTGGTCGCATCCATCCCAATGTCCTCCAACTCGGCCGCCCCCACGACTGTAGCCTCGATCGTTGCGCACGTTGCGTCGATAGGGGCGTCCGTCGCAGAGGGCCCTGAGCTCCTGACAGTCGTTGGTGTTGTGGTTGTGAATGTTGTGGAATACGCAGAACGGTTGGTTGCTCTTGGATGACTCGGGGTGGTCGCAGCCGCGCTTCGTCTCCGGTTTGGCCGCAAGCACGACCGGCCCCTTGCGTTTCACGTCCTTGGTCTTGGCCTTCTTGTCTTCCGGATCAGCATCGGGGAGCTCGAGGAGGGAGAGGCGTCCCTCCTCAGCCCTTGCGCACTTGTTCGCCATGTTGAACATCTCCAGGGCTATGCACAGATCCTCATGGATAGCAAGCTCCTCCATCTTGACATCGCGGACGCCATCGGTGAATGCTGAAATGATGGACCCGTTCGACACCTTGGGGAACTTGAGGCGAACATTGTTCAAGTGCTAGATATACTTCTGCAGGGTCTCTCTAAGTTGTTTCTTGATGCGACGCAGGTCTCCCACGGCCGGCGGACGGTCGCGAGTGCCCTGGATGTTGGCGATGAAGTGGACGTGCATCTCCTTACAGGAAGAAACCGACCACTTGGGTAGCTTTAGGAGCAAAGAACACGCGCCATACTTGAGGGCCATCGGGAACCAGTTTGCCATGATCTTCTCATCACCGCTGGCCGCCTTAATGCTCAGCTCGTAGAGCTGCAGGAACTCTGCGGGGTCGGCGGTGCCGTCGTAGCGCGGAGGCAGGTCAGGCTTGAACTTGCTCAGCCAGACGACGTTGCGGAGCTCCGGAGTGAACGCGCGGCATCCTTCCGTGGCCACCGGAGGTAGTCGAGGGGGTGGAAACTGGTCTTGGTGCACGTGCATCGCCACCTCCTGCGGCAGTACGCGGGCCTTGTGCTGGGGTGCTGGGAGTACGCACGCTTCTCCTTGAGGTCGCTGCACCACCTGGCAGCTCACGTCCTCCCGAGTTGGCGTAGGGTGCGGCTGGTCGCGTTGTGGTGCCACATGCCTTGGTCCGACAATGGCGCCTTGGGCCGGAGGTGGTGGAGGAGCTCCATGCACCACGTCGTCCGCTGCAGGAGGCTGTTGAGGCAGTGAGCGAGCCGGATTGGTGGAGCCCCCGTGCGCCATGCTGATGAGCTCAACGATCCGCTCGAGCCACTCCTCATAGAGGTCACCGACTGGGTGGTAGCGAAGAAGCTCTCGCACCATGAGTAGAGTGGATGTTACGTCTCCAACGTATCTATAATTTTTGATTGTTTCATGCTATTATATTACCCGTTTTGGATGTTTATGGGCTTTACTTTACACTTTTATATCATTTTCGGGACTAACCTACTAACCGGAGGCCAAGCCCGAATTGTTGTGTTTTTGCCTATTTCAGTATTTCAAAGAAAAGGAATATCAAACGGAGTCCAAACGGAATGAAACCTTCGGGAGCGTGATTTTTGGAACAAACGTGATCCAGAGGACTTGGAGTGGAAGTCAAGAAACAAGGGAGGCGGCCACGAGGGTGCCCGGCGCGCCCCCTACACGTGGGCGCGTCCCCACCCTCGTGGGCCCCTCGAGCATCCACCGAACTACTTCTTCCTCCTACATATACCCACGTACCCCGAAAACATCAGAACCGACCACGAAAAACTATTTCCAGCGCCGTAACCTTCTGTATCCACGAGATCCCATCTTGGAGCCTTCGTCGGTGCTCCGTCGGAGGGGGAATCGACCATGGAGGGCCTCTACATCATCACCAAGGCCTCTCCGATGAGTTGTGAGTAGTTTACCACAGACCTTCGGGTCCATAGTTATTAGCTAGATGGCTTCTTCTCTCTCTTTGAATCTCAATACAAAGTTCTCCTCGATCTTCTTGGAGAACTATTCGACGTAACTCTTTTTGCGGTGTGCTTGTCGAGATCCGATGAATTGTGGGTTTATGATCAAGTTTATCTCTGAGAAATATTTGAATCTCCTATGAATTCTTTTATGTGTGATTAAGTTATCTTGGCAAGTCTCTTTGAATTATCAGTTTGGTTTGGCCTACTAGATTGATCTTTCTTGCAATGGGAGAAGTGCTTAGCTTTGGGTTCAATCTTGCGATGTCCTTTCCAGTGACAGCATGGGCAACAAGGCACGTATTGTATTGTTGCCATCGAGCATAAAAAGGTGGGGTTTATATCATATTGCATGAGTTTATCCCTCTACATCATGTCATCTTTCTTAATGCGTTACTTTGTTCTTTATGAACTTAATAATCTAGATGCATGCTGGATAGCGGTCGATGTGTGGAGTAATAGTAGTAGATGCAGGCAGGAGTTGGTATACTTGTCACGGACGTGATGCCTATATAGATGATCATGCCTAGATAATCTCATAATTATTCGCTTTTCTATCAATTGCTCGACAGTAATTTGTTCACCCACCGTAATACTTATGCTATCTTGAGAGAAGCCACTAGTGAAACCTATTGCCCCCGGGTCTATCTCTTATCATATAAGCTTTCAATCTACTTTTATTTGCATCTTTACTTTTCCAATCTATATTATAAAACAGCAAAAATATAATTATCTTCATATTATCTCTATCAGATCTCACTTTCGCAAGTGGCCTTAAAGGGATTGACAACCCCTTTATTGCGTAGGTTGCGAGTTCTTGTTTGTTTGCGTAGGTGCGTGGGACTTTTGAGGAGCCTCCTACTGGATTGATACCTTGGTTCTCAAAAACTGAGGGAAATACTTATGGTACTATTGCTGCATCACCCTTTCCTCTTCAAGGAAAACCAATGCAAGCTCAAGACATAGCAAGAAGGACTTCTGGCGCCGTTGCCGAGGAGGTCTTCGCTCAAGTCAAGACATACCAAGTACCCATCACAAACTCATCTCCCTCAGACTTACATTATTTGCCATTTGCCTCTCGTTTTCCTCTCCCCCACTTCACCCTTGCCGCTTTATTCACCCTCTCTTTTCTGTTTGCTTTCTTCTTCCTCCTCGCTTTTGTTTGCCGTCATGTCTGAAATTGGGGAGATTATCGTTGATATGGACAATAATGATAACATGGAAAATTCTGATGCTCCTGCTGAAGAACCCCCTATCTTGTAATATTATTGGAAAAGGGATTATTCAAGATTTCTTTACTTGTTCCAGTGCTTTACCTTCAATGGGTGGTCCTATTCTTCGTAGAACTAATAGTCTTGCAGATGCTATCGCTATGCTTGTAGTTGAGCTTGAAAGGCAATTTATGCATATGCATCCGTGCATACAAAGAATTTTCCTGGAATTTTCTAATATTGAGAATTCTTCTGTTAAGCGCGCCGCTACTTTATTTTTGTCACATGAGTTTAGATTTATAATAAGAGTGGCCAAGGAAATCTTTGCGCACTAGAGGGTGGATGTCGGCCGTCCTGCCATAGAAGCGATCCTCTTTGATCAAGAGGAAATTAGGCGTTTTCAATCTTTGGACTATGTTGCTTTTAATGAAAACCTTAGAAAAAAGGTTCCTACCAATGTCCTAGTTGATAGAATTTCCGAACTTAATAATGATTTTGCTCTTCGAAACAATGAGCTAGGATACTCCCTTGAGTATAGGCTCACAAAGTTCTTCCAAAAGAATGCTTATAATGATGAATTATTTGTGCAATATGAGGGGCCAAAGGAGGAACCCATACCTCCTGAGATTGATCTCGGGGACTTTTGTCCCATTAAATTTAGCCTTTTTGATTACTTTTGCTTGCCTCAAAGAAAACTTGCTGCTGAAGGTAGAGAATATGAGATGAGTTTTCGTGATCTATCTAATTATTATGGCACTACTTAAATCTATCCTCGCTTTTATGCCTAGCTAGGGGCGCTAAAGGATAGCGCTAGTTGGGAGGCAACCCAATTTTATTTTAGTTTTTAGTTTTTGCTTCTGTTTAGTAATAAATTTTGCATCTACCTTCTATTTAGATGCGTTTTTATGTTTTAGTTAGTGTTTGTGCCAAGTAGAACCTATAGGATAACCTATGGTGATAGTTAATTTGATTCTGCTGAAAAACAGAAACTTTGCACACACGAAAATAATTTTAGTAATTCACAGAAACGTGCTTCTGCGTTGATTCTTTTTACTGTAGATCAGTGGACAAATTTTCCAGGACTTCCTATTTCGGTAGGATTTTTAAAGTTCCAGAAGTATTCGAGAGTTACAGATTGCTACAGACTGTTCTGTTTTTGACAGATTCTTTTTTTCGTGTGTTGTTTGCTTATTTTGATGCATCTATGGCTACTATGTAGGGGTATGAACCATAGAGAAGTTGGAATACAGTAGTTTTAACACCAATATAAATAAAGAATGATTTCATTATAGTACCTTATATGAAGGTTTTTCTTTCTTGCACTAACGGAGCTTATGAGATTTCCTGTTGAGTTTTGTGTTGTGAAGTTTCCAAGTTTTGGGTAAAGATTTGATGGACTATAGAATAAGGAGTGGCAAAATCCTAAGCTTGGGGATGCCCATGGCACCCCAAGATTTTCAAGTATAATCAAAAGCCTAAACTTGGGGATGCCCTGGAAGGCATCCCCTCTTTCGTCTTCGTGTATCAGTAACTTTACTTGGTGCTATATTTTTATTCGCCACATGATTTGTGTTTTGCTTGGAGCGTCTTGTATGATATTTATATTTGATTTTTAGTTTACCACAATCATCCTTGCTGTACACACCTTTTGGGAGAAACCCACTTGATTGGAATTTATTAGAATATACTCTATGTGCTTCACTTATATCTTTTGAGCTAGATAGTTTTTGCTCTAGTACTTCACTTAAATCTTTTAGAGCACGGCGGTGGCTTAATTTTGTAGAAATTTTTAATCTCTCATGCTTCACTTATATTATTTTGAGAGTCTCTTAGAACAGCATGGTATTTGCTATGGTTATAAAATTGGTCCTAGAATGATGGGCATCCAAGTTGGGTATAATAAAAACTATCATAGAAAGTGAATTGGATGATATGATCAATTTGATACTTGATAATTGTTTTGAGATATGGAGGTAGTGATATTAGAGGCATGCTAGTTGGGTGATTATGAATTTAAAGAATGCTTGTGTTGAAGTTGGCAAGTCCCATAGCATGCACGTATGGTCAAAGTTGTGTAACAAATTTGAAACATGAGGTGTTCTTAGATTGTGCATCCTTATGAGTGGCGGTCGGGGACGAGCGATGGTCCTTTCCTACCAATCTGTCCCCCTAGGAGCATGCGCGCAGTGCTTGGTTTTTGATGACTTGTAGATTTTTTCAATAAGTATATGAGTTCTTTTTGACTAAAGTTGAGTTCATGGATTTTACGCACTCTTACCTTTCCACCATTGCTAGCCTCTTCGGTACCGTGCATTGCCCTTTCTCACCTTGAGAGTTGGTGCAAACTTCGCTGGTGCATCCAAACCCCGTGATACGATACGCTCTATCACACATAAACCTCCTTATATCTTCCTCAAAACAGTCACCATACCTGCCTATTATGGCATTTCCATAGCCATTCCGAGATATATTGCCATGCAACTTTCCACCATTCCGTTCATCATCATGACACATATCATCATTGTCATATTGCCTTGCATGATCAGGTAGTTGACATCGTACTTGTGGCAAAGCCACCATGCATAATTTTTCATACATGTCACTCTTGATTCATTGACCATACCGGTACACCGCCGGAGGCATTCATATAGAGTCATATCTTGTTCTAGTTTTGAGTTGTAATTCATGAGTTGTAAATAAATAGAAGTGTGATGATCATCATTATTAGAGCATTGTCCCCAAATAAAAAAAAGAAAGGCCGATTAGAAAAAAAGGGCCAAAGAAAAAAAAGAAAAAAAAAGAAAGGCCAAAAGAAAAGAAAAAAGAAATGCCCAAAACCAAAAAAATAAAAATAAAATAAAAAGGGGGCTATGTTACTATCTTTTTCCACACTTGTGTTTCAAAGTAGCACCATGTTCTTCATATAGAGAATCTCATATGTTGTCACTTTCATATACTAGTGGGAATTTTTCATTATAGAAATTGGCTTGTATATTCCTACAATGGGCTTCCTCAAATGCCCTAGGTCTTCGTGAGCAAGCAAGTTCGATGCACACCCACTAGTTTCTTTTGTTGAGCTTTCATACATTTATAGCTCTAGTGCGTCTGTTGCATGGCAATCCCTACTCCTCATGTTGAGATCAATTAATGGGCATCTCCATAGCCCGTTGATTATCCTCGTCAATGTGAGACTTTCTCATTTTTTTGCCTTCTCCACACAACCCCCACCATCATATTCTATTCCACCCATAGTGCTATTTCCATGGCTCATGCTCATGTATTGCGTGAAAGTTGAAAAAGTTTGAGATTATTTAAGTATGAAACAATTGCTTGGCTTGTCATCGGGGGTGTGCAAGATGGGAGCATTTTTGTGTGACGAAAATGAAGCATAGCCTAACTATATGATTTTGTAGGGATGAACTTTCTTTAGCCATGTTATTTTGAGAAGACATGATTGCTTTGATTAGTATGCTTGAAGTATTACTATTTCTTATGTCAATATGAACTTTTATTTTGAATCATTTGGATCTGAACATTCATGCCACAATAAAGAAAATTACATTGAGAATTATGCTAGGTAGCATTCCACATCAAATATTCTGTTTTTATCATTTACCTACTCCAGGACGAGCAGGAATTAAGCTTGGGGATGCTTGATATGTCTCCAACATATCTATAATTTTTTATTGTTCCATGCTATTATATTACCCGTTTGGATGTTTATGGGCTTTACTTTACACTTTTATATCATTTTGGGGACTAACCTACTAACCGGACGCCCAGCCCGAATTGCTATTTTTTTTGCCTATTTCAGTATTTCGAAAAAAAGGAATATCAAACAGAGTCCAAACGGAATGAAACCTTCGAGAGCGTGATTTTTGGAACAAACGTGATCTAGAGGACTTGGAGTGGAAGTCAAGAAACAAGGGAGGCGGCCACGAGGGTGCCCGGCGTGCCCCCCACCCTCGTGGGCCCCTCGAGCGTCCACCGACCTACTTCTTCCTCCTACATATACCCACGTACCCGGAAAACATCAAAAGTGACCACAAAAAACTAATTCCACCACCGTAACCTTCTGTATCCGCGAGATCCCATCTTGGAGCCTTCGCCGGCGCTCCGCCGGAGGGGGAATCGACCATGGAGGGCCTCTACATCATTACCAAGGCCTCTCTGATGAGTTGTGAGTAGTTTACCATAGACCTTCGGGTCCATAGTTATTAGCTAGATGGCTTCTTCTCTCTCTTCGAATCTCAATACAAAGTTCTACTCGATCTTCTTGGAGATCTATTCGATGTAACTCTTTTTGCGGTGTGTTTGTCGAGATCCGATGAATTGTGGGTTTATGATCAAGTTTTTCTATGAGAAATATTTGAATCTCCTCTGAATTCTTTTATGTGTGATTAAGTTATCTTTGCAAGTCTCTTCGAATTATCAGTTTGGTTTGGCCTACTAGATTGATCTTTCTTGCAATGGGAGAAGTGCTTAGCTTTGGGTTCAATCTTGCGGTGTCCTTTCCCAGTGACAGCAGGGGAAGCAAGGCACGTATTGTATTGTTGCCATTGGGGATAAAAAGATGGGGTTTATATCATATTGCATGAGTTTATCCCTCTACATCATGTCATATTTCTTAATGTGTTACTCCATTCTTTATGAACTTAATACTCTAGATGCATGCTGGATAGCGGTCAATGTGTGGAGTAATAGTAGCAGATGCAGGCAGGAGTCGGTCTACTTGTCACGAACGTGATGCCTATATACATGATCATGCCTAAATAATCTCATAATTATTCGCTTTTCTATCAATTGATCGATAGTAATTTGTTCACCCACCATAGTACTTATGCTATCTTGAGAAAAGCCACTAGTGGAACCTATGGCCCCCGGGTCTATCTCATATCATATAAGCTTTCAATCTACTTTTATTTGCATCTTTACTTTTCCAATCTATATTATAAAATACCAAAAATATATTTATCTTATCATATTATCTCTATCAGATCTCACTTTCGCAAGTGGCCTTGAAGGGATTGACAACCCCTTTATTGTGTTGGTTTCGAGTTCTTGTTTGTTTGCGTAGGTGCGTGGGACTTTTGAGGAGCCTCCTACTGGATTGATGAAGGAAATATGCCCTAGAGGAAATAATAAAGTTATTATTTATTTCCTTATATCATGATAAATGTTTATTATTCATGCTAGAATTGTATTAACCGGAAACATGATACATGTGTGAATACATAGACAAACATAATGTCACTAGTATGCCTCTACTTGAGTAGCTCATTAATCAAAGATGGTTATGTTTCCTAACCATAGACATGGGTTGTCATTTGATTAACGGATCACATCATTAGGAGAATGATGTGATTGACTTGACCCATTCCGTTAGCCTAGCACTTGATCGTTTAGTATTTTGCTATTGCTTTCTTCATGACTTATACAAAGTTCCTACAACTATGAGATTATGCAACTCCCGTTTACCGGAGGAACACTTTGTGTGCTACCAAACGTCACAACGTAACTGGGTGATTATAAAGATGCTCTACAGGTGTCTCCGAAGGTACATGTTGGGTTGGCGTATTTCGAGATTAGGTTTTGTCACTCCGATTGTCGGAGAGGTATCTCTGGGCCCTCTCGGTAATACACATCACTTAAGCCTTGCAAGCATTGCAACTAATGAGTTAGTTGTGGGATGATGTATTACGGAACGAGTAAAGAGACTTGCCGGTAACAAGATTGAACTAGGTATTGGATACCGACGATCGAATCTCGGGCAAGTAACATACCGATGACAAAGGGAACAACGTATGTTGTTATGCGGTTTGACCGATAAAGATCTTCGTAGAATATGTAGGAGCCAATATGAACATCCAGGTTCCACTATTGGTTATTGACCAAGAATAGTTCTAGGTCATGTCTACATAGTTCTCGAACCCGTAGGGTCCGCACGCTTAAGGTTTCGATGACAGTTATATTATGAGTTTATGAGTTTTGATGTACCGAAGGAGTTCGGAGTCCCGGATGAGATCGGACATGACGAGGAGTCTCGAAATGGTCGAGACGTAAAGATCGGTATATTGGACGACTATATTCGGAGTTTGGAAAGGTTCCGAGTGATTCGGGTATTTATCGGAGTACCGGAGAGTTACGGGAATTCGCCGGGGAGAAGTATTGGGCCTTATTGGGCCATACGGGAAAGAGAGAGGAGCTGCCTAGGGCAGGCCACGTGGCCCCCCCATGGCCTAGTCCGAATTGGACTAGGGGGAGGGGCCGCACCCCCTCCTTCCTTCCCTTCTCTCTTCCCCTTCCTTGTCTCCTACTCCTACTACATGGAAGGACTCCTAGTTGGACTAGGAAAGGGGGAATCCTACTCCCGGTGGGAGTAGGACTCCCCTAGGACGCGCCATAGAGAGGGCCGACCCTCCCCTTCTCCACTCCTTTATATACGGGGGCAGGGGGCACCCCATAAGACACACAAGTTGATCTACGGATCGTTCCTTAGCCGTGTGCGGTGCCCCCCTCCACCATATTCCAGCTCGGTCATATCGTCGTGGAGTTTAGGCGAAGCCCTGCGCCGGTAGAACATCATCATCGTCACCACGCCGTCGTGCTGACGGAACTCATCCCCGATGCTTTGCTGGATTGGACCCCGGGGAACGTCATCGAGCTGAACGTGTGCTGAACACGGAGGTGCCGTACGTTTGGTGCTTGGATCGGTCGAATCGTGAAGACGTACGACTACATCAACCGCGTTGTCATAACGCTTCCGCTTACGGTCTACGAGGGTACATGGACAACACCCCCTCTCGTTGCTATGCCATCACCATGATCTTGCGTGTGCGTAGAAAATTTTGAAATTACTACGTTCCCCAACAGTGGCATCCGAGCCAGGTTTTATGCGTTAATGTTATATGCACGAGTAGAACACAAGTGAGTTGTGGGCGATACAAGTCATACTGCTTACCACCATGTCATACTTTGGTTCGGCGGTATTGTTGGATGAAGCGGCCCGAACCGACATTACGCGTACGCTTACGCGAGACTGGTTATACCGCCGTGCTTTGCACACAGGTGACTAGCGGGTGTCAGTTTCTCCAACTTTAGTTGAACCGAGTGTGGCTACGCCCGGTCCTTGCGAAGGTTAAAACAGCACCAACTTGACAAACTATCGTTGTGGTTTTGATGCGTAGGTAAGAACGGTTCTTGCTCAGCCCGTAGCAGCCACGTAAAACTTGCAACAACAAAGTAGAGGACGTCTAACTTGTTTTTGCAGGGCATGTTGTGATGTGATATGGCCAAGACGTGATGCTATATTATATTGTATGAAATGATCATGTTTTGTAACCGAAGTTATCGGCAACTGGCAGGAGCCATATGGTTGTCGCTTTATTGTATAAAATGCAAACACCCTGTAATTGCTTTACTTTATCACTAAGCGGTAGCGATAGTCGTAGAAGCAATAGATGGCGTAAACGACAACAATGCTACGATGGAGATCAAGGTGTCGCGCCGGTGGTGATGGTGATTATGATGGTGCTTCGGAGATGGAGATCACAAGCACAAGATGATGATGGCCATATCATATCACTTATATTGATTGCATGTGATGTTTATCCTTTATGCATCTTATCTTGCTTTGATTGATGGTAGCATTTTAAGATGATCTCCCACTAAAAATTATCAAGAAGTGTTCTCCCTGAGTATGCACCATTGCCAAAGTTCGTCGTGCCCAGACACCATGTGATGATCGGGTGTGATAAGCTCTACGTCCATCTACAACGGGTGCAAGCCAGTTTTGCACACGCAGAATACTCAGGTTAAACTTGACGAGCCTAGCATATGCAGATATGGCCTCGGAACACGGAGACTGAAAGGTCGAGCGTGAATCATATAGTAGATATGATCAACATAGTCATGTTCACCATTGAAAACTACTCCATCTCACGTGATGATCGGTTATGGTTTAGTTGATTTGGATCACATGATCACTTAGAGGATTAGAGGGATGTCTTTCTAAGTGGGAGTTCTTAAGTAATATGATTAATTGAACTTAAATTTATCATGAACTTAGTCCCGGTAGTATTTTGCAAATTATGTTGTACATCAATAGCTTGCGTTGTTGCTTTCATATGTTTATTTTGATATGTTCCTAGAGAAAATTGTGTTGAAAAATGTTAGTAGCAATGATGCGGATTGGATCCGTGATCTGAGGTTTATCCTCATTGCTGCGCAGAAGAATTATGTCCTTGATGCACCGCTAGGTGACAAACCTATTGCAGGAGCAGATGCAGACATTATGAACGTTTGGCTAGCTCAATATGATGACTACTTGATAGTTTAGTGCACCATGCTTAATGGCTTAGAATCGGGACTTCAAAGACGTTTTGAACGTCATGGACCATATGAGATGTTCCAGGAGTTGAAGTTAATATTTCAAGCAAATACCCGAGTTGAGAGATATAAAATCTCCAACAAGTTCTATAGCTAAAAGATGGAGGAGAATCGCTCAACTAGTGAGCATGTGCTCAGATTGTCTGGGTACTACAATCGCTTGAATCAAGTGGGAGTTAATCTTCCAGATAAAATAGTGATTGACAGAATTCTCTAGTCACCATCACCAAGTTAGTAGAACTTCGTGATGAACTATAATATGCAAGGGATAACGGAAACGATTCCCAAGCTCTTCGTGATGCTAAAATCAACGAAGGTAGAAATCAAGAAAAACATCAAGTGTTGATGGTAGACAAGACCATTAGTTTCCAGAAAAAGGGCAAAGGGAAGAAGGGGAACTTCAAGAAGAACGGCAAGCGAGTTGCTGCTCAAGTGAAGAAGCCCAAGTCTGGTCCTAAGCCTGAGACCAAGTGCTTCTACTGCAAAGGGATTGGTCACTGGAAGCGGAACTACCCCAAATGATTGGCGGATAAGAAGGATGGCAAAGTGAACATAAGTATATTTGATATACATCTTATTGATGTGTACTTTACTAGTGTTTATATCAACCCCTCAGTATTTGGTACTAGTTCAGTTGCTAAGAGTAGTAACTCGAAACGGGAGTTGCAGAATAAACAGAAACTAGTTAAGGGTGAAGTGACGATGTGTGTTGAAAGTAGTTTCAAGATTGATATGATCATCATCGCACACTCCCTATACTTTCAGGATTAGTGTTGAACGTAAATAAATGTTATTTGCTGTTTGCGTTGAGCATGAATATGATTTATCATGTTTATTGCAATACGGTTATTCATTTAAGTAAGAGAATAAACTGTTGTTCTGTTTACATGAATAAAACCTTATATGGTTACACACCCAATGAAAATGGTTCATTGGATCTCGATCGTAGTGATACACGTATTCATAATATTGAAACCAAAAGATGCAAAGTTAATATTGATAGTGCAACTTATTTGTGGCACTGTCGTTTAGGTCATATTGGTGTAAAGCGCATGAAGAAACTCCATGCTGATGGGATTTTGGAATCACTTGATTATGAATCACTTGATGCTTGCGAACCATGCCTCATGGGCAAGATGACTAAGACTCCGTTCTCCGGAACAGTGGAGCGAGCAACTGACTTATTGGAAATAATACATACTGATGTATGCGATCCAATGAGTGTTGATGCTCGTGGCAGGTATCGTTATTTTCTGACCTTCACAAGATGAATTGAGCAGATATGAGTATATCTACTTGATGAAACATAAGTCTGAAATAATTGAAAGGTTCAAAGAATTTCGGACTGAAGTGGAAAATCATCGTAACAAGAAAATAAAGTTTCTACGATCTGATCGCGGAGACGAATATTAGAGTTACGAGTTTGGTTTTCAATTAAAACAATGTGGAATAGTTTCACAGCTCACGCCACCTGGAACACCACAACGTTATGGTGTGTCCGAACATCGTAACTGCACTTTATTGGATATGGTGCGATCTATGATGTCTCTTATCGGTTTTACCACTATCGTTTTGGGGTTGTGCATTAGAGACAGCTGCATTCACATTTAAAAGGGCACCATCTAAATCCGTTGAGACGACACCGTATGAACTATGGTTTAGCAGCAAACCTAAGCTATCGTTTCTTAAAGTTTGGAGTTACGATGCTTATATGAAAAAGTTTCAACCTGATAAGCTCGAACCCAAATCGGAGAAGTGCGTCTTCATAGAATACCCAAAGGAAACTGTTGGGTACTCCTTCTATCACAAATCCAAAGTCAAAACATTCGTTGCTAAGAATGGATCCTTTCTACAGAAGGAGTTTCTCTCGAAAGAAGTGAGTGGGAGGAAAGTAGAACTTGATGAGGTAATTGTACCTGCTCCCTTATTTGAAAGTAGTTCATCACAGAAATCTGTTCCTGTGACTACTACACCAATTAGTGAGGAAGTTAATGATGATGATCATGAAACTTCATATTAAGTTACTACAGAACCTCGTAGGTCTTCCAGAGCAAGATCCGCACCAGAGTGGTACGGTAATCCTGTTCTGGAAGTTATGTTACTAGACCATGATGAACCTACAAACTATGAAGAAGCGATGGTGAGCCCAGATTCCGCAAAATGGCTTGAGTCCATGAGATCTGAGATAATATCCATGTATGAAAACAAAGTATGGACTTTGATTGACTTGCCCAATGATCGGCGAGACATTGAGATTAAATGGATCTTCAAGAGGAAGACGTATGCTGATAGTGTTACTATCTACAAAGCTAGAATTGTCGCAAAAGGTTTTCGACAGGTTCAAGGTGTTGACTACGATGAGAGTTTTTCACTCGTATCTATGCTTAAGTCTGTCTGAATCATGTTAGCAATTGCCACATTTTATGAAATCTGGCAAATGGATGTCAAAACTGCATTCCTTAATGGATTATTTAAAGAAGAGTTGTATATGATGCAACCAGAAGGTTTTGTCGATCCAAAAGGTGCTAACAAAATGTGCAAGCTCCAGCGATCCATCAATGGACTGGTGCAAGCATCTCGGAGTTGGAATATACGCTTTGATAAGTTGTTCAAAGCATATAGTTTTAATACAGACTTGCGGTGAAGCATGTATTTACAAGAAAGTGAGTGGGAGCACTACAGCATTTCTGATAAGTATATGTGAATGAATTATTGTTGATCGGAAATAATGTAGAATTTTTCTGGAAAGCATAAAGGAGTGTTTGAAAGGAGTTTTTCAAAGAAAGACCTTGGTGAAGCTGCTTACACATTGAGCATCAAGATCTATAGAGATAGATCGAGACGCTTGATAAGATTTTTCAATGAGTACATACCTTGACAAGATTTTGAAGTAGTTCAAAATGGAACAGTCAAAGAAAGAGTTCTTGCCTGTGTTGCAAGGTGTGAAGTTGAGTAAGACTCAAAACCCGACCATGGTAGAAAATAGAAAAGAATGAACAGTCATTCCCTATGCCTCAGTCATAGGTTCTATAAAGTATGCTATGCTGTGTACTAGACCTATTGTATACCTTGCTCTGAGTTTGGCAAAGGAATACAATTTTGATCTAAAAGTAGATCACTAGAACGGTGGTCAAGAATATCCTTAGTGAGGACTAAGGAGATGTTTCTTGATTATGGAGGTGATAAAAGAGCCAGTCGTAAAATGTTACAACGATGCAAGCCTTTACACCAATCCAGATGACTCTAAGTCTCAATCTGGATACATATTGAAAGTGGGAGCAATTAGCTAGAGTAGCTCCGTGTAGAGCATTGTGGACATAGAATATTTGCAAAATACATACGGCTCTGAATGTGACAGACCCGTTGACTAAAGTTCTCTCACGAGCAAAACATGATCATACCTTAGTACTCTTTGGGTGTTAATCACATAGCGATGTGAACTAGATTATTGACTCTAGTAAACCCTTTGGGTGTTGGTCACATGACGATGTGAACTATGGGTGCTAATCACATGGTGATGTGAATTATTGGTGTTAAATCACATGGCGATGTGAACTAGATTATTGACTCTAGTGCAAGTGGGAGACTGAAGGAAATATGCCCTAGAGGCAAGAATAAAGTTATTATTTATTTCCTTATATCATGATAAATGTTTATTATTCATGCTAGAATTGTATTAACCGGAAACATGATACATGTGTGAATACATAGACAAACATAATGTCACTAGTATGCCTCTACTTGACTAGCTCATTAATCGAAGATGGTTATGTTTCCTAACCATAGACATGGGTTGTCATTTGATTAACGGGATCACATCATTAGGAGAATGATGTGATTGACTTGACCCATTCCGTTAGCCTAGCACTTGATCGTTTATTATGTTGCTATTGCTTTCTTAATGACTTATACAAAGTTCCTACAACTATGAGATTATGCAACTCCCGTTTACCGGAGGAACACTTTGTGTGCTACCAAACATCACAACGTAACTGGGTGATTATAAAGGTGCTCTACAGGTGTCTCCGAAGGTACATGTTGGGTTGGCGTATTTCGAGATTAGGTTTTGTCACTCCGATTGTCGGAGAGGTATCTCTGGGCCCTCTCGGTAATACACATCACTTAAGCCTTGCAAGCATTGCAACTAATGAGTTAGTTGTGGGATGATGTATTACGGAACGAGTAAAGAGACTTGTCGGTAACAAGATTGAACTAGGTATTGGATACCGACGATCGAATCTCGGGAAAGTAACATACCGATGACAAAGGGAACAACGTATGTTGTTATGCGGTTTGACCGATAAAGATCTTCGTAGAATATGTAGGAGCCAATATGAACATCCAGGTTCCACTATTGGTTATTGACCAAGAATAGTTCTAGGTCATGTCTACATAGTTCTCGAACCCGTAGGGTCCGCACGCTTAAGGTTTCGATGACAGTTATATTATGAGTTTATGAGTTTTGATGTACCGAAGGAGTTCGGAGTCCCGGATGAGATCGGGGACATGACGAGGAGTCTCGAAATGGTCGAGACGTAAAGATCGGTATATTGGACGACTATATTCGGAGTTTGGAAAGGTTCCGAGTGATTCGGGTATTTATCGGAGTACCGGAGGGTTACGGGAATTCGCCGGGGAGAAGTATTGGGCCTTATTGGGCCATACGGGAAAGAGAGAGGAGCTGCCTAGGGCAAGCCGCGCGGCCCCCCATGGCCTAGTCCGAATTGGACTAGGGGGAGGGGCCGCAGCCCCTCCTTCCTTCCCTTCTCTCTTCCCCTTCCTTGTCTCCTACTCCTACTACATGGAAGGACTCCTAGTTGGACTAGGAAAGGGGGAATCCTACTCCCGGTGGGAGTAGGACTCCCCTAGGGCGCACCATAGAGAGGGCCGGCCCTCCCCTCCTCCACTCCTTTATATATGGGGGAAGGGGGCACCCCATAAGACACACAAGTTGATCTACGGATCGTTCCTTAGCCGTGTGCGGTGCCCCCCTCCACCATATTCCACCTTGGTCATATCGTCGCGGAGTTTAGGCAAAGCCCTGCGCCGGTAGAACATCATCATCGTCACCATGCCGTCATGCTGATGGAACTCATCCCCGACGCTTTGCTGGATTGGAGCCCGGGAAACGTCATCGAGCTGAACGTGTGCTGAACACGGAGGTGCCGTACGTTCGGTGCTTGGATCGGTCGAATCGTGAAGACATACGACTACATCAACCGCGTTGTCATAACGCTTCCGCTTACGGTCTACGAGGGTACGTGGACAACACTCTCCCCTCTCGTTGCTATGCCATCACCATGATCTTGCGTGTGCGTAGAAAATTTTGAAATTACTACGTTCCCCAACAATTGATACCTTGGTTATCAAAAACTAAGGGAAATACTTACGGTACTATTGCTGCATCACCCTTTCCTCTTCAAGGAAAACCAACGCAGGCTCAAGATGTAGCAGTGTCCTGTGTGTCCGCCTGGCCGCGACGCGCGTGGAAGGACGAAGCTGCCGGGGTCAGTGACGGAGTAGTGGTGCGCCCATCGCAACGCACCGACGGGTGCAGCGATGAAGCTTGCTGCTCGTGGCCGGCAGGGCCCATGGCAGCGTTGGCCACCGGAGACGGAGCGCGATGGGCCTAGCCATCGCTCGCCGGAGCCTTCTGAGTGACGCGGGCGGCGACTGCGGCCCGACGCTCGGCGTGAGCTTGGCGTGCATCGGCCATGGAGGTGTCGGAGTGGCAGGAGACCGGTCGACGGAAGAGAAGATCCAATGCACCCCTACCTGGCGCGCCAAATGTCGTATTACGGGTTCGGCAAACCCTTGAGAGGTTCAAACTCTAGGGTGCGTGCGGAGATCTCAACCTACCTAGCCTGCCTACTCGCGATCCTCCTAAGCCTAGCGCGACAAGCTCAAAGAGACAAAGAGACACATCGGTTTATCCTGGTTCAGGCCACCTTGCGGTGTAATACCCTACTCCAACGTTTTGGTGGATTGCCTCAGAGGGCTAAGGATGAACTAGTATAGTGGATGAAACTGGCCTCAGGAGGTGAGGTGTTCTTGAGATCAAGGGAGCTGGTGTGGTGTGAGCTAGTTTGACTTGTCTTGCCTCTATGGTTGTGGCTAGTCCTATTTATAGTGGCCTTGGTCCTCTTCCCAAATGTTGGCGGGAAGGGATCCCACAACGGCCGGATTTTAAAGGGGACAAGTAGTACAACTTATCCTGACAAAAGTAGTATTCACTTGCGAAAAGCCTCTCGTCATGACGCTGCGGTGGGCTCGTCGATGACCTCCGTCCTGCCGTCCTGTCAGTCTTGGTCTCGTTGCACCAGAATGGAAACTTTGGCTGATTCCTCGGGACTCTGCGCCTGTGGCTTGCCTCCTTTGCACCGAATAGGAAACCTGCGCTCTCCGCCCGCCTGGAGCCCGCCTGGCCTTGGTCGTCATGGCTCACGTCAGCTGAGCCTCGTGAGGTAAACCTTGCCTAGAACTCTCCACCCCTCGTGAGCCAGCCCGAGGAGGCCGATCCCCTCGGGGGTCTTGGCCTCGTTCGCCTTGCGATGGTCTTGAGTTGTTGGTGCTGAAGATGGGACGTAGTAGGCCGTTGATGGAGCCACGTGGTGGGCCACAGGCAGGCCGGGATGGATACCCCCATATACAGGACGCCGACAACTGCCCGCCCCTGATTTTCTTTACAGAAGCAACATAGAACTATATGAGTGCCCTTTAAATTTTGGAATTATTCCGGGTTCATTTGGCCTTATTTATACACTAGCAAAACATGCCCGTGCGTTGCAATGCGAGGAAAAAAAGCATCTTTCATACACACATCCTACAACATCAGCAAACAGTATTCTTAAAAAAATCTTTATTGAACAATTTCAAACAATATGAAAATCAACTTTAAGCCACTGGTTTACATAAAACTCGTATCAACGGTTTGATTGACATCATCGTATAGGGGTTGGTAGTGCACTGTGCAAATAGAGAAGATGATTATGTACCTATTTTAACCTTTAGGATATGGTAGTTGATAGGAATCAACATCCCCTATAGTGTCAATAATAGATTATGTGAGAGCATCAAACTGTCATATCTACTAAATTTGAATAGGGTGGAAAACATATATAATAGACATTTATGAAATGCCCCACATAGAGAAGATATTATTTAAGTTTACCTTTTGTTAAAATTTGGAATTATTCCGGGTTCGTTTGGCCTTTTTTATACATCAACTGAGTTTCTGGACATTTAATGTGCATAATTCAAATTTGAACTACAAGCACATGCTCCGGTGCACCAAAGTTGGTTGAAAAATTACATGTGTGTCCTTGGGTGAATAGATCCCATGCAAGAAATGGGAATGAAATTCAAACACCTGGGCGTCGTGACTCGACCGAGAACATTGAGAAACTTGGTTTTTAAATTCCTGTAAATCCAGAACTCGCCTAGAATCATGAAACTTGCCATGGTGGCATGTGATGGCACTAACATGTTATGGTAAAAATTTGGCTGAATTGGAACAAATTTTGGTATAAGCTTCTTGCAAACAGGAGCTTCTTTCAAGAAGGCTCGTGGTTTTGAGAGGGAACGTGTCACCTTTGTTTGCGATACAATATACATTGCCCCCCCTTGATTTTCTTTACAGAGGCAACATAGAACTATATGAGTGTCATGTAAAATTTTGGGAGAATTCCGAGCTCGCTTGGCCTTTTTATACATTAATTGAGTTTCTCGTCATTTAATGTGCATAATTCGATTTTGAACTACAAGAACATGCTCCAATGCACCAAAGTTGGTTGAAAAATAACATGTGTGTCCTTGGGTGAATTTCTAGGTCCCATGCAAGAAATGGGAATGAAATTCAAAAATCTGGGCGTCGTTGCTCAGGCGAGAACATTGAGAAACTTGGTTTTCGAATTCTTGTAAATCCAAAACACGCCTGAAAATCATGAAACTTGGCATGGTGTCATGTCATGGTACTAACATGTTTTGGTAAATTTTTTGGCCGAATTGGAACAAGTTTTGGTATAAGCTTCTTGCAAACCGAAGATTCTCTCAAGGAGGCTTGTGGTTGTGAGAGGGAACGTGTCACCTTTGTGTGTGAAACGATATACGCTACCCCCCTTGATTTTGTTTACAGAGGCAACATAGAACTTTATGAGTGTTGTGTTAAATTTTGGAATTATTCAGGGTTTGTTTGGCCTTTTTTATACATTAATTGAGTTCCTGGTCATTTAATGTGCATAATTCAAATTTGAACTACAAGCACATGCTCCAGTGCAGCAAAGTTGGTTGAAAAATCACATGTGTGTCCTCGGGTAATTTCTAGGTCCCATGCAAGAAATAGGAATGAGATTCAAACATCTAGGCGTCGTGGCTTGGCCGAAAACATTGAGAAACTTGGTTTTTTAATTCCTGTAAATCCAAAACACGCATGAAAATCATGAAACTTGGCTTGGTGTCATGACATGGTTTAGGGTTTAGGGTTTAGAGTTAGTTTGTTGTTCGATTTGCGAAGGCACATACATTAACAATGAACAGTCATTTCAGAACAAGTGTTGTCACGTTACAATCAGAAACAAAAGTATTATTGAGACCGTGGGCGTTCTACTTACCATTTATGTGCCGCCACATGTGCCCTTTTTATTAGCTAGGAGGCACCGTGCAGGGTAGCTATTTCAGTACAGGAGGTATGCGATCAGACCCCTGCGCATGCTTATCGGGAGGAGAGCGCTTTGACCTCTGTCTGCTGCCCACCTCTCTTCTAAGGTCTCCGTAATGGCGCCTAAGCCCATGTTTAATGGTGTGACTATGTCTCACTAGACTGAGATTTAAGAGAGAAAAAAGAAAATTTTGCACGGATGTTGATGTAAGATCTGACGGACCTATATAGCATCTACTATGATTTATAGCAAGACTGATGAATATATAAGGACGATAGTGGATAATAATTGTCTTACATATTTAGGAAGATAATTAAAAAAGCCACATGCGGCTACGCCCGAAATACACAAGGGCAAAAGAAGAAGGAAGATGCATACAATGATTTGGCTCGCTGATCTCTACTTTCTTGATGCGCTGCAGGTCGTGGAGACTAGTTCTCGCAACGAGCGATGATGATAACTTTCATTTGTTTCATGTCCTTAATACACTGCTTGGCAACATCCATGGTTTCCTCCACCATCTTTTCACACTCGACGCGGAGCATGGCATTCTCGTCCATAAGTTTCTTGATGATGATGCCTGTCCTCTTCAACAAGGCAGCGTTCTTGTCCGCCTGCTTCGCCCTTCCGGCGATCTTCGCCCTCAACAGGTCGTGATCGGCACGGAACTTTGCATTGCCCTCCCCAAGTTGCCGGATGATTCCGGTAGCATGTTCAAACGAGGCTTTCATGCCGTCCTACAACCTCGCCCAGCCGGAGATCTGATCCATCTAGCTATGGACGATCGCATGCATGTGCATGTAAGAGTCCTCGCCTGCCCGCGAGACATTTTCCCAGGCCGCCACGACACGGGAGGACATCTCTGCTGCACTTGCAGTGCGGCGGGACATCTTTGCTGCTTCCATGGTGCGGTGGACCAGTTTTCTGCATCGACAGCATGGCGGGACCTCCGTGCGGCTTTGGCGGCACGGAGGGACATCTGTGCTGCTACTGCCGCATGGTGGGACATGTCAGGTGCTTTCGCGGCGAGGTGGGACATCTCTCGTGCTTCCGCTTCCATGCTCGCCTCTCCCTGGTGGTAATCTCTCAACCCAAAACTCATGCTGGCCATGGCAGACGCAAGGGAACGATGTTGAATGACTTGTTTGTTTTTGTGGATGAGGAGTTGAGGAGGAATGTGCAGTCATCTTGGCATAGTATTTATAACCATGTACTAATACGCTCCTAAGTGGGAAACCATTTAGGTTGTGATCAGCGTGAACATGTTTGCAATTAAATATAGCATGGTAGTAATTTGGAATATGACGAGACGCAAGCTCAAAATTTACTGACGGTTCTAGTTTCGAAGTGCAGCACTATTCCCGGATGGCGTAACGTGGGCACACATTCTCGGCCGTGGTGTAGCAGTTTTGTAATATGTTAGGTACTTCTTTTTCTACTGCCGTGTACGTGCAATAACTGGGCTGTCAGATAGATATCTTACGAATATTGGGGTGTTCGACAGGAATAGCCTCGTGGCGAGCTATAGACTAGTCATTTTTCACACGCATTACATCGACACATATAATCTCTCTCCCTCTTTCTCATGCACACACCTAGTCTCTCAGGACTTCTCACACGCACCATATCTAGCTCCCTAGGTCGATGCCACCCACACACACTTGTACTCTGAGTTTAGTATGTTATACACGAAGAGAAGAGGTGCACGCACACACTCGTCCTCTCACACACGCATTGTAGTGTTCTCAACCATCTGATTGGCTCTATCATAGGTTCCCATTGCTCCTTGGCCTTGAGATTGAGAAGTTTAAAATGCGGAGGCTAAGTTGGAGGCGCGAGGTTTTGGTTAATGTGCAGGCCGCACACGACACCAACACGACACGAGCTTTGTCTGCCTCGTGCGCAGTCGGGTGAGTAGTACTAGTAGTAGTACTACTTTGATGTGTCGCATGAACTCGCACAAGTATGCAACACTTCCTCAACAAACAAGCATATAAGCTGCTTATACTTCTTACCCAAAGGATCTTTATATCCAACAGATACAAAATATCAGTTTGACTGTTGGAAATTACTTTAACTGCTGATCTGATGTCAAAGTAATTGTTGCATCGCCACCAAAACCCACCATCTCTTAAGCTAAAGTAGATCGAGCTAACTCCTATATTAGAATATTACTAAGATAAACATAAGGCACTGTAGAATCATTTAGGTGGTGAGCTTGTCAATCTGAATGTGGAGGTACATTGTCCTCGACAACCCAGCCCCGACCAGCAGCTTGGGCGGAACTATGAAGAAGGTCAGCTCCTACACGATGACATCGCCGGGATCCTTGCTGCTTGTCACCTCGATTTCCACCTTAACGGCGTCGATCCAACCTTTGGGCTCCCCCAGCAGGTCGTTCGCCCACAGCTTGGCTGCGTAGTGCGGTAGTGGGGACGCCCCCGCTCTGATGCAGACGATCGGCACGATGATAGGCGCGTCGATGTCGAGCACGTCACTGACCAGGAATAGTGCGCGACCGTCCTCCTCCGTGAATATCAAGAGCCGCGGCTTCGACACTGGCACTTGCAGCTGGAGCATCTTGCCGTACTAGATCTTGTGCATGGGCATGGGATGCACGGTACTGATGTGATGGGGGAGCGGCGGTGGCGGGCCTTCGTAGCCGCAGACGGGCACGGGGTATTTGCAGGGCACGAGCGGACACACGCTCTGGTGATCGAGGAGCTTGTGGTAAGTGACATAGAGCCCACAACCTTCGTGCGGGCACTCCACTGTCACCGAGGAGAGGATTACGTCCATCATCGTGTTCTGCACATCGAAGCCGCTGCCGCACTCGCACTTCTGGCACTGCTGCTGGTTCCCGGGGCGCTCGCCGCGACAGTCCATGCAGGCCAGGTGCCCTCCCTTGCACTGCACAAATCAATCGAACAACACATCAATCAAGAAACCTGCACCTTGCTCAATCAGCTGAACGGATGAGGTGTATTCGAACCTCATACACTAGAGGCTTCAAGGGGCGAAGGCATAAGGGGCAGTGGAGCAAGGTGACCATAGAGACCATAGAGATCTCCATCGCCGGGTCCTATTCCATTGGCATGATCTCTCCCTCCTCGTGCACAACCATATCTCGCTTTAGGGCCGGGGCATTACAAAGTTTTACCATCACATGTTCATACTACTTCAAGGTGCATTAAATCAACACATGCAAGTATCAAAAGGAAAGTCACGGCATGCATGCATGTGTTGTAATTAATGCATCGGTAAACGCAAAGTATTGAAATATATCGAGTGCAATGCTTTGATGTGTCGCGTCAACTCATACAACAAGGAGAATTTGATTACAACGCCCCCTCCCTCGCCCATGAGCGTGGTGGCTCGCAGGACTAGAAGAATCTTTCGCTACATGCTCTCCCTCCTGCACGCGGCGGCATGCAACAGTTCATTCGGTGTCATATGGCTAGAAGCATACTAGTAGTACTCCACTGGAGTAGTACCATCATTGTTCGACTTCCCAAATAGGTGAAGAGCCAAGCGAAACCCGGACGCTTGTGAGGCAGTTTCATGTGTAGGGGAGGTAGTATAGTGACATAGTCTAGGATAGCGTGTACCGTGCCTCTAAGCTTAAAATCGTTCGAGTTGGCTCCATGCTATGAGGCCATCATGAAGCATTTTTTTGATTAAAATAATCTTCTGGACCTACCTGTCATCCTGGTGAATGAAATTTGCATGCTCATCTGGTCAAGACGGGAATATATATTTTAATTTGTGGTGGGGTAAATGTTAGAGGTTGCAGCAAATATATTATACATTCCGGGTCTTTTAGCCAAGTTTAGAGGCAAGCATGTGGGGCCAGTGCTATGATGTGTCATGTCAACTCGTACAAGGAGGAGAAGCTAGATTTTAATACTACACGCCCTCTCCCTCGCCCATGCGCGCGGTGGCTCACAGACGAGGATAGGCTTTTGCTTACTACAACAAGCTATCCCTCCCGCGCGCGATGGATGGACATGCAGCACTTGATTTGATACTATAGAAGTAGTAACATCATTGTTCGTCTTCTCGAAGAGGTGAAGAGCCAAGTGCAACCCGAACATGGCAGTCTTTGTGTAGGGTTGGGGCGTGGTGCGGAGCCTTGGACCACGCATATAGCCAGGCTCTTGCATGAGACAAAATTGCCATGTAGCAGGCTATAAGCCCACTATTGTACTTGCTATTAATATTATATCCCTATAAACCAGAAAGGAGGGACTACTCCCTCCATTCCTAAATAATCCCTCCATTTTTATTTAGTCTGTGTATTAGCTTTGGTAAAAGTCAAGCTTTATAAACTTTGACCAAGTTTATAAAAAAATTAACATAAGTGAAAGTGCAACTATCCCTAGGTGGTTTTGGTAATTCCTAACAACATATAGCTCATTGAGCTAACATTATTCCAAGATAAATATTTCAGGAAAAGCTCAATGGATGGCATGGCATGGATGAGAAAAGTGGACCCCTCAAAATACTAAGGACAAAAGGATTGGATCAAGCTCCAAGCTCAAGACTCTACATTTTATATTTTAGTGATCCAAGATCACATTGAGTCTATAGGAAAAGCCAATACTATCAAGGAGGGATGAGGTGTTTCTTAATGAGTTTCTTGCTCCATAGTGCTTAGTGATATGCTCCAAAACCCTCAACTACTTTCCCACATCCACATATGACCTAAACCAAAAGTCAAACTCGGCCCCACTGATTCTTCCTATCCGGCGCCACCAAGTTCAGATGTCATAGCCACTGCCACAAACCCTAGGCAAATCGGTCTCACCGATAGGGATCTCGGTCTCACTGAGATGGGATTGTAATCTCTCTATTTCCCTTCGTAACATTTCGGTACCACCGAGATGAGCGATCGGTACCACCGAGATTGCAATGTAAACTCCCTGTTTCGTTTTCATAACATTTCGGTCCCACTGAAATGAGTGAACCGGTCCCACCGAGTTTACCTGACCAACTCTCTGGTTAGCTTATTTCCAAAATTGGTCCTACCGAGTTTGTGTAATCGGTCTCATTGAGATTACGTTATGCCCTAACCCAAACCATATCGGTCCTACCGAGTTGCATGTCGGTCCCACCGAAAATTCTAACGGTCACTAGATTTGCTGAATCGGTCTGACCGAGTTTCCCTATTCGGTCCCACCGAGTTTGGCAAGTTGTGTGTAATGGTTAGATTTTGTGTGGAGGCTATATATACCCCTCCACCTCCTCTTCATTCGTGGAGCGAGCCATCAGAACGAACCTACACTTCCAAGTTGCATTTTCTAAGAGAGAACCACCTACACTTGTGTTGAGGCCAAGATATTCCATTCCTACCATATGAATCTTGATCTCTAGCCTTCCCCAAGTTGCTTTCCACTCAAATCTTCTTTCCACCAAATCCTAATCCTGTGAGAGAGAGTTGAGTGTTGGGGAGACTATCATTTGAAGCACAAGAGTAAGGAGTTCATCATCAACACACCATTTGTTACTTCTTGGAGAGTGGTGTCTCCTAGATTGGCTAGGTGTCACTTGGGAGCCTCCGACAAGATTGTGGAGTTGAATCAAGGAGTTTGTAAGGGCAAGGAGATCGCCTACTTCGTGAAGATCTACCGCTAGTGAGGCAAGTCCTTCGTGGGCGATGGTCATGGTGGGATAGACAAGGTTGCTTCTTCGTGGACCCTTCGTGGGTGGAGCCCTCCGTGGACTCAAGCAACCGTTACTCTTCATGGGTTGAAGTCTCCATTACCATGGATGTATGATATCACCACCTATCGGAACCATGACAAAAACATCTGTGTCTCCAATTGCGTTTGAATTCTCCAAACCCTTCCCTTTACATTCTTACAAGTTGCATGCTTTACTTTCCGCTGCTCATATACTCTTTGCATTCTTGCTTAAATTGTGTTAAGATTGCTTGAATTGTACTTAGCTAAAATCTGCCAAAGACTAAAATTGGGAAAAGGATAAGTTTTTGTTTGGTCAAGTAGTCTAATCACCCCCCTCTAGACATACTTTCGATCCTACAAGTGGTATCAGAGCATTGGTCTCCATTTGCTTTGATTTCCATAGCTTTTGGTGGTCATAGCCTTGGTTTCACAACCTAGGAGAGTATGGCGTCTAGCGAGGGAAATTATCACCGTAGAGGTCCTTACTTTGATGGTACAAATTTTGCTAGTTAGAAGCATAAGATGAAAATGCATATTCTTGGACATAACCCCGCCGTTTGGGCTATTGTGTGTATTGGCTTGCAAGGTGAATTCTTTGATGGGAGAGAACCGAACCGTGAAGCTAGCGCGGAAGAGTTGAAGATGCTGCAATACAATGCTCAAGCTTGTGATATCCTCTTCAACGGATTGTGCCCTGAAGAATTCAACAAAATCAGCCGTCTTGAGAATGCAAAGGAAATTTGGGATACTTTGATTGATATGAACGAAGGTACCGACTCCATCAAGGAATCCAAGTTGGACGTGCTTCAAAGTCAACTTGACAAGTTCAAAATGAAGGATGGTGAAGGTGTCGCTGAAATGTACTCTAGGCTTGCTCTTATCAAAAATGAGATTGCCGGCTTAGGAAGTGAAGAGATGACCGACAAATTCATCATCAAGAAGATCCTAAGAGCTTTGGATGGAAAATATGATATCGTGTGCACATTGATCCAAATGATGCCCAATTACAAAGATCTCAAGCCAACGGAAGTCATTGGAAGAATTGTTGCTCATGAGATGTCACTCAAGGATAAGGAGGAACTTCACACAAGTCAAGTGGTGCTTACAAAGCCTCATGTGAAGCCCCCACATCATCATGTGAGAAACAAACCTTCAATGAAGAATTGAGCTTAATGGTGAAGAACTTCAACAAGTTCTACAAGAGTAGAAGCAAAGAGAAAAGCTCCAAGTCAAGGTCCTACAATGACAAAAGATCTTCTAGTCGAGAGCGTAATTGCTACAATTGTGGAAGACCCGGACACTATTCCAATGAGTGTACGACACCCTATAAAAGAAGAGAAGAATCACCTAAAAGGAGAAGTAGAAGAGAAGAATCACCACCAAGAGAGAGGAGGAGTAGAGATGATCGTTATGAACGAAGAACATCCCGGAGAAGCAAGGATTCGGAAAGGAAGGACAAGTCATCAAGGAGCTACACAAAACGAAGACATCAAACTCATGTTGGTGAATGGGTATCCGGCTCCGGCTCCGACAATCACTCCGAGAGAAGCTATCACTCTGACTCCGAATATACTCAATATGAAGGTGTTGCCGGTCTAGCACTTGTGTCAACCAACTCCTACGACATATTTGATTCACCAAATGAAGGACTTGGAAGATGCTTCATGGCTAAAGGCCCAATGGTAACACACCCCGAGTATATTGATTTCAATAGTGATGAAGATGACTTGTTAGGTGATGATGATTTACTTGTTGACAACTCTAGTGATGAATACTATGATGAAACGTCAATTAATCATGCTAATCAAGATAAAACGAATGACAATGATAAGGAGAAGATTGATCTCCTAACTAAAGAACTAAACACTCTTAAGTTAGCTCATGAAACTATCTCAGAAGATCATCGAGAACTTTTAAGGACTCATGAGAAGTTACGCTTTGAAAAGCTCAACCTTGAACAAGAGCATGAGTTCTTAAAGGCAATCAATGATGATCTTCGTAAGAAAAGTTCTTCTTACATTGCCAAGCGTTTACTCTTATCTACTTACATGCCTCAAGTCAAGACTAGTAACAAGAACAAGAAGAATTCTTCCTCTAGTAGTAACAATAATCATGCTAAATCCGATGTTGTTACCTCTAGTAGTTCTCTTGATTCCACTAATGATTCTCTCAGCCAAGTTACACTTGAGCAAGAAAATAGCTTATTGAAGGGAATTATAGAGAAAGGTGTTTACAAGAGCCTTGTCGGGAGTAAGCAATTTGAGGAAATTGTACGCAAGCAAGGAAGGCACCGGAAGAACCAAGGTGTTGGTTTTGAACGAAAGTTCAATGCCAATGGAGTTGAGTGGGAAGAAGATCAATAACCCAAGACGAAGTTTGTTCCTCAACAAGAGAAGTATGATCCTACTTCCTTCAAAGGGACACAAGCTCAAGATGATCTTCCACCACAAGACCACAAGCAAAAAGGCAAGGATAAGCTTCAAGAGGATATTGATGCATTTGAAGAAGCTCCTAAGGCCTTGGTCAAGTGGGTTCCCAAGACTACATCAAGTTCTACTTCATCAAGTACAACTACAACTCCAAGGATTCCCATCAAGATGATGTGGGTCCCGAAGAAGAAGAACTAGAGAGTTCTTGAGGGTGACTCCGCCAACATATTTCACTCATATCATTTTGGCAATAACAAGTGCAATCAACTTCCACATCTTGCACTAGTTCAAGGAGTCACAAACCCTCTTGTTGGTAAGACAAGGGACAAGGTAACCTAATTTTCTCATAGACATCATCTTGTGTGTGCATCACTCTATGTCTATGGATATCCTTGTTTGTTCCTTGTGGGACTAACCCGTGTAGGTATTGAAAGTGCAACTCACTCCAAAGGATTGCTCCAAATGATCTACATAAACATTGAGCATCCACATCTTCAACACCTACATGAAGTCATCATCGACAAAACCCAAGGTTAGTTCATCCCTCTTAAGGGGGATCTCACATCTAGGGGAGCTTTACTCTAAGAATTGAGTCAAAGCAACTCTAATGGTGTGAACACATCAATGCATTATGTAAAAGTGGTAACCCCACTTGAGCTTAAACGATTAGTATGACCTATGATCAAATGTTCTCATTTGACTCCTAAGTCAATATACTCATATATAGATGACCTAGTCATCGCCAATTGCTTGATAGATGCTAGAATTGGTTGTGCATGCTTTGCCACATATTTCATTTGCCATTTTTATTGTGTGAGCATGTTGGTTGCATATTTTACTCATTCAAGGACATCCACTTGTTGTTTTGATTGATTGGTTTCTTTTTCATTTGCCAAGTGGATGGGCAAGAATGCCTAAGAACCTTCTCTAGCTATCTATGCTTTTCTTGTCTCAAACTCTATTCATGCTACATCACAAAATTTGATCAAGTCAGATTCGAACCACTCTGTGTGAGGAGCACTCGGAGTACCTGATTCGTCATAGACTTAAACTTCCAAAACTTCTTTGTGCATTTCGGTCTGACCGATTCTTCCATTTCGGTCATACCGAGATCACTAAGTCGATCTAGCTTTTCAATCTCGGTGCAACCGATTTGAACTTTTCGGTCACACCGAGTTGCTGTAACTGTTAGCTGTTATGCATCTCGGTGCCACCGAGTTGTTCCAATTGGTCACACCGACAGGGTCGGTCTATATATGCCCACGGACAAACCTTTGGAAATTTTCTCCGAACTCTTTCGCCCGCGCTTAGCCTGCTCTGCCTCCAGGGTCTCCGGATCGTCCTCCTCGTTGCCAGCTGCCTCCTGCCGCTGGTCTCCACTGCTGTCAATGGAAATCATCCCCACCGTTGCCGCCGTAGCGAGTTCATCGCCGAACTAGGGTATGGACTCGATCACTGTGCCATCCTCATCTGATTCCTAGCACATTGTGTTCACCATGAATCTTGCCACGATTGAAACTATCTCATCTAGTCAAAACACTCCGTAGATTAGAGATGAATTGAAAATTTAGGGTTAGGTTTCCGCCGAAACCATCTCGGACCCACCAAGTTGTAGAACTCGGTTCCACCGATTCGGCCAAGGCCATTGCACATGTGATTCTTGGTCTGACCGAGAATTGCAAATCGGTGTGACCGAGTTCAGGACTTTGTGAAACCCTAGCAGTATCGGTGCCACCGAACTGTGAGTCGGTCTGACCGAGTTCACTAGTTTAGGTTCCAAAAGCTGCTTCGGTATCACCGAGTTTACAAATCGGTAGATCCAAAATGCTTTCTGTGGAAAACCGAAACTAAGTTTTTGACTCATTATTTTTGCAAAAACCTCTGTATTTTGTGATGCTCAACGACTCTATCTTGTCTATATCTATTCACAGGGTCTGCTGTCAGTATTTGCAATATGTCTGATCAGAGTGACAGCCAGAACAAGTCAGAGGAGCAGGTTCATGTGAGTGAGGGCACTAGTCCCTCTAGCACCTCTGATGATGGCAGCAGGAGCACCCCAAGCAACTTACCCAAAGCTGCCACCAGGGACAGAAAGAAGAAAACCTCAGAATCTGAGGATGAAGACTATGTGGCCATTGAGGATGAGGCCACTTCCAAGAAGAAGGTGCTCAAGAAAGAATATGGATCAGCTGCAGCCACTAAGCCTGGTATGAAGACCAAAGCACCTACAAAGAGAACTCCCATGTCTAAAGCCAGAGCCTCACTCAAGTACCTTTGGAATCTGAACCCAAAGAGGCACCTGCAAGAAGGATTCCGACTTCCAAACCTAGGAAGGTTGCCACTGGGGAAACCATGAAGTTTACCATTGAGTAAGAAGATGAAGCTGTTGGCCAAGACAAGAAGAAAAAGAGAGTCAGAACCACTACTGCCAAGGTTCTTGGAAATCCCTCTATGAGGAGAGACTCTAAAGAGGAGGAAGAAGAAGAGGTTGCTGCACCAGCACCCAAAGCACAGAAGCTTATGGGTGATGCTATAAGGTCAGGGGCTTCTTCATCAAAGCCCAAGGAAGCACCCAAGGCTGCTTCCAAGCCCAAGACTGCACCTAAGAGGAATACCAGGAACATATCTGTTGCTGAGAAGAACAAGGCCCCAGTGCCTGAAACTGTTGCTGAAGAAGAAGATGATGAAGAGCATGTCTTGAGAAAATTAAAGCCAAAAATTCCAGATCATAATGATGCTCATCCTGTAGCTGAGAACATGAAGCTGAGAAAGGATGCAGGACTCAGACAGTGGAGGTTGACTGATCCTTATGCAGTCAGGAGGAGAACTGTTGTGGACTACAGGTTCCATACAAAGGAACGTCAGGATTTCTATGAGATAGTGCTGCTGGACAAGAAGCCAATAGTATGTGACATGAGGTGGGTGGACTGGAAGTACATGAAGGAGAATGAAGAACACTATCCTGGTGTGTATGACAGCTTCAGTGCCTGTGGAGTGGCAGACTTAGTTGGGCAGAAGCTCACAAAGTGGAATGATGAGCTCATAATGCAATTCTACTCCACAGCACACTTCTATCCAGATGGCAGGATATCATGGATGTCTGAAGGTATTAGATACCAATCAACAATTGAAGAATGGGATAATCTGATCAATGAGGAGAAAGAGGATGACTTGGATGTCTATGCCAAGAAGAAGATGGATCACAACACTATGGCACATATATACAAGGAGATCCTAGATGCTGCTGTTGAAACACACAAGTTTGGATCAGTACATTACCTTCTGTCAGGACTGCCAACCATCAACTGGATCCTCAGGCACACTCTATTGCCCAAGTCAGGTGATCGAAACATGATCAGAGGCCATGCAATAAATCTTCTACACTTATTTGATGTGCCACAAAAGTTCAAGGTCATGAGCCTTATAGTTGAAACTATCAAGAGGACAGCTGCTGACCAAAAGAGAAGTTGTGGGTATGCCCCACAGATCTAGGAGCTGATTAACTCCAAGATGGGCACTGGCCCATACTTGTTGGACAAGGATCACATGCCTATCTATCCATACTTTGAGGACAACCAAGTGGTTATGGATGAAGATGAACCATCTTCTGTGCAAGCACAAGCAAAGAAGGAGAAAACAAGGACTGAGAAGGCTACCAAGATGCCAACAATGGAAGAGGCATATCAGTACTTTTTGAAGAGCAAACAGGATCATCTTGGCTACTTGATTGCATCCACTCTGAGGATTGAGAAGGGGCTGGCCACCTTGACTCAAAACTAGGAGAGCTTGGAGAGGATCATGGAGCAGAAGTTCTATGACTTGGATGTGAAGGTAACTGAGATCCAGTCTGTTGTTGAACAACTTCAAGATGATATGCAGGAGAGGAATGGCAAGACAACCACTGAGGCATTTGCTAGAGTGCCTAGAGCTCAGAGATCAGCTGCAGTGCCAGTGACAGACACCAGAGCCACTTCATCTGCACCAGCAATAGCCCCAGTGCAACCAGCTCCAGCACCTACTCCACCAGCTCCATTCACATCCACTGAAGTCTTCGTCCAAGGAGCCATCTCTACACCACCACCTGAAGATCAAGCCTGAGAGACGATTTAGTGCTATGCATTTTCTATGAACTTTTTGGTAACTTGTTGCCAAAGGGGGAGAAAAATGTATAGATCATAGGCTTCGAGAGAGAGCGTTGCTTTTTATTCTCTCTTGCTTTGGTGGTTGAACTTTATTTGCTTGTTTGAGATACTTTATGTCTGTGTGATACTTGGATGATCATGTGTTTGATCATATGCTACATTAATGCTTGTTGGATGACATTATCTTTTTATCTCTATATGATCATTCATTGTGCTTGGTGATGAGTATATGTATTCAATTATTATCATTTTGAGCGCTCCACCAAGATGTATGTGACATGGAAGAGTAACCCATGAGCCTAAGTCTTTGTGCATTTGCAGTCCAAAGCAAATCTTAAACTATGCACAAATTTAGGGGGAGCTCTTGCTTATCACATACTTCTCAAAGCGATAATGTTTTTCACTATTATTATCATTTGTCGAAGCTCTGATCTATATGTTGTCATCAGTTACCAAAAAGGGGGAGATTGAAAGTGAAACTATCCCTAGGTGGTTTTGGTAATTCCTAACAACATATAGCTCATTGAGCAAACATTATTCCAAGATAAATATTTCAGGAAAAGCACAATGGATGGCATGGCATGGATTAGAAAAGTGGACCCCTCAAAATACTAAGGACAAAAGGATTAGCTCAAGCTCAAAGCTCAAGACTCTACATTTTATATTTTAGTGATCCAAGATCACATTGAGTCTATAGGAAAAGCCAATACTATCAAGGAGGATGAGGTGTTGCATAATGAAGTTCTTGCTCCATAGTTCTGAGTGATATGCTCCAAAACCCTCAACTACTTTCCCACATCCACATATGACCTAAACTAAAAGTCAAACTCGGCCCCACCGATTCTTCCTATCCGGCGCCACCGAGTTCAGATGTCATAGCCACTGCCACAAACCCTAGGCAAATCGGTCTCACCGATAGGGATCTCTGTCTCACCGATATGGGATTGTAATCTCTCTATTTCCCTTCGTAACATTTCGGTACCACCGAGATGAGCGATTGGTCCCATCGAGATTGCAATGTAAACTCCCTATTTACTTTTCGTAACATTTTGGTCCCACCAAAATGAGCGAACCGGTCCCACCGAGTTTACCTGACCAACTCTATGGTTAGCTTATTACCAAAATCGGTTCTACCGAGTTTGTGTAATTGGAATCACCGAGATTACGTTATGCCCTAACCCTAACCATATCGGTCCTACCGAGTTGCATGTCGGTCCCACTGAAAATCCTAACGGTCACTAGATTTGCTGAATCGGTCTAACCGAGTTTCCCAATTCGGTCCCACCGAGTTTGGCAAGTTGTGTGTAACAGTTAGATTTTGTGTGGAGGCTATGTATACCCCTCCACCTCCTCTTCATTCGTGGAGAGAGCCATCAGAACGAACCTAGACTTCCAACTTGCATTTTCTGAGAGAGAACCACCTACACTTGTGTTGAGGCCAAGATATTCCATTCCTACCATATGAATCTTGATCTTTAGCCTTCCCCAAGTTGCTTTCCACTCAAATCTTCTTTCCACCAAATCCAAATCCTGTGAGAGAGAGTTGAGTGTTGGGGAGACTATCATTTGAAGCACAGGAGCAAGGAGTTCATCATCAACACATCGTTTGGTACTTCTTCGAGAGTGGTGTGTCCTAGATTGGCTAGGTGTCACTTGGGAGCCTCCGACAAGATTGTGGAGTTGAACCAAGGAGTTTGTAAGGGCAAGGAGATCGCCTACTTTGTGAAGATATACCGCTAGTGAGGCAAGTCCTTCGTGGGCGATGGCCATGGTGGGATAGACAAGGTTGCTTCTTCGTGGACCCTTCGTGGGTGGAGCCCTCCGTGGACTCGTGCAACCGTTACCCTTCATGGGTTAAAGTCTCCATCAATGTGGATGTACGATAGCACCACCTATCGGAACCATGACAAAAACATCCGTGTCTCCAATTGCGTTTGAATTCTCCAAACCCTTCCCTTTACATTCTTGCAAGTTGCATGCTTTACTTTTCGCTGCTCATATACTCTTTGCATGCTTGTTTGAATTGTGTTAAGATTGCTTGAATTGTACTAAGTTAGCTAAAATCTACCAAAGACTAAAATTGGGAAAATGATAAGTTTTTATTTGGTCAAGTAGTCTAATCACCCCCCTCTAGACATACTTTCGATCCTACAATAAGCAATAAGAAACCAATATAATTAGATTTATTATTGAATGTACTTTCACATCATATAGATTTGTTATGATAAATGTTTATATTATTTTTATAAACGTGGTCAAACTTTGTGAAATTTGACTTCAGTTAACTCTGATATGCTGACTAAATAAAAATGAAGGGAGTATTTGCCTTTCTAGAGATTTCAACAAGTGACTACATCCTAAATTAGTACATACGGAGCAAAATGAGTGAATCCACACTGTAAATAAATACATAGTTCTCTCATTTTCCTCTTCGCCTTGGTCGCGGTGCACAATATTGAGTATACTACTACTGACTAGTCTCTTTTTGACTCGGATTTACGTTGATATTGCTTGAATGCTAATAGTGCAGAGGGTAGCGGTTCCCGAAACATTGAACGGTCAATGATGCATTTGCATTCAATTAGCATGCAGAGGTAAGCAATTGGAGAAGCAGAATGGAGCCAGTACGATGTGAATGCAACGCAGTTTGGACTCTCATAAATGCGCCCACCACTCCAATCCATCTACTCCTAGTCACTGTGCAACACTGCCCACTCCAATCCAAGACCAAGACCAAGTGACCAGAAGCCACAAGCACCCATGGCGTCGATGGACGCGAGCGGCAGTCGGCTGTGCAGGATCGTCCAAGATGCTGGCCTGCGGCCCGTACCATGCAATGTTTCTAGACGATGCTGGCGACCGCCGGCATCATAGCCCTCGTCGACGCCGGCTTCGCCTCACGCATGTGCCAGATGATGGTCGACTCCATCCGCAAGTTCGCCGATGTCAAGAAGCATGCAGACGACCTTGCTGACTACTCCAGCCCACGCACCCATGCTCCTTGTTGCCTGCCACCCTCATCGGCCTCCAAGGTGATGAACTCTTTGAAGCACTGGTGGCCCCGCATCTGCCAGAGGTCGCGACGATGAATGTGCACATCGAGGCTGTGCTCGCCGCGCAGTGCCTCGCCATGCAAGAAACCGTCAACCTGCACATCCACGTCTAGGAGGAAATCGTCTACATAGGCCACTACAAGGCCAGCGAGGACAGAAAGACATTGGCCTTCTTCCAGCGACTGGAATCTTTGGACGCCATTGTTCAGAAGCACATCGACCTGGCCACAAAAGCCGCTACTACTTAGCCGTCGTTCGGTTGGCCAGCACCCTGAGTTGAGGAGGTGGACGTCATTGATGGATGCATCTTTCTTCATGCCTCCTATAACCAGCACTACATCACCTTGTGGCCTTAATGTTTTATTAGTGTATGTCATTTTTATTCCAGTCGTAAATGACATGTGTGATCCCTTGCTCTTATTTGATGTTAATTATATGTAGTATCACTGTCTTCGACCTGGTGTACTACCTAGATCGTGGTTTATTAGTCCCTTTTGTAATTTGTGCTAAATTTTGACCAAAGATTTAACTGACAAAATATTAGTGCATGTCAACAAAAATTATATCATTTGATTTGTATTTGAACATAGTTTTAATGATATAATTTTGGTGACATGCATGAATGTTTTGTTAGTCAAATTTATGGTCAAAATTTGGCACAAATTAAGATGGGGAGCAATAAACCAGGACAGAGGTAGACTGGTCCATCACCATCATGTTTTGTGTCTAATTTTGACTTCAGTGACCCAACCTACATGGAGGGTGTGCTGTATACATTGGCGTGACAACCAAACTTATATATTCAAAACTGAGCATTACTACAAGTCACGAGTTCAAAACGAGAAAGTGGAACAAGCACATCATGCCCGTGCCATTCACGTCGCACCCCAACATGGTCATGGTGCACAATGTAGTAAATGACTAGTCTCTTCTTGACCCGCATTTACATTGATACGACTTGAATGCCGAGGAGGGAGAGGGTAGCGGTTCCCGAGACGTTGAACAGTCAATGATGCATCCTTAATTAGAATGCAGAGGGAATTAGTTAGAGAAGTGGAATAGAGCCAGCATGATGTGAATGCAACAGAGTTTGGATTCTCATATAAAGGAACCCCACCACTCCAATCCATCTACTCCTAGTATCTGCGCAACACTACTTACTCCAATCCAAGTCCAAGTGACCAGAAGCCACAAGCACCTATGGGGGCGATGGACACGAGCGGCAGTCGGCTGGGTCAGATCATCCAAGACGTTGGCCTATGGCTGTGGGTGTCAAAACCGGTGGATCTCGGGTAGGGGTTCCCGAACTGTGTGTCTAAGGCTAATAGTAACAGGAGGCAGGGGACATGATGTTTACCTAGGTTCGGGCCCTCTCGATGGAGGTAATACCCTACTTCCTGCTTGATTGATCTTGATGATATGAGTATTACAAGACTTGATCTACCACGAGCTCATAGAGGCTAAACCCTAGAAGCTAGCCTATGATTATGATTGTGCTTGTCCTACGGACTAAACCCTACAGTTTATATAGACACCGGAGGGGGCTAGGGTTACACAGAGTCGGTTACAGAGAAGGAGAGTCCCATCCGGAGACGGGACGAAGTCTTCAATCTTGTATCTTCATAGTCCAACAGTCCAGCCAAAGTATATAGTCCGGTTGTCCGAGGACCCCTTAATCTAGGACTCCCTCAGTAGCCCCTGAACCAGGCTTCAATGACGATGAGTCCGGCGCGCAGATTGTCTTCGGCATTGCAAGGAGGGTTTCTTCTCCGAATACTCCATAGAAGATTTTGAACACCAGGATCGTGTCCGGCTCTGCAAAATAAATTCCACATACCACCGTAGAGAGCACAATATTCCACAAATCTAATCTGCTGACAACTTTTCATAGCATGACATAATGCCACGGCCCGGTAATTATTCGAACCGTTTTTCCCAACTACCTACTGCAAATATTGCGAGGCAGTTTCCTTGGTACGTCTTGTCGAAGCAGAGATTGTGTCCCCTTATCATGGGATTCTCATGAATACGGGTGTGGGTAACCCAACCGCGCCATCAATCACGGCGCTTGGGGAATAAGCGATTTTACGGGGCAAATGGATAAGGATTCCTCTTTTTTACCCACGCCTTCTTCTTCCCCTGCCCATCCATTCTCGCACGCTCGAGCTCCAGCGCCCAAGTTCTGACCTTCTCCTCAAAGCCATTCCAAACATGTCCGGAGCAGGAGGCAAGTGGATGGCCTCCTCTGTTATGCAGGAGAACATTACGAAGCTCCGGGAGGCCGGATATCTGGCCGCAAACATTGCGCACCGACTCCCAGACGCAGGGCAGATCGTCCCTACTCCAGAACCCCATGAGAGGGTCATATTCCTTGCCCACTTCGTCCGCGAACTAGGATTCCCCCTCCACCCATTTGTTCGCGGGCTCATGTTCTACTATGGGCTGGATTTCCACGATCTGGCCCCAATTTCATCCTCAACATCTCGGCATTTATCGTCGTGTGCAAGGCCTTCCTCCACATCAAGCCGCACTTCTGCCTGTGGCTGAAGACCTTCAACGTGAAGCCAAAGATGGTGGTCGGCCAGCAAGCGGAGCGTGGAGACACCATGGTGAGCAAGATGCCCAACGTTATTTGGTTCGAAGGCTCCTATGTGGATACCGTGAAGGGGTGGCAATCGGGGTGGTTGTACATCAACGAGCCGCGTGACGCCCGAGGGAGTCCTGGATTAGGGGGTATCCGAACAGCCGGACTGTGTACAACGTCCGGACTATTGAAGCGTGAAGATACAAGACTCAAGAATTCGGGCCGTGTCCGGATGGGACTCTCCTTTGCGTGGAACGCAAGCTTGGCGATCCGAATATTGTGTTTCCTTTCTTGTAACCGACTCCATGTAAACCCTAGCCCTCTCCGGTGTCTATATAAACCGGAGAGGTTGGTCTTTAGAAGGCCGATCACAATTACAATCATACCATCATAGGCTAGCTCTTAGGGTTTAGCCTCTACGATCTCATGGTAGATCTACTCTTGTACTACCCATATCATCAAAATTAATCAAGCAAGAAGTAGGGTTTTACCTCCATCGAGAGGGCTCGAACCTGGGTAAACATCTGTGTCCCTTGCTTCCTGTTACCATCAGCCTTGACGCATAGATCAGGACCCCCTACCCGAGATCCGCCGGTTTTGGCACCGACATTGGTGCTTTCATTGAGAGTTCCTCTACATCGTCGCGGTCAGGCTCGATGGCTCCTTCAATCATCATCAACGACGCTTTCCAGGGTGAGACTTTCCTCCCTGGACAGATCTTCATGTTTGGCGGATTCGCGCAGCGGGCCAATTCGCTTGGCCACCTGGAGCAAATTGATGGCAATGCCCCCGGCCACCAGGTCAGGTTCGGAAACTTGAACTACACATTGGATATTCACGGAGACTTGATCTTCGACGGATTCAGGCCAGCACCAGGATCGCTGAACAATCACGATGAGCACGGCTTAGACCTGCTGTCAGACGATGCTCGGGATATCACCCGGGCAGAAGCCCCGGATCTAAATCCGGGGCAGGTTGCGTTGCCTAAGGACGGAGGGCTGGACCCCGCCCCGCAGGCCGTACCCTCATCATCGATGGAGCCGAACACAGACCTCACTTCTGAGGGAGCCTGTGACTCCGGACCCCCGGATTCATATCCGGTTGTAGGTTCTAGTCCGCGCGTCCCTGAGCCCGCTGAACCTGGTTGGGCTCTGGTGATGGAGTTCACCGCAGCGGACGTCTTTCAACACCCGCCCTTTGGCGACATGCTGACCTTATTGAAATCTCTCTCTTTGTCAGGAGACTCTGGGCCGAACTATGTCTGGCTTGAGTGGGAAGCAGACACGACGGAATTCGTTGCCCACCCACCCCCCACTTCATTGCCACGATCGATGATCTAACCGATGTGCTTGACTTCGACTCCGAAGACATCGACGGTATGGACGACGATGTAGGAGAATTACAGGAGCCACAGCTCATTGGGCGGTGGACGGCCACCTCCTCATACGATATATATATGGTGGACACTCCGAAGGAAACCAATGGCGATGAGGCAACGGAGGATAACCCCTCGGGAAGAAAAGCAAAGCATGGGCGTCGTCGGCGCCGCTCCAAGCCCCGCCACAGTGATACCGGCCCTGGAGATGAAAATAATCTGGATGGCGCCGAAGAAGAATATGACCCTGACCAGCCTGCCTTCGAGCAGGCTGAACAGGAAGATGAGCAGGTCAGCCCAGAAGAACAGGCAACGAACGCATACCCGGAGGAGGACAACTACGTGCCCCCCTCCGAAGACGAGATTAGCCTCGACGACGACGAATTAGGCGTGCCTGAGGATCCCGTAGAGAAGGAGCGCTTCAAGCGTAGGCTTATAGGCACTGTGAGGAGCCTGAAGAAGAAGCAGCAGCAACTCCAAGCTGATCAAGATCTGCTCACAGATAGATGGACTGAAGTCCTGGCAGCCGAGGAATATGAACTCGAACGCCAAACGGCTGACCGGCCACCCCGTGGCTGGGATAAAACGGGATATCAGCCCGGATACCAGCCTGCACCCCCACGCCAATACACTACGACTCAGGGCAACATGCAAGACCTGCAAGATATTCTGGAAAACAAAGCAGGACAACCAAGATCGATCTACGGATCGCGAGGGTGTGCCCCAGCACGCGACGATGATCGTCACGCCGGATACTTAATCAACAAGTCCGGCCGTGCCGAACACAGCAACCCAGACCAATTCGAGCTGCGTAGCCACATAGCCCGGTACAGAGGCGCCGCACACCCCCTCTGCTTCACTGACGAAGTGATGGACCATGAATTCTCAGAAGGGTTCAAACCCGTAAACATCAAATTGTACGATGGCACAACATACGCCGCAGTATGGATCGAAGATTTCCTTCTCCACATTCACATGGCCCGCAGAGATGATCTACACGCCATCAAGTATCTCCCCCTTAAGCTCAAAGGACCAGCCCGGCACTAGTTAAATAGCCTGCCAGCAAATTCCATTGGCAGTTGGGAAAACCTGGAAGACGCATTCCTCGATAACTTCCAGGGCACATATGTGCGACCGCCAGACGCCGATGACCTGAGCCACATTACTCAACAGCCCAGAGAGTCAGCCTGGAAATTCTGGACTCGGTTCCTTACTAAAAAGAACCAAATAGTCGACTGTCCGGACGCCGAAGCCCTGGCGGCTTTCAAGCATAATATCCGTGACGAGTGGCTTGCTCGACACCTCGGCCAGGAAATACCCAAGTCTATGGCAGCTCTCACAACCCTAATGACCCGCTTTTGTGCGGGTGAGGATAGTTGGCTGGCTCGTAGTGGCACCACGCCACATTCCGGCACTTTGGACGGTCGCGATGCTAATGTCAAGCCACGGCGTAACAGGCATAAGAGACAGAACAACGGCGACAACACTGAAGACACGGCACTCAATGCCGGATTCAGCGGATCTAAGTCTGGTCAGCGGAAAAAGTCGTTCAAAAGAAATAATCAGGGACCGTCCAGCCTGGACCGCATACTGGAGCGCTCGTGCCAAATTCATGGCACCCCGGACAAGCTAGCCAACCACACCAATAGAGACTGCTTGGTGTTCAAACAGGCCGGCAAGATAAACGCCGAAAACAAGGACAAGGGGCTTCACAGCAACGATGACAAGGAGCCCCGGCGTCCGAATACGGGGGAACAAAAGAAATCCCCCCTAGGGGAAAACGGTCAATATGATCTACGCCACTCATATCCCCAAGCGGGAATGGAAGCGAGTACTACAGGACGTCTATGCGATGGAGCCAGTCACCCCCAAATTCAACCCATGGTCAGCTTGTCCGGTCACCTTTGATCATAGGGATCATCCTACTAGCATCCGTCATGGCGGCTCAGCCGCATTGGTCTTAGACCCAATCATCGAGGGATTCCACCAGGGCACAGTGCGCAAGATGGGCATTGACCCTTCAAGGCTCAAGCCCACCAAAACTACCTTTAAAGGTGTAATTCCCAGAGTAGAGGCCCGCTGTACGGGCTCTATAACGTTGGAAGTGGTCTTCGGATCCCCGGATAACTTCCGAGCGAAGAGTTAATCTTCGATATCGGCCCTTTCCATAGTGGTTACCGCGCACTGCTCGGACGAACTGCATTCGCTAGATTCAATGCGGTACCACATTACGCAAACCTCAAGCTCAAGATGCGAGGACCGGGCGGGGTCATCAGTGTCAATGGAAATATGGACCGCTCCCTTCGAATAGAAGAGCATACGGCAGCCCTTGCGGCAGAAGTACAATGCGGCCTACTCCGACAAACCAATCCGGCGACAACTTCGAGCACAGTCAAGTGAGTCCGGAGCACCCCGCAACAGGATCATCAAGAGCGTGATTAGCAGTCTGGCTTCCGCTCAAGCCCCTTCAAAGCAGCATTCATGCCACGCGTACACAATTACGCACTCAAGATACCATGGGCATAGGCGGAGGAGCATCAACGACTCAGTCAATAGTGCGGGTAACCGCCAAATACCTTCATACTCTTTTCCTCTTACATTTCAGGACACCGCGTTAGTGCAGCACCCTCAGAAGAGCCGAATTGCCGGACTCATATGGGAGAGACATCCAAGGAGGCAACAGACGTTGTGCACAGAAGGAAATACCCAGGTGGAATCTATTTACGATCATTATACCTGCTCTATCTATCTGTACACAGCCTGCCCCTGGATAGGACATGTCAAATACTCCTATTTTTATCTCTGCTTAATGCATCCATTGTAAACATACGCTTATACGTATTTTTCGTCAATGGGAGATTATATATAGCGTCAGCTTATTATCCTTATTTGAGCATTTTCTTCTCTTATAAATGTTTATTTGGTATTGCATCCGTACACCTTGGTACGGTCACTTTGCCAGGGGCTTCTCATGGCGCCTCGTAATATGGCAAATAAAGTCCGAACACTTTCAACAGTGCGGCACCCCAAACTTATAGCACTATATGCATCACCTCCGAATCATGTCTTGGGTCTACAGTTGGGATAGCCCGGCTCCCTTGTTTTGGTGCCTTACGTTCTGTTATATCGTCTAAGGTAGCGTAGGGAGAACTACTGCGATTGTGTCCCGGTTCTTCCGGACGAGCACCTCAGTAGAGAAAGCCGAAAACTGACCGGCATGATGTGGCGAGAGCCGGTCGCTGTTCGAGAGGTCTTAAAATCCTTAAAGATTTTCCGCTTTAGGCGATAAATCGGCTTCGTCCGATCTAGGCATGTATAGCGCCCCGATTCGGCCTTCCAGATTCTAGGGGCTTCGCTGAAATTTAAAATTGTAGACTTCTATGGCTAAGTGAAAGTTATAAAGCCGCGTAGTTCGATTGCCTTGTTCGTTGCGCCGGACACCTCCTTAAGGGACCAAGCATTTGGATAAAGAGTGTCCGGGTTTTCCACGAACACCCCAGTACTAGTTACGTGGGGAGGAAGCCGACGACTGGCCTACTTTCAAAATTTTATAAACAGCCGCACAGAAGGTAATATTTTAAATAACAAAAGCGCTACATAGCGCAAGTAACTTCGTCTTTAAACTACAAACATGACAGAAGTGAATTCACTCTAAAATAGCATCCTTGGTACACTCATCGGGGACGAGACGAGCACCCTTCATCACGCCATCATAGTACATCTCGGGATGGCGATGCGCCTTGCCCTCCGGCGGCCCGTCCTTGACCAGCTTCTCCGCATCCAGCTTGCCCCAATGCACCTTGACGCGGGCAAAGGTCCGGCAGGCACCTTCGATGCAAACTAATCGCTTGATCACCTCAAGCCGCGGACAGGCATTCACCATCCGCTTGATCAGGCCAAAGTAGCTACTGGGTAGGAGCTCACCCGGCCACATCCGGACTATGAAGCCCTTCATAGCCAGCTCGGCCGCCCAGTGGAGTTCGACCAACTGCTTCAGTTGGTCGCTCAGAGGTATCGGATGTTCGGCCCCATCATACTAGGACCAAAACAGCTTCTCCGTTGAGCTCCCCTCCTGGGCACGGTAGAACTCCGCAGCATCTGATACGCTGCGTGGAAGATCTGCAAATGCCCCTGGAGAGCTCCGAATTCGAGTAAGTAAAAGAAACGCCTCCTCCACATGTTTGCTTTGCATAAAGAACTACTTACCCGCTGCTATCTTTTTGGCCTCTTGGATCTCCTAATGTGCTTTTCCGGCTTCGGCCTTGGCATCTTTCAAATTTACAAGGGCCTTTGCAAGCTCGGCCTCTTTCACCTTGAGCTCATGCTCCACGGACTCGCACTTCTTATCGAGGTCCCGGAGCTCTTGTTGTACCTCGCCCACCGTAGCACTTTGCTTTTCGCGCTCCTTACATTCCAAGGCCGCCTTGTCTTCGGCCTCGGACAGCGCCTTCTTCAGGGACGCCACTTCGATGGTGGCCCCTGTTACACAGTCACTTAGGTGTTAGACTCACCAATTTTGAGTATCCTCAAATGCATAAGAGAGGGAATCACGTACCCTTGTTCTCTTCGAGCTGCCTCTACGTGAGGTTGAGCTCTCCCTGCGCCTGCTCCAGGTCCCATTTCAGTTCGGCAACCTCGGCAGTACAGGCAGCAGCAGCAAGCAGCACAGCCTGCTTATTCACAACAATACTTATCATTAGACTCCTGCGGATTATAATAGACCCTCCGTTTGGCTTTTCTTTCTGAACATCAAATAGAGTATCAGGGGCTACTACCTATCGGGTGGTAATTTTGCACATATTATTACTTACCTCAAAGCCTGTTAGGAGGCTGGTGCAAGCTTCGGTTAGTCCGCTTTTGGCGGACAAAACCTTCCAAATCACCGTACTCATAAGAGTACGATGCTCTTCATCCATGGAAGCGTCGTGAAGCGCTTCCAGTAGACAATCTGGCTCCTCATGCGCAACGGAAGTCCGCGACACAGACGGCTCACCCTACCTAACGAGGGGTCGCCCGCCTAAGTCCGGAACCATCGAAGGTTCCGAAAATTGTGTTCGGCTGAGAGCCCGGTTGGCCATGGCTCTCATCGACATGATCCACGGGGATCTTGAAACCCGTGTGTCCGACATCTGGAATCCTGCCTTGGGGCGTCTCCAGAGCCACCTCCCCCCGCTCCGGGAGCCTTCGGGACAACACCTCTGAAGTGAATTTATTGCTGAATCACTCAGGGACCCGGAGGAAGATACCTCGGGGTGAGCCCTTGCCGGACTGCACATATGTTCGACATTATAAATACAAAAACTATGAAGTGAAATCATGAGAGAATGCGGACACTTACGATCGCACTGGGGGCTTCCCCCTGGGCAGCCACCCCTCCTCACTATGAGCGGTTGTGGCAGAGTAGTCCGGAAGGGACACCTTCCCCTTCTTCGACGCCCCAGCATCCCTCTCCGGGGCGGCTTTTCTCTTCTTCCCCTTCCCAGTGCGGGGAGGTGGAATTTCTTCTTGATCCCCCCCGCCTTCGCGGGAGGAATATGTCTCGTCATCATCAGACGACAGGGGTATGACGGCCTTGCACCGAGGGAATTTTCCGGCCCCCTGGTCCGCCTCCTCGGGCCCCTCATCCTTTTCAGATAGGGCGTCTTCTTCTTCTTCCTCCTCCCCTTCGTGGGAGGAGTCCGCCTCGTCGTCTTCGGACGAGGCTTCTGGCACAACATTACGCCGGAGACCCTTTCGGGTCCCCGGAGCCTTCTTCTTGGCCATATTCTCCGGCACCTTGTATGGTGCCGGGACCAGCATCTCCGTTAGGAGAGCATCTGCTGGGCCTTCTGGCAGCGGAGCCGGACAGTAGACCTGCTCCGCTGTCTCCACATAGTCCTGAAGCAAATATGCACAACTACTTAAGGCACTCCCATGAATATATTGGGAAGAACTGGGTCCGGTGGCAGTCTGAGAACTCACCGGCCTAGGAGCCCGCGTGATGTGAAGCCTGCGGTCCTTGGATGTGGGAGGAGGTACTTCGGAGGCCTTGAATAGCACCTTCCATGCGCCTTTGTGTGTCATGTAGTAGAGCTTCTGGAGCGTCTGGTGTTCGGTTGGGACTCCCACAGATTGACTGCCCGCCTCTGACAGGGCAGGATCAGGCGAACGAGCATGACCTGCATGGATCATGTTGACAAGCTTGATGTTCTTGTCCTTCATGCTTTTGATGCATGTCTGGAGTCCGGCCAGCTCCGTGCAATCACCCCAAGACAGGCCCTTCTTCTCCCAGGAGGTGAGCCGCATGGGGGATCCAGATCGGAACTCGGGGGCCGCTGCCTAGTTGGCGCTGCGCGGCTCGGTGATGTAGAACCACCCCGATTGCCACCCTTTTACGGTCTCCGCAAAGGAGCCGTCGAGCCATGTGACGTTAGGCATTCTGCCCACCATGGCCCCTCCGCACTCCGCTTGTTGGCCGCTTACAACCTCGGCTTCACGCAGAAGGTTTGCAGCCATAGGCCGAAGTGAGGTCGGATGCGGAGGAAGGCCTCGCATACAATGATGAACGGCAAGATGTTGAGGACGAAGTTCGGGGCTAGATCATGGAAATCTATCCCGTAGTAGAACATGAGCCCGCAGACGAAGGGATGGAGTAGAAATCCCAGTCCACGGACGAAGTGGGCGACGAATACGACCCTCTCGTGGGGTCCTGGGGTCGGAATGACCTGCCCGGCGTCCGGTAGCCGGTGCGCTATGTCCACGGCCAAGTATCCGGCCGCCCGAAGATTTGTGATATGCTTCTCCTTGACGGTGGAAGGCACCAACTTGCCTCCTGCTCCGAACATGTTTAGCTGTGTGGAGAAGACTTGGGCTTGGGCGCGTCCTGCTCGAGGGGGAAAGAATGGGCAAAGGAGGAAGAAGGCGTGGATGAAAATGGGGAAATCTTATCCCTTTATAGAGGCGCCAAAAGCGGTGCGCCTCCCCACTTGCCCGTTGGGAATCGCTTGTTTCCCAAGCACCGCGATTAATGGCGTGGTGGGATTACCCATACCCGTATTGATGAGAATCTCATGACAAGGGGACACGATCTCTGCTTTGACAAGACGTGTCAAAGAAACCGCCTCGCAATATGCGCTGTAGCTGGTTGTGGGAAAACAGTTCGAATAATGATCCGACAGTAATAACATGTCACGTCATCAGAAAACGTTGTCAGCAGATTGCGTTTGTGAGATATCATTCTCTCTACAGTGGTGTGTAAAGATCATTTTGTTGATCCGGACATGATTTGAGTGTTCGATGACTACTTTGGAGTATTCGGAGAAGGAACCCGCCTTACAATGCCGAAGACAATACTGCGTGCCGGATTCATCGTTATTGAAGCCTGGTTCAGGGGCTACTGAGGGAGTCCTGGATTAGGGGGTATCCGGACAGCCGGACTGTGTACAACGTCCGGACTATTGAAGCGTGAAGATACAAGACTCAAGAATTCGGCCCGGGTCCGGATGGGACTCTCCTTTGCGTGGAAGGCAAGCTTGGCGATCCGGATATTGTGTTTCCTTTCTTGTAACCGACTCCATGTAAACCCTAGCCCTCTCCGGTGTCTATATAAACCGGAGAGGTTGGTCCTTTGAAGGCAGATCACAATTACTATCATACCATCATAGGTTAGCTCTTAGGGTTTAGCCTCTACGATCTCGTGGTAGATCTACTCTTGTACTATCCATATCATCAATATTAATCAAGCAGGAAGTAGGGTTTTACCTCCATCGAGAGGGCCTGAACCTGGGTAAACATCTGTGTCCCTTGCTTCCTGTTACCATCAGCCTTGACGCACAGATCAGCACCCCCTACCCGATATCCGCTGGTTTTGACACCGACAACACCAACTGGGCGGCGGCCCCCGAGTTTCGATTTGGTATCCCTAGGCGGCTCACCTCCTGGCAAGAGAAGGAACTAGCCTGGGGTGCGCCGGCGGAGCTGACCGGACTCCAGAACTTTGTCAAAAATATGATAAGCAAGAAAATGAAGCTTGTCAACATGGTCCAGGTCATGCTCTTCCGCCGGATTCCCCCGTGTCAAAGACGGGCATTCAATATGTGGGAGTTCGACCCGACCGAACACCAGACGCTGCAAGAGCTCTTCGATACGACACACAAAGACATCTAGAAGGTGTTGTTTAAGGGTGCCGAGGTACCTCCTCCCCTTACGGAGGATCACGGATTCAGCGCAAAGCGCCCCGCCAATCCGGTATGTTCTCTATATTTCACAAGATGTTCCTTTCCCCAGTATATTCATGAGAGGAATCTAAGCCACCATGCCAATTTAACAGGACTGGGTAGCGACAGCGGAGCCGCTCGATTGTCCTGCTCCACTGCCTAAAGGTCCAGGAATGGCTCTCTTAACGGAGATGATGTTTCTGTCGCCCTATGAGGTGCCAGAGAAGAAGGCCAAGAAGAAGGCCACGTGGACCAGGAAAGGTCTCCGGCGCAAGGTTGTATCGGACTCATCATCCGAAGACACCGAGGCACGCTCCTCTAATGAAAACGAGGAGGAGGAAGAGGAAAGTTCTCCCCCCCCCAATCGGGTGGGGGAGGGGAGGGGGGACAAGAAAAGGAAGGTCGCCCCGTCTAGGGAGGCCGAAGGGTCTAAGAAGGGGAAAACCCTCCCTCTAGACCACTCCACCACAGCCGCCTACATCGACGAGGAGTGGCTGCCCAGGGACAAGCCCCTGGCGAAGTCGTAAGTATCCGGATACTATAATACTTTCTGGCACGTTTTGCTTTATTGCTTCTTATCATGTTAAATATGATCGTGCAGTCCGTCCAAACCCCGCATCGACTTATCCTCCTCAGATGGGTCTTTGAGCGCGTCGGCGATGAACAACGATTCGCTCCCGATGGCCACCACCCCCAGCCCGCAGACGACACCGAGGTGTTGTCTCAAAGGATACCGGACCAGGGGGAGACAGTTCTAAGGGCGCCCCAAGGCAAAATCCTCGACGCCGGGCACATGGGGGGGGGAAGACCCCATGGATTCTGGGCGCCGCAGCAAGCTCGGCCCCCAGTCGGACACTGCGCCGGAACCTCCAGTGGTTCCGAATTCAGGCAGGCAGCCCCTCGCTAAGGGGGGCGAGCCGCCTGTGCCGATGACCTCTGCCCATCCAGAGGCATCAGATAACTTGCTGGAAGCGCTTCAGGGCGCTTGCATTGACGAAGAACACCGTACTCTTATGAGTACGGTGATTGAGAAGGTTCGGTCTGCCCAAAGCTGATTGACCGAAGCCTGCACCAGCCTCCTAACAGGCTTTGAGGTAAGCAATCAATTTTTGAGAGAATATCACAGCATAGATAGTAGCCCCTGATGCTCTGTTTGGTGTTCGGAAAGAAAGGCCGAACAGAGGATCAAATAACATCCACAGGAGTCTAATCTGAACATGTCTATGTGAATAAGCAGGCGTCGCTGCTGGCTGCTGCCGCTCGCACTACGGAGGTATCCGGACTGAAGCGGGACCTGGAGCAGAGCGAGGAAGAGCTTGGCCTCATGAAGAGGCAGCTCGAAGAAAACAAAGGTACACAATGCCCTGTCTGTATGCCATATAAAGGAAAAGTTGTTGATGCCAATAGAAGCGTCATGAATGTTAATAGGGGCCACGACTGAAGTGGCGGCTGAGGGAGTCCTGGATTAGGGGGTGTCCGGATGGCCGGACTATGACCTTTGGCCGGACTCCCGGACTATGAAGATACAAGATTGAAGACTTCGTCTCGTGTCCAGATAGGACTTTCCTTGGCACGGAAGGCAAGCTTGGCGATTCGATATGAAGATCTCCTCCCATTGTAACCGACTCTGTGTAACCCTAGCCCTCTCCGGTGTCTATATAAACCGGAGAGTTTTAGTCCGTAGGACGAACGACAATCATACCATAGGCTAGCTTCTAGGGTTTAGCCTCTCCGATCTCGTGGTAGATCAACTCTTGTACTACCCATATCATCAATATTAATCAAGCAGGAGTAGGGTTTTACCTCCATCGAGAGGGCCCGAACCTGGGTAAAAACATCGTGTCCCTTGTCTCCTGTTACCATCCGCCTAGACGCACAGTTCGGGACCCCCTACCCGAGATCCGCCGGTTTTGACACCGACATTGGTGCTTTCAATGAGAGTTCCTCTGTGTCGTCACCGTCAGGAAGGAAACCGAACCCCGTCTTTAAAGATGGCACTGTTGCTAAAAGAGCTTTGGCTGTCGACCAAACTCTCCGGCTAGGCAGTTTTTTAATGACCGCCTGTTCGGCCGCCGCGCCGATGATGACCTCTCGGGTCATCGAAAGCAATCTCCACATCAGCTCGGAACTTGCCGAGGAGTTAGATACGATGGAGCTCTCTTCCTTAAACGAGCTCATGGATCGCATCGCTGCCCTCGGAGTCGCTACAGATTACGGCCAGATTGGGCTTAAACCCGATCTGAGAGAGATTGACTCTCCCCAGGTCACCCACCACGTTGAAGTGGTGGAGGAACAATGCGGTGAATCTTCACCAATCCTAAGGACCAGATGTGTCTAGATTCCTGATCCCCCCAAGCCGGACATCCGCGGAGGGTTGGACGTCACCCAAGCCCTGAACTTAAAGCCAGCAGTGGGCCTGATTCATTGGATAGCGTCCAAGAAAACAAGCTTCCGAGTTTGGAAATTTCTTGGCCCCTGAGTCTTAGATCGGGCGAGCTTCCGGCTTACAAAGGTACTCATGGACGGTGGCAGCGGATTGAACCTCATCTATGAGGAAACCCTGCGAAAAATGGAAATAGACTGGAGCCGCATTGAGCGAAGCAACACAACCTTTAGAGGAATAATCCCCAGTCGGGAAGCGTGCTGTTCAGGAAAAATCACACTGGATGTGGTGTTTGGCACGCCGGATAATTACAGATCCAAGGAGGTCACATTTCAAGTGGCCCCGTTCAGCAGCGGATACCACGCTCTGTTAGGGCGAGAAGCATTCACAATTTTTCAAGATATACCCCATTACGGGTACATGAAGCTCAAAATGCCCAGACCCAACGGAATCATCACTCTTGCTAGTGATACGGACACAGCGCTCCGCGCCAAAAACAAGATAGCCGCACTGGCCCTTGAGGCATTATCCGAAGCCCTAGCGGCCGAGGAACTAACTGTGTTGCGCTCCATGGTGGACAGGGACGACGTGATACTCGACAAAAGATAAAAGTCCACCTCCTTCAAGCCGGCAGACAAAATAGTCAAGTTCCAAGTCCATCCAATGGACACTATAAAAATAGCCTCCATCGGGGCACAATTAAGCCCTGATGTAGATGCCGCACTAAGAGAATTCCTACACGAAATTTGGGACATTTTTGCCTGGCACCCTTCAGACATGCCAGGAATCCAACGCAGGCTGGCCGAGCACAGCCTGAACATCCTAAAAGGATTCAAGCCTGTTAAGCAGACTCTTCGGCGTTTCTCCGAACCTAAGAGACAAGCCATGGGAGAGGAGCTAGCCAAACTACTGGAAGCCGGATTCATCGGAGATATAAAACATCTGGACTAGCTAGCAAACCTGGTAATAGTACCAAAGAAGGACAAATCCTGGCGCCTATGCGTCGATTTCAAAGACCTAAATAAGGCCTGTCCAAAGGATCCCTTCCCCCTCCCCCACATTGATCAAATCACCGACGCCACTGCAGGACACGATTCATTGTGTTTCCTTGATGCATACTCTGGCTACCACCAAATCAAGATGGCAGAGTCAGACCAAGCCGCAACGGCGTTCATCACCCCATACGGCCCATTCTGCTTCAACACAATGCCCTTCGGGCTCAAAAACGCCGGGGCAACATATCAGGGCATGATTCAGACATGTCTGGCCAACCAGATCGGCAAAACGGTTGAAGCGTATGTGGATGACGTGGTCGTCAAAACCAAGCACGTCGAAACTCTAATAGACGACTTGAGGCTCACATTCGATAACCTCCGGACATATGACATTAGGCTTAACCTGGAAAAATGCGTTTTCGGCGTACCAGCTGGAAAGCTCTTGGGCTTCATCGTATCCGGTAGAGGAATTGAAGCAAACCCAGCCAAGATCCAAGCTCTGTCACAATTGGATATTCCAAAAGATCTCAAGAAAATACAAAAATTGACTGGATGTGTGGCGGCTCTAAGCCGATTCATCTCTCGCCTGGGGGAAAAGGCATTACCGCCTCCTCCGGCGCACCGAACACTTCGAGTGGACGGATGCCGCCATGGCCAGACTCGAAGAAATAAAAGCCATACTGGCAACAAACCCTATCCTGGCCACGCCTAACATCGGCGAACCAATGTTGTTATACATCGCGGCAACTCACCAAGTTGTAAGCGCAGTCCTCGTCGTCGAACGAGAAACGGACGGACACAAGTTCCCTGTCCAGAAACCAGTGTACTACGTGTCTACTGTCCTCACTCCATGCAAGCCCCGGTACCCGCCTTACCAAAAGATAGCATACGCAGTGTTCATGGCATCCCGGAAGCTAAGACACTACTTTCAGGAGTGTTCGATAACAGTAGCCTCCGAAGTACCTCTTAACGATATCATAAACAACTGCGACGCCACGGGCCAGATTGCCAAATGGGACATTGAGCTCCTCCCGTTCGACATAACATATAAGCCACGGCGAGCCATCAAGTCGCAAGCCTTGGCCGACTTTGTCGCTGAATGGACTGAAGCCGAACTCCCTAAAGAGTACGGCACATATTCCAACTGGACCATGCACTTCGACGGCTCCAAAATGCTGGCGGGTCTAGGGGCTGGCGTCGTCCTGACGTCCCCAACATGAGGTACAGTCCAATATGTACTCCAGATAATGTATACAGACTCCAATAATGCACCCGAATACAAGGCCCTTCTACATGGCCTCCGGATGGCAGTCTCCATGGGCATTCAACGCCTAGAGGTGCGTGGGGATTCAAACCTCGCTATATCCCAAATAAACGGAGACTTTGAGGCCAAAGATCCGAAAATGGCAGCTTATCGCAACGCCGTCCTAAATATGTTAGCTCGGTTCGAAGGGCTAGAATTCCTCCATGTAGCCCGGGAAAATAATCATGCAGCAGACGTCCTGGCACGCATCGGCGCAAAGCGTGATGCAGTCCCCCCCAACATTTTCCTGGAAAGGCTATTCAAGCCATCCGTACAGTGGGATGGGGAATCCGGAAATAACAATTCGGACCTGGACGCATCCCCTGACCCCGAACACCCTGACACAACGGAACACTCCGTCAATGAAGTCACACCCTCAACCCACGTAATAATGGCAGTAATTGCCCCGTGGACAGAACCATTCTTAGCCTACTTAACTAGGCAGGAACTTCCTGAGGACCAAAATGAGGCATGCTGCATAGTGCGGCGATCTAAAGCCTATAAAGTCCACGAAGGAGAGCTTTATAAGAAAAGCACCACCGGAGTCCTTCAAAGGTGTATCTCCGAAGAGGAAGGGCGGAACCTCCTGGCTGAAATTCACGCCGGACTCGGCGGGCACCACGCCGCAGCCCAAGCCCTTGTGAGCAAGGCCTTCCGTACCAGATTTTACTGGCCGACGGCCCGGGCAGACGCTCAGGACTTAGTCCAGCGATGCGCCGGTTGCCAATTATTCGCTAATCAAAGCCACATGCCGCCTACCGCCCTCCAAACCATACCCATTACCTGGCCTTTTGCGGTCTGGGGGCTTGACATGGTTGGACCCCTTAAAGGAGGTACCCACAAGCAAAAATATCTACTGGTCATGGTGGACAAATTCACCAAATGGATAGAGGCCAAGCCTGTTAAGACGGCCGAATCTGGACCGGTGATAGACTTCATATCCAGGGTTGTACACCGTTACGGCATCCCCCACAACATCATTACTGACAACGGCACAAACTTTACGGCCGATGAAGTTAAACTCTCGTGCAAAAACATGGGCATTAAGCTCGACTACGCTTCAGTATATCACCCACAAACTAACGGTCAAGTCGAGCGAGCCAACGGTCTAATCATGAGCGGCATCAAACCCAGATTAGTGCGATCCCTAAAGGAATCTAACACGCACTGGGTAGAGGAGCTCGACTCCGTACTCTGGGGGCTGCGGACCACGCCGAATCGCATTACCGGATTCACACCATTTTTTATGGTATACGGCGCAGAGGCAGTCCTGCCCTGCGACATAATTCATGACTCACCTCGCGTGCGCATGTACGAAGAAAGAGAAGCCGAGCTCGATCAGCAGGACAACTTGGACACATTGGAGGAAAAGCACGACGTGGCAAAAGCCCGTTCCGCATTCTATCAACAGCAGGCTCGAAGGTATCAAAGCAGAGAAGTACGGGCCAAAACTTACAATGTTGGCGAACTAGTTCTACGCCTGCCGGACAAGAAAAAGGACAAACTCAAGCCCAAATGGGAGGGTCCCTTAATAATCGACCAAGTCCTGACTGGCGGAGCGTACCATCTGCAAAACGCATCGAACAACCGACTCGAGCTGAACCCATGGAACACAGCACGCCTACGAAGATTCTACGCCTAGCGCCGGACTCTATGTTCGTCTCCTTCCTGTGTCACCTTTTTTATTATTGTTACAAATTAGTTGCCTGGTATTTCTCTCCTCCTCCCCCCTTTTTCCCAAGCCTTTAGGGGCTTACTTGCGCGTTGTTCACACATAATTGGCGCGCCACCCGCGCTCATTATACTTGGGGGCTTCTTTATCAGAAGCTTATATACACGGGCCTCATGCCCAAAACATGCATGACACTTCCGCATGAACCTTTTATGCACCATTATATGCATCGATATGACTTAAGTTTTGGCCAAGCTGGGTTGCCTAGCTCCTGTGCTTACCCCTACGTCCCTTTTGTTCGGCTAGCGTTCTTAAGGGAATATTCGGTCGGTGAACTAAAATATGATTTTTCACTTGTTTATTTATCTACCCCCAGATGCTTTTCTACTTTTTTCGCAGTCCGAACATGCACTTTAGGGCATGCCTCCCAGGGAAAGGAACCCCTAACGGAACTATTCTCCCTAGAAGCTGTTTCTTACTAACCATGTAATATAACATAACTAGTTGGGCACTTGTCTGCTAAAGCACTTATGACCCCTACGCCTGGTCTCCATGCATGCCCTGGTTCTTACATAACCGAGAGGGTATTCGGACACACTCCGGACTATCGGGTCTAGAGGTTGAAGCGAAAAGGTCCGCAATGACAAACGATCTACAATCCGGCTAGAAGGCATTTTACATGTCATTTTAAATTACATAGTCAATTTGACTGGGTATATTCTTCTTCAATACCATCCAACAGGCTGTCTAATTTACAGTCCTGTTGGGAATACTTGGCGGCCAGCTCTACCTGGCCGTACACTAAACTGACAGGGATCTCCTTCCCGTCGAGCCCCAAAGGGCCGACCCCGGCCATGTGGTTTGGGTCAGCCTTTGTGTACCACGTCTTCACCATGGCCCAGGCCTCCCTGGCGCCTTGACGGTAGGCCAATATCTTCCATAATCGGAAGCACTGCCGCACTCCCTTCAGCTTCTCTGCAAGCTCTCCAAGGCCTTCAGGCATGGAGAGGGATGGCCACAAAGCCTGGACGACGCCTTGCATCGCCTGCCGAACTCGTTCGTGCAGTTGCAATAGCTCGGGAAGAAGGTCCCCCGCAGAACCGGGCATTTCCTCCGCAGGCCGACCTGTCAGCATATCTGCAGACATAGCTCTGCCAATCGACTTCCTTGCCGAACTCCTTTTCGAAGATTCGTTTAAGCACTTACTAAAAATGTCGTGTCGAAGTCGCCGATTCTCTTTTACGGAATCAGACAGCTGAGCACGAACATCCTTTAGTTCCTCGCCCAGCTGGCTATTGGCGTCTTGAAGCTTGTTCTTCTCTTGCCTCACCCTCGTCTGCACGCTCTCGCCGGCCTTTAACTGGCGCAAGGGTTGTTGCTTGTCCGGATTCACTCCGGCCTCATCTGCACTGTTATTGTCAGAATTGCACACATGCCGCACTTCACAACAGACCTATCTTTTGCAGCATATATTACCTGCGGGGGTCCCTTTGCCATTCTCTGTAGCGGCTAGTGCGGCCTCAAGTTGGGCCTTGCACTCTTCCATCTCCTGGGACAGTTGCGTATTCTTTTTTGTAAGTTCATGCATAACATATGATCCTTAAATCAGTTATCTTAATTGTTTCAAGTATCGGGGGCTACTGACATATGTAACCATCAGATTTACTCACCCGTATGTCTTTCACATACTGCTCTGTGGCTCTGGCTAGACCATTCCGAGCGGCACGGAGGTACGCATCTCCCGTATTAAAGGCGTCCGGCGCCTCTTGGGAAAAACACGCGTCGCGAAAAACAGTCCGGCGATGCCTGTGGTTCATGGCACTCTCCACCTCTGAATTGGTGCCAGATAGCCCGTCCGCGTCCTCTGTCGGAGGAACGTCCAGTGCGCGCCCCGTGTTCGCCTCCGCTTCCGAACCTGGCCTTGAAGCCTGGCCGGTGGATATAGTCCGGCGGGCGCTCTTCTTCCTGAGGAGAGCATGAGCGTTAGTATGCCTTGAGGGCATAAAACCCTAGGCGTTAAGTTGCACGTCGTACTGTTGCGCCGGCATCTCGATCCGGTCCGCACTTCTTTTTAGCCCGCCTGGCTTAAATGTCCCTTGTTGGCTACCAACCGCGGGCTTGGCCCTCCGCCTCAAGGATTTCCCCTGCAAAACCAAACACTATTGGTTTACGGCAATCAAAATAGGCATGGATGGATCCTCTTGAAAGTACTGGGACTTCGGCCTCGGTTACCTTTGAGGCTGGAAGTAGTCCGGGATAATCGGCCGTAATGGCCACTAAGGTGTTGTCCTTACTCAATTGATGAAACACCCCATCAATTAGCTCCAAACATAAGTCCGGGTCCTCTTGGGAGTCCGGGTCGAGGGACCATTCCGGGTCCTCGGGTTGTGGAGGAGGGCTGTTTATCTCCTTCACAGTCTGGCGCAGCTCCTGCGTTAAAATTGCTAGACTAAGTACTCAATTATGGGAATTTGAAAACGGGTAGGCAAGTGAAAGTGTTCGCTCACCCAGCTTGGAGGACTATACATGGAGAATCCGCCCCGTGGGTTGACACGGAGGAATTCCTCTTCTTCTCCCTTGTACAAAGCAGATAAGATCTTCATTAGAGTGGCAGCCGAATCAGGCCCCTTGCGACCGCACCGGGTGGCATCGTCCTCCCCGTTGATATCCCACATGGGGTGGCCTCTGTACTGAAGCGGCTGCACCCCCCGCATAATGCATGTGGCCATGACCTCGATCATGGTCAGTCCGGAATGAGCCAACAACCTTATCCGGCTCATCAGGTAAAGGACGTCCCTGTCAGTTTCCCTCTGAGGGTTCCGTGGGTGCCAGCTCAGGCGTTTCTTCAACGGAGCGTTATTGAACTCAATGAGGCCGATCCGTACAGAGTCCGGCATGGGGACGTCGTCTATATAAAACCATTCTGAAGGCCAGTCCTTGGACGCCTTCTTTGGGGTTCCGGATAGATATCCGGTCCCGGCGATGCGCCATAGTTCGGCTCCGCCCACTTGATAAATCGGCCCCTCCTGAGAACGGGGCACAAGGCAGAACAACTTCTTCCACAGCGCGAAATGGGCCTCGATGCCCAAAAACATCTCGCAGAGGGCCACGAAGCCCGCAATATGCAGTATGGAGGCAGGTGTGAGGTTGTGTAGCTGGAGGCCGTAAAACTCCAGTAGCCCTCGGAGAAAGGGATGAATTGGAAATCCGAGTCCTCTTATTAAATAAGGGACTAGGCATACCCGCTCTCCTTGGGAGGGATTGGGGACGCTCTCCACCTGCTCTCCGCCGCTATAGGTGGCAATCCCGCCTCGAACTAGGACCATATATGCTGGGGGGAGAAGCCCCTTGGATTGGAGCACTACTAGCTCGCTATGCTGGACGGAACACCGCTCCCAATCTCCAGGCCGAGGGCTGGAGAGGCGAGAGGAGGGGCTGCATCGACCGGCCATGGTGGAATGGTTCTCTGTCGAAGACGCTCTGATGAATGCTCGTGGAGGGAAGATGGTGTGAATTGGATCTAAATCCCCGTCTCTTTTATGGGCGGCTCATTTACGCGGCTAGGGGGGTAAATGAAAAAACTCCCTAGCTTTTCGCATTCGTTTGACATGTGGAAGATGGTCATTATTGGGCACAGAAGCTGAGGAGTGCAGCATGCACTAGAAGCCGGACACTATTCGACAGGTACATGGAATTTGGAGAAGAACCCGCCTTGCAATGCCGAAGACAAACTTGCACGCCGGACTCATCGTCATTGAAGCCTGGTTCGGGGGCTACCGAGGGAGTCCTGGATTAGGGGGTGTCCGGATGGCCGAACTATGACCTTTGGCCGGACTCCCGGACTATGAAGATACAAGATTGAAGACTTCGTCCCGTGTCCAGATAGGACTTTCCTTGGCGTGGAAGGCAAGCTTGGCGATTCGATATGAAGATCTCCTCCCATTGTAACCGACTCTGTGTAACCCTAGCCCTCTCCGGTGTCTATATAAACCGGAGAGTTTTAGTCCGTAGGACGAACAACAGTCATACCATAGGCTAGCTTCTAGGGTTTAGCCTCTCCGATCTCGTGGTAGATCAACTCTTGTACTACCATATCATCAATATTAATCAAGCAGGAGTAGGGTTTTACCTCCATCGAGAGGGCCTGAACCTGGGTAAAAACATCGTGTCCCTTGTCTCCTGTTACCATCCGCCTAGACGCACAGTTCGGGACCCCCTACCCAAGATCCGCCGGTTTTGACACCAATACCGGCCCTTAAGAAGGCGTTGTCCGAGGCCGAGGACAAAGCGACCAAGGAGCACACCAAGCACGAGAAACAAGAAGCTCGGGTTGGCGAGGTCCAGCAAGAGCTCCAGGACTTCGTCAAAAATACGATTCCTTAGAGCGTGACTCTAAGATGCAAGATCCGAGCTTGCGAAGGCCCGCCAGAGTGCACAGGATGCCAAAGCTGAAGCCCAAAAGGCCCTCCAAGAGGTTGAAGCGGCCAAGAAGATTGCGGCGGGTAAGACATTCAATATGCAAAGCAAGCATGTGAAGAAGAATTTCTTTTTACTTACCCGAATTTGGAGCTCTCCAGGAGCATTCGCAGATCTGCCGCGCAGCATCTCTGATGCCACAGAGTTCTACCGAGCTAAGGAAGGAAGCTTGACGGAGAAGTTGTTCTGGTCCCAGTACATTGGGGCCGAACACCCGATGCCCTTGAGCGACCAGTTGAAGTAACTGGTCGAACTTCATAGGGCGGCCGAACTGGCCATGAAGGATCTCCTAGTCCGGATGTGGCCTAGCGAGCCCCTGCCCAGCAGCTACTTCGGTATGGTAAAGCGGCTTCTGAATGCCTGCCCACAGCTTGAAGTCATAAAGCGGTCAGTCTGTATTGAAGGTGCCCGCAGGGCCTTGGCCTGTGCGAAAGTGCACTGGGCGAAAATGGACGCTGAGAAGCTGGTGACGGAGGGGCTGCCGAAGGGCAAGGAGCATCGTCACCCCGAACAGTATTATGACAATGTCCTAATGGGTGCCCGCCTTGTGGCGGAGGAATGTTCTAAGGATGTAATATTTGAATGAATGTACTCATGTCATCCTGTAATATGAAAACGAGTTCATGTGCGCTATATAACGCTTGTTGATTTAAAATATTACCTTCTGTGCGACCATTTATAAAATCTAAGAGTTGGCCAGTCGTCGGCTTGTGCTCCCATGTAACTAGTACTGGGGTGTTCGAGATAAATATAAACACTCTTTATCCAAAAAAAATTAGTCCTTTTAAGGAGGTGTTTAGCGCAGCTAACAACGCAATCGGACTATACAACTTTATCACTCGCACTTGGTCATAGAAGTCTATAATTTTAAATTTTGGCGAAGCCCCTAGTATTCGGAAGGCCGAACTTGGGGCGCTATACACGCCTAAATTGGACAAGGCTGATTCCACGCCCGAAGCGGAAAAAATCTTTAAGGATTTGAGACCTCTCAAATAGCGACCAGCTCTCGCCTTATCATGACATTCAGTTTTTGGCTTTCTCTACTGAGGTGCACGTCCGGAAGAACCGGGACACAGTCGTAGTAGTTCTCCCTGTGCTACCTTAGCCGATATAGCGGAACGTAAGGTACCAAAACATGGGACCAGGCAAACCCAACTATTGACCCAAGACATGATTCGGAGCTGATGCTTATAATGCTATAAGTTCAAGGTGCCGCACTGTCGAAAGTGTTCAGAATTTTCTTGCCGTGTTATGGGGTACACTAAAGCCCCTGGCGAGCCGGACGTACCAAAATGTACGGGTGCAATTTGGAATAAATAAACAGTAAAGGAAAAGGATAAAGAAATATAATAGTAAGCTGACGCTGTACATTATTTTCCATTGTTATTTAGATAATACGTCAAAGCGTATGTATACAAGTAGTGCAATAAGCAAAATAGGACTATTTGACATGTCCTAGCCAAGGGTAAGCCGTACGTGGGTATGTAAAACAGGTATATCGATCGTTCTCATAGACCACCTGGGGATTCCCTTGTACACCAAAGCTTCTTGTCTCCTTGGTGTTTCCATCCCGTTATGTGTTTGATAGTCGAACTATCGGGAGGGCCTCCTACAAATAGGGACCTGAAAAAGAAAAGGTGTGAAGGTATACGGATCCTGGGGCGGTTGAACCGCATTGTGGACCATGTCGTAGTCGTGTCTCCGCCTATGCCCATGGTATTTTGAGTGCGTAATTATGTACGCACGACACGAATTTCGCCGCTTGACTGGGACTAGGACGAAGGCCAAATTGCTAGGTGAGCTCTGGATGTGCCAGATGATCCTGTTGTAGGGTACTCCAGACTCGCTTGACGGTGTCCGGGTTCTTTATCGCTGAATTGGTGGTCTGCCTTAGAAGGCTGTTTTGTACTTCTACTGCGAGGGTCGTGGTGTGCTCCTCCGTACAGAGCGAGCGTTCTGTGTTTCCATTTACTGTTATAACCTCGCGAGGTCTCGGCATTTTGAGCTTGAGGTATGCATAATGCGGTACCGCGTTGAATCTGGCAAATGCAGTTCGTCCGAGCAGTGCATGATAGCCACTACGGAAAGGGACGATATCGAAGATTAACTCCTTGCTTCGAAAGTTGGCCGGAGACCCAAAGACCACTTCCAGTGTGATTGATCCCATGCAACAGGCCTCTACACCTGGTATGACACCTTTAAAGGTGGTTTTGTGGGCTTGATCCTTGAGGGGTCGATGCCCATTTTGCACACTGTATCCTAATAGAGCAGGTTCAGGCTGCTACCACCGTCCATAAGGGCTCGTGTGAGATGGAATCCGTCAATGATGGGGTCTAGGACCAATGCGGCCGAACCGCCATGACGGATACTGGTAGGATGGTCCCTGCGATCGAAAGTGATCAGACAAGAAGGCCATGGGTTGAACTTTGGGGCGACTGGCTACATCGCATAGACGTCCCTTAGTACACGCTTCCGTTCCCGCTTGGGAATATGGGTTGCGTATATCATATTCACCGTTTTTACCTGGGGAGGAAATTTCTTCTGTCCTCCTGTGTTCGGCGGCAGGGGCTCCTCGTCCTCATTACTATGCAACCCCTTTTCCTTGTTTTCAGCAATCAGCTTGCCGGCCTGTTTGAACACCCAGCATTCTCTGTTGGTGTGGTTGGCTTGTTTATCGGGGGTGCCGTGAATTTGGCACAAGCGATCGAGTATGCGGTCCAGACTAGATGGGCCCGGATTGTTTCTTTTGAATGGCTTTTTCCACTGACCAGACTTGGAGCCACTGAATCTGGCATTGACAGCCGTGTCATCGGCATTGTTGCCATTGTTGTGACGCTTGTGTCTGTTTCATCATGGCCCTGTCGTTGCTATCTCTAGCATCTGAAGTGCCAGGATTTCTTGATGTGCTGTTGCTACGAGCCAGCCAGTTGTCCTCGTCTGCACAAAAGCGGGTCATTAGTGTCGTGAGGGCTGCCATGGACTTTGTCTTTTCTTAGCCGAGGTGTCGGGCGAGCCATTCGTCGCGGATGTTATGCTTAAAGGCCGCTTGGGCTTCGGCATACGGATAGTCGACAATTTGGTTCTTTTTAGTTAGGAACCGAGTCCAGAATGTCCTGGCTGACTCTCCGGGCTGTTGGGTTATGTGACTTAAGTCATCAGCGTCCGGTGGTCGCACATAAGTGCCCTGGAAGTTGTCAAGGAATGCGTCCTCCAGGTTCTCCCAACTGCCAATGGAGTTTGCCGGCAAGCTGTTGAGCCAATGCCGAGCCGGTCATTTGAGCTTTAGTGGGAGGTACTTGATGGCATGTAGATCATCACCATGGGCCATGTGAATGTGGAGGATGAAATCTTCAATCCATACCGCGGGGTCTGTTGTACCATCATATGATTCAATGTTTACGGGTTTAAACCCTTCTGGGAATTCATGATCCATTACTTCAATAGTGAAGCATAGGGGGTGTGTGGCTCCTCTATGCCGGGCTACATCACGATGCGGTTCAAATGAGTCTGGTCTGTTGTATTCGGCCCGGCCGGATTTGCTTTTAGTATATCCGGCATGACGGTCATCCTCATGCGTTGGGGCGCGCCCGCACGATCCGTAGATCGATCTTGACTGTCCTACTTTGTTTTCCAATATGTCTCGCAGGTCCGGCGTGTAGCCCGGGGCCTTAGAAGTTTTGCTTGATTGGCAACGGGGTGCAGGCTGGACTTCGGGCTGATACGCCGCTTTGTCTCGGCCACGAGGTGGCCGGTCGGCCGCATCGTGCGTTGGTAGTGTGGGCTTTAATGCCTCCTCCTCGAGTTGACATAGCAACCTGCGCTTTGGGTAACTTTTGGTAGGGCTCTCGAGTCCGTATTCCTCGGCTGCCAGGACCTCGGTCCATCTGTCAGTTAGCAGATCTTGATCAGCTTGAAGCTGCTGCTGCTTTTTCTTCAGGCCTTTTGAAGTGGCTATAAGCCAGCGCTTGAAGCGCTCCTGCTCGACGGGATCCTCAGGCATGGTGAATTCTTCATAGCCGAGGCTCACCTTGTCTTCGGAGAGGGGCATGTAGTTCTCATCCTCTGATTCTCCATCAGTTGCTTGTTCCTTAGGGCTAGCTTGCCCATCCTCCCGTTCGGCCTGTGAAGCCTGGCTGGGCGGGATTGTTTTCGTCTTCGGCACCATCCGGATTGCTATTTGTGCTGGTATCGCTATTTTTGCTCTAACGGGGCTTAGAGTGGCGCCTATGACGCCGGTGCTTAGATTGCTTCTCAGGGGGAATATCCTCCATTGCCTCATTGCCATCGCTTTCTTTGGGCGTGTCCACCATATATATATATATATATATATATATATATATATATATATATATATATATATATATATATATATATATATATCATATGATGAGGTGATTTTCCAGCGCCCTGTGGGGGGTGGTTCCTGTTCTTCTTCTGCATCATCGTCCCTACCGTCGATGTCTTTGGAGTTGAAGTAAAGCACGTCAGTTAAATCATCAACAGTGGCTATTAAGTGGGTGGTGGGTGGGGAAAGAATTTCTTCGTCGTCCGCTATCCACTCTAGCCGGACATAGTTCGGCCAAGAGTCTCCTGACAAAGAGAGAGACCTCAATGAATTTAGCACATCGCCTAAGGGCGAGTGTTGAAAGATATCCGCGGAGGTAAACTCCATGATCGGTGCCCAATCAGATTTGATAGGCATGGACATACGTGGTACGAAGCCTGTGGCTAGAGACGAGTCCGAGGGTCCGATGACACAAATTTCTTCGGATGTGAAGTTTGTGTTCGGCTCTAGCGCCGATGAGTGTGCGGCCTCCGTGGCGGGGTCCATCCACCCGTCCTCGGATGGCACGATCCGCTCCGAATTAATGGCCGGGGTCGCCGCAGGCGTGATCTCCCGAACACTGTCCGATGGCAGATCTAAGTCATGCTCGCTGTGACTGTTTGGCACGACTGACATGGGCTTGAATCCGTCGCAGATCAAGTCTCCGCGGATGTCGGCAGTATAGTTCAAGCTTCCAAACCTGACCTGAGGGCCAGGGGCGTAGCTATCGATCTGCTCCAGATGGCCAAGCGAGTTGGCCCACAGTACGAAGCCGCCGAATATGAAGATCTGTCCGGGGAGGAAAACCTCACCATGGACCGCATCATTGAAGATGATCGAAGGAGCCATCAAGCCTTATCATGACGGCACAGTGGAAGTCTCAATGAAAGCACCAATGTCGGTGTCAAAACTGGCAGATCTCGGGTAGGGGGTCCCGAACTGTGCGTCTAAGGCTAATGGTAACAGGAGGTGGGGGACACGATGTTTACCCAGGTTCGGGCCCTCTCGATGGAGGTAGTACCCTACTTCCTGCTTGATTGATCTTGATGATATGAGTATTACAAGAGTTGATCTACCACGAGATCTTAGAGGCTAAACCCTAGAAGCTAGCCTATGATTATGATTGTTCTTGTCCTACAGACTAAACCCTCTGGTTTATATAGACACTGGAGGGGGCTAGGGTTACACAGAGTCGGTTACAGAGAAGGAGATCTACATATTCGAATTACCAAGCTTGCCTTCCACGCAAAGGAGAGTCCCACCCGGACACGGGACGAAGTCTTCAATCTTGTATCTTCATAGTCCAACAGTCCGGCTGTCCGAGGACCCCCTAATCCAGGACTCCCTCAGCAGCCCCTGAACTAGGCTTCAATGACGATGAGTACGGCGCGCAGATTGTCTTCAGCATTGCAAGGCAAGTTCCCTCTCAGAATACTCCATAGAAGATTTTGAACACAAGGATCATGTCCGGCTCTACAAAACACAGTCCACATACCACCGTAGAGGGCACAATATCCCACAAATCTCATCTGCTGACAACTTTTCATAGCATGACATCACGCCACGGCCCGGTCATTATTCGAACCGTTTTTTCCAACCAGCCTGCCACTACACATGTTGCGAGGCGGTTTTATTGGCACGTCTTGTCGAAGCAGTGATCGTGTTCCCCTTATCATGGGATTCTCATCAATACGGGCGTGGGTAACCCAACCATACTTGTTAGTATGACTCCTCGATTTTAGGCAGGTTCCAAATGGTAATGCAGGGGACGCTTGATATTCGCCCTCTTTATAAAGGGGCCAAGGCCTGTCCTTCTCTTCCCACGCTTGATCCTTCCCTTCCCCCACCTCAAGTTCCAACACCCAAGGCTCAGGCTAAGCGCTTCGGACCTGCAACCATGTCAGGACCCCGATCCTATGCCACACCTATCTAGCATGTAACACCTCATATCACTTTGCGGCCTTACACACGGTATTCCCACGGGTGTCGCCTTACCAGGCCTGGGACCGTTTGCGTCTTTTGGCTCATGTATATGATAGTGTCACTAGCATCCATATGACAAAGAACCCGGGCTGACACGGCTAGTCGTAAACCCAAAGTGGCACTAACTTACAGGGACAGGCATACATGACCCAGCAACGAACATGTCGGTCATCAGCGAGTGAATCCGGGCTGTAGCAACTGGGCTAGCAGGACTCCGGAGAATCCGGGCTGTAGCAGGCTAACAGGACTCCGGTAGACACCGCGTGACATTTCCCCGAAGGCACAGACATAGGAACGAAGAAGGACACATGCTGGCCAGCCTAAGTGTTCCGGAGCAGTAGCAAGCTACCATGGCTCAGTGGAAGCACTAGGAGACATTTCCCGGTAAGAGAGGCTACCAAGGAGAAACGACTAGATAGTTAGATCCCACACATACCAAGCATTTCAAACATACACACAATATGCTCGATATGTGCAAATACAACATGGCATCACAACATGACTCTACGACTCAAGTATTTCATTCAATAGGCTCCGAGGAGCGAGATATTACAAACATGGGTCTCATGACCCAACATTCAGAGCATACAAGTCAAAGCACAAGCGGAAGCTTAACATGTCTGAGTACAGACATCTACGAATGAAAAAGGCTGAGAAGCCTGACTATCTACCAGATCCTGCCAAGGGCACAAGATCGTAGCGGAGGTAACAAGCTAAACGTCGAAGTACACACAGAACTATTAGTGAGACGGAAGTCTCTGCAAAAACGTAAATAGGCAAACGTGAGTACAAATGTACCCAGCAAGACTTACATCAGAACTAACTACATATGCATCATTATCAACAAAGGGGATGGTGGGGTTTAACCGCAGCAAGCTAGCTTTGACTCGATGGCTATCCTGAACTACGACTACAAGTAACTCTTTTGAGGTGGCGCACACGAGTCCACATATTCAACATATCAATACACCACTATGGATCCGCTCCCGTCTCCCTACGAGCACGCCATCCATAGCACTCACACTTATCTTGCGTATTTTAGAGTATCCACTTTCACTTGTCTATGAACTGTACAGGCAACCCAGAAGTCCTTTACCGCGGACATGGCTATTCGAATAGATCATATTAACCCTGCAGGGGTGTACTTCATCACACACGCTCTCACCACTTACCACCGTTTACACGACATGTACTCGGCAACCTTCAAGCGGAAGCCCAGCGAGGGTGTCAGCCACGACCTGACTAACCACACAAGTCTCTCGTCCAGGTTTATCGCCTATTCGGGTTCCATCCGCAAGGAGATCCGGCCGGGGTGTCGCTCATGGCCCCAAACGATGTGTGCAGGGTTCCCAAGCCCACCATCCGGGTGCTACTTGGTACACCGGGCCACTGTGCCTAGTCTGTCCCAAGCCCACCTGTACCGGGTGCCACTTGGTAGACTACTAACACTACCTACAAACACCAGAAACTAATTGCAACTCCTGGACAGAGATCAGGTTGATTAATAAGTCGAGAGGGGCACTTAAGCATTCCAATGTGTGGTAGTAACTGTTCATGGATCACAAACACAGAACTCAGTTCCTGAGGACGGCTTCGATGAGACAACCCACCATGTACTCCTACATGGCCTATCACCGCTACCTTTACCAAATCGTGTTCACACACTTAGCTCACACACGGTAGGACATGTTCACACACCTCCAATTCTCCCCCGATGAATCAGACCTGACTCAACTCTAAGCAGTAGCAGGCATGACAAACAAGCATGAATGAGTAGGCACATCAGGGCTCAAACAACTCCTACTCATGCTAGTGGGGTTCATCTATTTACTGTGGCAATGACAGGTCATGCAGAGGAAAGGGGTTCAACTACGGTAGCATGTAACATTTGAATCGTTGTTGTCCTAATGCAGTAAAAGAGAGCAGGAGCGAGAGAGTGGGATTGTATTGGAATGAACAAGGGGGTTTTGCTTGCCTGGCACTTCTGAAGATAATATAGCTCTTCATCAGTGTCATTGATCTCACCGTCGAAACCACGTCTACTAAGAGGGAACAATTACTGACAACAGAGAGGAAACACAATCAATGCAATGCAACATTATGATGCATGATCATGACATGGCAACATGCTGGTGTTTTGAGCTAATGCAACTAGCAACAAAGTTAAATGAAGTTGGTTTGAACCCTAAGTTCAAATCCAAACTCCATATGTGAAATTCAAATGCCATTTATATTATTTGTACTAAACAGCAGCCATAAGTTATTCTAACATGCATGAAAATGGTACAGATGGATAGATTGGATTTTTTTGATCATTTTTCATATATAATTTATCTTATTCTGAGTTATGGTTATTTTTCTATGATTTTTAGAAGTTTGGGGTATTTTCTGAAATTTATAAATCATTTCCTGATTTATTTTAATTCCAGAAATACTTTACTGCGTCAGCATGACGCCTGTGTGATGTCAGCAAGTCAACAGGGCTGCCCCAGGTAAACCCTGGCCAGTGGAACCCATACGTCAGTGTCTCAGGCTGGTTTGGGTGGATGACTGGTGGGCCGGTCAATGTTGAATTGACCAAAGTCAAAGCTGACATGTGGGGTCCACACAGATTAGCACTAATCTAAACAGAAAGTTAGACTAAACTAATTGGGCTCGGGGACCCACATGTCATCGGTGCATGCACTAACTACACGAGTTTAGCGCCTGAGCTAATGGCGCCACGTCAGGTGCCGGCGTTTAACCATCGGCGACCTCAGATCGCGGCGGCGTCCGCGTCGGGATTGCGCTTTAGGCCACGGTTTGGGGCACGGGGAGCATCTACGGGGAGCTGGCGGAGTGGCTCATCCAGTGGTGGAGGCGGCTGGAGCGGGGGTGGCCGGAGTTCGCCGGAGTGGAGCCCGCGGCGGCTGCCGGAGTTCGGTCAAGCTCGGGGTCGGCGTTGCGGTGCACGGGAGGAGGATCTGGTGGGTGTGTTTGACTCCTGGGAGTTTGATGAGTGCGCTTATGGGATCAGATGCGAGCGGCAATAGCTGTGGCTGCAGCGGCACCATGGCCGGCAGTGATGTGCTCGCGGGCTCGGCAGTGAAGCTAGTTAGGGCGCGAAACGGGAGGTAGAAGAGAGGGAAGATTTCCGGTGCTCACGGTGAACTCGCAGAGCAGGCCGGTGTGCTCGGGGACGTCCTGCATGCGGTGAATTGACGGCGGTGGTGGTCGGAGCCCGAGGTGGAAGACGACGGCGTTGGCGACGTTCCAGGCCCTCCCGGCTTGCGTGGCTCATCGAGGACGAAGAAGACAATGTGGCGGAGCTTCTGGGCGCGTCGGTGAGGCGTGGGGTGGCCGGTGGCCGCGGAAACGGCGAGCGGCGCAACGGGTGGGTTCGGGCGGCTGTGCATGAGAGAGACAGAGGAGGGGAGAAGCACGGGGAGAGTGAGAGAGAGGTCGGGGGCTGCGTGGCGTCATCCAGATGCGTCGGAAGGGGGGGCAGGCAGGCGGAGAGGAGCTAGCCTCCTCCGCCGCGCGCGTGCGGGCACGCAGCTGCTCCTACTGGCAGGAGGAAGACGACATGAGGCGCCAGGTGGGCTGGGCCAGCGAACTGGGCCGGCTACAGGTAGGTGGCCAGGTAGTCCTTCTCTCTCTTTCTTTTATTTGTTTCAGTTTTCTATTTTTCTGTAATCTTTAGGGCTTTTCTAAAAATACCTAGACCCTTTCAAAAATCACTAAACTGCACATGCCCACTGTATAGAATATATCCAACATGGAACATTTCAGTTTAGGAGTATTTGGACATTTAAAATATTTTATAGAATTTAAATGTCCAAATTCAAATACTTATGATTTAATCCAGTGACCTTAGGATGACCTAGAAAATTGTGCACCATTTTTGTTAGAGGTTTAAGACCAAGGCAAAGATGATGAACAATTTAGAAGGGCATTTCAGGTTCATTGAAATGATTTTATGTTGACCTATTTGATTTGATCTGGTGCTAGGGTTTGATCAGTCCCCATTTCAAGTTCATTTGAAAAGTAAAACATGATGCACACATGAAGGGCTAGCCTACTGCGTACCAGGACCAGGGATGTGACAACTCGCCCCCACTAAACAAGAATCTTGTCCCGAGATTCAAGCATAGGGTAGAATGAAGGGGAAATGCAACTAATGCAATCTTCACGACCCAGGTTGCACTTCAAATGAACAATGAGTCAATCACCATCTTGTATCGTCGTCTTGCTCTGAGAACTCAAGCCAACATGACAAAGAGAGGATAGGGAAAAAGTCTAAAAGGATCGATCTTATTGAAGGTCGAACAACTTAGGATCAACTCAGGGAATGAGACATAGCAACATCTCTCGAGCTCAGACACAAAACACACATCTAGAGGTATGGAGTGGAACAAATGACGAGGGTTCACTAGGTAGACAACAATTCCATGCTTAAAAGGGTGGTGAATGGTTGTCAACGTAGTGAGGAGTTGAGTTGCCATGATGCCACAGCGGGACATCCTGGAGGAGGGTGATTCGTAGATTATTACCTTAAGTGGCAAAAAGAATTACCTTTGATATAGAGATCGTTGAGACTCTCTAAACCAGCCTAGGGCAATTCTCGAGCGATTGTTTGGAGGGGGTTTGGTAGAATGGCATACTCGGACTAGAATAGACAATGTGGATTACCTTGTTGAAAACAACACAAGGCATGATTTTAGTAACTAGGGAGAAGCTCAGCAGTAGAGAGTGAGTCCACTGTTTGGAAAGGTTATAGCATAACCGAGGAAACTAAGAGCACTATGCAATTAACGCCGATGATAAAACCTAGCACTTGCCCGAGCTCTCAAGAACTTGAGCATTTCCATATTCATCAATGTTTTACCAATATCCGTGTCAAGGATCCTGGCAACACAACGTACTACCATGATGAACAACGATGGACGATGCAGATGCAAAGGAAGATAACCTTCTCAGATTTCACCTTAGCAGGGCCAAGGGAATAAAATCTGGATGATCGACCGGGAGACATTTAGCACTCCGCTTCTAATGTTCTCCTTGATGTGCTAGCGTAACCCATTTATAGATATGGTTTGGTATCTAGGACATCAAGTTAAAGGTTGGACTTCGGGAGCACAAAATCCATAAGGATCAACTTCTAGAATAAGTCACGCGAGATCCTCATGGGAGGTGACCAAACGGCTTAATCAAGATACTACAACAATAGTGCTTCCAGCTTGGTGCGTCCACTTCACCGGAACCTATATCATAGTTCTTGGAAGAGGTTCCAACCATCATATCTACCTGAGATTCAGATCTGGTTGGTAACAGAATATTTCAGACAACATGTCTGGAAAAGAAAGTTTGCAACACAAACCGATGAGATAATGTTGCGAGATTCTCGGGAAATGAACTACGGTAGTAAGCTCCAAAACATGAGCTGGTTCTGCTACACACATGTGAATATGTTGTCCAGGACAAACATAACCACAGAATAGTCTTACAATAAAACACTACCGAGTTCTGGTTGGGAACCATCATCGTGGATAACGGAATCTTGTACAAGTCCGTCTGGTACCTTCAGGACTAGCACCAAGAACTTACTATCCTTGAACAAATCAACCAGTGGCTTGGTGTGCTAGGGAATACATATGGAGTGGTGGTAATTAAGCTACCAAGCCATAGAATGCTTCGCACATATGCATGACTGATTTGGGACGATTCCAGGGGAAACAAAGCAAACCTTTCTCAAATTCATGGCGGCAACTTACACTTAATGCACATGAACTTGGAGAAAGTCACTTCTTTCACCAAAACATATACCTCATGAGCGGAACACGAAGGTAATGCTTACAAAGTTTCCAACACTAGCTGGATGTTCAACACGAATCATGGAGGAGACAAAATGCCGCTGATGGGCTCAACAGCAACTCATCGGAATTTCCATATCACTGGACTTCCACCATTATGTGAACAATGTGATAGTATTGGTCAGACCAAAAGATGTAATGGTGTATGCTCGAGGAATAAATCACGGGTAAGACAACATTACGAATATCGTTGGTTCTAACTTGATTTGACGATGGCCCACACTCTAATCAAAGTTTGGGCAAGATGATAGGTTCAACAACTGATCACGAGGACCAATCGATGAAGAAATCATCTTTCTACAACAAACACACAAACACCAGGATATCCCTTTGAAACGAACTAAGTTAGGTAAGCTTTTATATTCGAACTCTCCAAGTTGTCATTTTGCTTAACCAGCTAGCTCAGGGGTATCCAACATGGATTCTTGGAGAAGGGGTGGTTTACAAGAAGCCAACTTGATCACGAGCTCAACATAGCGGTCAGGTGACAACCTGGTGATACTTCCGAGAAGATATTCGGAAAATCATGAACCACCGATATGCTATTAAGCTCGAGAACAATCTTGCTTTTCAGGGCAAGACGAGATGATCACAAGAGCGAGGGACTGGCACAATCCTAACTCATTGCTCGAGGAGTGCACCGGAAATAAGGACTAGGTAGCACAATCTATCCTAGAATGAAGATTCAATAATCAGCACGCTAAGAATGAGGTTGTTGTCCATTTAACTACCAAGCAACAGAGTTGTTAGGGCAACGGAGTTGCTAGGAGTATAGATTTCACACATCACGATTCACCTGTCGGTACTCCGGTTGCAACAACACGGAACCGAGGAATGAATAATGAGGGCGAGGAGTATCACTGTATCGAGAGTTCATAGGATGGTGAGAAATTCCCATGATATTCTTGATTTAAATATGGTAATACTCCAAGGTAGAACAGAACAAAAGCTGGATTTGGCATTTTGATCTGTGGAATACAACTGCTTTGACCCAATCCTGGATATGGATGAGGTACTGGAGTTTGTTTCTCCTAGTCATTCCGAATAGAATGGCTTGACGAACCACAAGATTAATAAGCATCGATAACACGAATGCACAATTACTCCTGACTTTCAATTGATAGATGAAGATCGGAATACGAATGAAGAGGGACAACTCAAAGGAACATATATCTTTCTGAGTTGTGGATGCATAGATTAGTATGTCGAGCAAAGCTCAACATTTCTTCCGGATAACCCATGCAGAAGGTAGAACTGGCAGATTCACAATATAGAATGGAGAACCCATCGAGAGCACTCATGTTGTGATCTTTTGATCCAACAAACATCTGCCGTAAGTGGTTCATAGTATTTGGAAGAAGGAAATACCACGGACCTCGAGGACTAATGCAAAGGTTACTAATATCCTAAAGGAACTAGCAAACACTAACAACACGAGGTAAGTAGAGTGAATCTGGGGTCAAGAACCCAGGAATAGAATGCCTACTAACTAAGTGGCATCACGGGATGCTTTCGAGAATGATGGCCAGAATCATCACACCGGTAACACAAAACATGGCTAAGTTACTAGGTGATACTCAAGACACCTAGGGTCATAATAATAGCTCCATCCTATATACCGAGGCAATGAAGTTCCTCAGCACACTAACTAGTGTGGTTAAACGGGCCCAAAGGAACTTCGAAGCGGTAAGAAGGAATTTGCAAATGCATCAGATAGTTTAGAAACCTAGGGTGACTCAGACAGCATAACGACTATAAATGCTCGAAAAGATTTGAGACATGCTACGAAAATGGTGGCATAACCACTCGATCATCATAATATCAAGGTTCTGAGATCAACTATGAACATACAGAAGATAGTAGGAGCTGAACTCAAGTTTAGAACCATCACTCCTATAGGTCTACGGATTAGTAACACGTGATCCTAATAGAAAGAAGAGATAGCCTAGTTCCTTAACCCCGTAGGAAAGATAGGATGACTCAGATCAGAAGGCCATAAGGTATAAGGAGTAAAAAGAGCCTTACGTTCCATCCCACAATCAATTCCCTTATATAACTAAAGAATTTCTAGACTCAACTTCGACCAGTTTGGCTTGGTAATCCTACAGGCAGTCAAGCTCTGATACCAAAACTGTCAGGACCCCGATCCTATGCCACACCGATCTAGCATGTAACACCTCATATCACTTTGCGGCCTCACGCACGGTATTCCCACGGGTGTCGCCTTACCAGGCCCGGGACCGTTTCCGTCTTTTGGCTCACGTATATGATAGTGTCGCTAGCATCCATATGACAAAGAACCCGGGCTGACATGGCTAGTCGTAAACCCAAAGTGGCACTAACTTACAGGGACAGGCATACATGACCCAGCAACGAACATGTTGGTCATCAGCGAGTGAATCCGGGCTGTAGCAACTGGGCTAGCAGGACTCTGGAGAATCTGGGCTGTAGCAGGCTAACAGGACTCCGGTAGACACCGCGTGACATTTCCCCGAAGGGACAAACACAGGAACGAAGAAGGACACATGCCGGCCAGCCTAAGTGTTCCGGAGCAGTAGCAAGCTACCAAGGCTTAGTGGAAGCACTAGGAGACATTTCCCGGTAAGAGAGGCTACCAAGGATAAACGACTAGATAGTCAGATCCCACACATACCAAGCATTTCAAATCATACACACAATATGCTCGATATGTGCAAATACAACATGGCATCACAACATGACTCTACGACTCAAGTATTTCATTCAATAGGCTCCGAGGAGCGAGATATTACAAACATGGGTCTCATGACCCAACATCCAGAGCATACAAGTTAAAGCACAAGCAGAAGCTTAACATGTCTGAGTACAGACATCTACAAATGAAAAAGGCTGAGAAGCCTGACTATCTACCAGATCCTACCGAGGGCACAAGATCGTAGCTGAGGTAACAAGCTAAACGTCGAAGTCCACGCGGAACTACTAGTGAGACGGAAGTCTCTGCAAAAACGTAAAATAGGCAAACGTGAGTACAAATGTACCCAGCAAGACTTACATCAGAACTAACTACATATGCATCATTATCAACAAAGGGGGTGGTGGGGTTTAACTGCAGCAAGCCAACTTTGACTCAATGGCTATCCTGAACTACAACTACAAGTAACTCTTTTGAGGTGGCGCACACGAGTCCACATATTCACCATATCAATACACCACTATGGATCCGCTTCCGTCTCCCTACAAGAACGCCATCCATAGCACTCACGCTTATCTTGCGTATTTTAGAGTATCCACTTTCACTTGTCTATGAACTGTACAGGCAACCCAGAAGTCCTTTACCGCGGACACGGATATTCAAATAGATCATATTAACCCTGCAAGGGTGTACTTCTTCACACACGCTCTCACCACTTACCGTCGTTTACACGACATGTACTCGGCAACCTCCCACCCACCCAGGTTCAAGGCATGGTACTTGCAATTTGGATTTGTTGCACCTATTAAACTGTAGGGGGTTCCCTTACAGTCTTTCTGTCAAAAAAAAACCTTCAAGCGGAAGCCCAGTGAGGGTGTCGGCCACGACCTGACTAACCACACAAGTCTCTCGGCCAGGTTTATCGCCTATTCAGGTTCCATCCGCAAGGAGATCCGGCCGGGGTGTCGCTCACGGCCCCAAACGATGTGTGCAGGGTTCCCAAGCCCACCATCCGGGTGCTACTTGGTACACCGGGCCACTGTGCCTAGTCTGTCCCAAGCCCACCTGTATCGGGTGCCACTTGGTAGACTACTAACACTACCTACAAACACCAGAAACTAATTGCAACTCCTGGACAGAGATCAGGTTGATTAATAAGTCGAGAGGGGCACTTAAGCATTCCAATGTGTGGTAGTAACTGTTCATGGATCACAAACACAGAACTCAGTTCCTGAGGACGTCTTCAATGAGACAACCCACCATGTACTCCTACATGGCCTCTCACCGCTACTTTTACCAAATCATGTTCACACACTTAGCTCACACACAATAGGACATGTTCACACACCTCCAATTCACCCCCAATGAATCAGACCTGACTCAACTCTATGCAGTAGCAGGCATGACAAACAAGCATGAATGAGTAAGCACATCAGGGCTCAAACAACTCCTACTCATGCTAGTGGGTTTCATCTATTTACTGTGGCAATGACAGGTCATGCAGAGGAAAGGGGTTCAACTACCGCAGCATGTAACATTTGAATCGTTGTTGTCCTAATGCAGTTAAAGAGAGCAGAAGCGAGAGAGTGGGATTGTATCGGAATGAACAAGTGGGTTTTTCTTGCCTGGCACTTCTGAAGATAATATAGCTCTTCATCGGTGTCATTGATCTCATCGTCGAAACCACGTCTACTGAGAGGGAACAATTACCGACAACAGAGAGGAAACACAATCAATGCAATGCAGAATTATGATGCATGATCATGACATGGCAACATGCTGGTGTTTTGAGCTAATGCAACTAGCAACAAAGTTAAATGAAGTTGGTTTGAACCCTAAGTTCAAATCCAAACTCCATATGTGAAACTCAAATGCCATTTATATGATTTTTACTAAACAGCAGCCATAAGTTGTTCTAACATTCATGAAAATGGTACAGATGGATAGATTGGATTTTTCTGATCATTTTTCATATATAATTTATCTTATTCTGAGTTACGGTTATTTTTCTATGATTTTTAGAAGTTTGGGGTATTTTTTGAAATTTATAAATCATTTCCTGATTTATTTTAATTCCAGAAATACTTTACCACGTCAGCATGACGCCTGTGTGACGTCAGCAAGTCAACAGGGCTGCCCCGGGTCAACCCTAACCAGTGGGACCCATACGTCAGTGTCTCAGGCTGGTTTGGGTGGATGACTGGTGGCCGGTCAACGTTGAATTGACCAAAGTCAAAGCTGACACATGGGGTCCACACAGATTAGCACTAATCTAAATAGGAAGTTAGACTAAACTAATTGGGCTCAGGGACCCACATGTCATCGGCGCAGGCACTAACTACACGAGTTTAGCGCCTGAGCTAATGGCGCCACGTCAGCTGCCGGCGTTTAACCGCCGGCGACCTCAGATCGCGGCGGCATCCGCATCGGGATTGCGCTACAGGCCACGGTTTGGGGCGCGGGGAGCATCTACGGGGAGCTGGCGGAGTGGCTCATCCAGTGGTGGAGGCGGCTGGAGCGGGGGTGGCCGGAGTTCGCCGGAGTGGAGCCCGCGGCGGCTGTCGGAGTTAGGTCAAGCTCGGGGTCGGCGTTGCGGTGCACGGGAGGAGGATCTGGTGGGTGTGTTCGACTCCTGGGAGTGTGATGAGTGCGCTTATGGGATCAGACGCGAGCGGCAACGGCTGTGGCTGCGGCGGCGCCATGGTCGGCGGTGATGTGCTCGCGGGCTCTGCGGTGAAGCTAGTTAGGGCGCGAAACGGGAGGTAGAAGAGAGGGAAGGATTCCGATGCTCACGGTGAACTCGCAGAGCAGGCCAGTGTGCTCGGGGACGTCCTGCGTGTGGCGTATCGACAACGGCGGTGGTCGGAGCCCGAGGTGGAAGACGACGGCGATGGCGATGTTCCAGGCCCTCCCGGCTTGCATGGCTCATCGAGGACGAAGAAGAGAACGTGGCGGAGCTTCTGGGCGCGTCGGTGAGGCGTGGGGTGGCCGGTGGCCGCGGAAATGGGGAGCGGCGCAACGGGCGGGTTCGGGCGGCTGTGCGTGAGAGTGACAGAGGAGGGGAGAAGCACGGGGAGAGTGAGAGAGAGGTCGGGGGCTGCGTGGCGTCATCCAGATGCGTCGGAAGGGGGGGTAGGCAGGCAGGGAGGAGCTGGCCTCCTCGGCCGCGCGCGTGCGGGCACGCAGCTGCTCCTACTGGCAGGAGGAAGACGACAGGAGGTGCCAGGTGGGCTGGGCCAGCGAACTGGGCCGGCTACAGGTAGGTGGCCAGGTAGTCCTTCTCTCTCTCTCTCTTATTTGTTTCAGTTTTCTATTTTTCTGTAATCTTTAGGGTTTTTCTAAAAATACCTAGACCCTTTCAAAAATCACTAAACTGCACATGCCCACTGTATAGAATATATCCAACATGGAACATTTCAGTTTAGGAGTATTTGGATATTTAAAATATTTTATAGAATTTAAATGTCCAAATTAAAATACTTATGATTTAATCCAGTGATCTTAGGATGACCTAGAAAATTGTGCACCATTTTTGTTAGAGGTTTAAGACCAAGGCCAAGATGATGAACAATTTAGAAGGGCATTTTAGATTGATTGAAATGATTTTATGTTGAACCTATTTGATTTGATCTGGTGCTAGGGTTTGATCAGTCCCCATTTCAAGTTCATTTGAAAAGTTAAACATGATGCACACATGAAGGGCTAGCCTACTGCATACCAGGACCAGGGATGTGACAAACCATGTCCGGATCCAACCTTCAAGGCCGGCGGATGGCCTCCTCTGTCATAGAGGAGGACATCAAGAAGCTTAGGGAGGCCACGTATCTCGCCGCCAAAATCCCGCACAGGTTGCCTGCTCAAGGGCAGGTCATCCCCACTCCCAAACCCAACGAGAGTGTCGCATTTGTCTCCCACTTCCTCCGAGGGCTAGGATTTAGTCTTGATCCCTTTGTGAGAGGGCTCATGTTCTATTACGGGCTAGATTTCCATGATTTAGCTCCAGATTCCATCCTTCACATCTCGTCGTTTATCGTCGTGTGTGAGGCCTTCCTCCGCATTACCCCGCACTTTGGCTTATGGCTCAAGACCTTCAATGTGAAGCCGAAGGTGATCGATGGGCGACACGCAGAGTGCGGAGGTGCTACAATAAGCAAAGGCGTCGATGCCCCATGGCCAAAGGGTTCCTTCTCGGAGGTGTCCGATTTATGGCAACGGGAGTGGTTTTACATCACAGCTCCCCGAGGTACAAAGCGGGCGGCCGCCCCCGCCTTCCGCTCGGGCCCTCCGCCCCAACTGGCGTCATGTGTCAACAAGGGGCTAGACTAGGGGCCAGTTAATGATGTGCTGACATTGCAAAGCCGCATTGGAGATCTCATCAAGGGGGGCGTCAGTCTTATGAAGGTAATGCAAGTTATGCTAATTCGTCGGGTCCTGCCATGCCAACGTCGATCTCTCCATATGTGGGAGTTCAACCCGGAAGGATCGCGAACTGTTCAACAATTCTTTGGCGTGATGCTCAAAGAGATGTATGGATTGTTCTTCGGATCACGAATAAAGTGTCCAGACACCACCGAGGATGCGGGTCTCAACTGCAACCGTTCGGATACCCAAGTAAGTATTTCCGTGACTGAACAACTATCTTTTTATTTGTCACAACATTATTCTGAAAAATTTCTCTCTGCCAGGACTGGATAAGAAAGGCGGAGAGGATCAGGTGTTCGGCCCCCCTTCCCGAAGACTCACCGGATCCTGTACTAACCAGGATGGTTAAGCACTCACCTTATCAAGTGCCATCAGGAGAAGGTGAAGGGAGGAATAAAGAAGCCGAAAGTGGGCTTCACACATTATACATCCAAACCGGGGGAATTAGTGTCTCCACAAAGGAGGATAATCGGGGAGGTGAATCTAGAATCCCCTCTCCCCAAGGGAAGAAAAGGGCCGCCTCTGAAGACTTGGAAACAGAGGTTCCCAAACAAGGGAAGATGCCTTCGCCAGGGGGCCCTACCCCAGAGGGCATTCTTACCGCACAACGCCCGCAAGGGGGCCAGCCCTCGACTGAGCCGTAAGTGAACAAAAGTACTTTCGTAAATATATCCTGCTTCATCTCTGAGAACAATAACCGAGACATGTATCTTGCAGTCCGACATGTAGCCCTTCTCAACAGAGTTCATCTTCGGGGGATCTTCTTCCGGAGATGATGGAGAGCGAAATGCCTCCTCCTGCATCCCCGCCTCATAGGGCGGACGACCCCGAGGTGTTGTCACGGAGGATTTCTCCTTATCCGCCATGGCCAAAAGGTAACTCTTCGGCCGCCCTAAGTCCGGAGTATTCGGCTCCTAAGTAGAGCAATAGAAAGAGTCCGGGACTGTCCAGTGCACAACCGAACACACTGATGGGTCTTCTGGAGCAAGCGGCTATCTCAGAGGCGCATTGTACCTTAATGGGTACGGTGGTTGAGAGGATTTCATCCGCCAACAACGGGTTGAATGAAACTTTACGAGCCTGCTAAGAAGCTTTGAGGTACGCCAAGTAATATATGTGTATTTTTGATAGTACCACACATGCTAGGTGTGCTCTGTATAGGTAGTAGCCCCTGAGACTCTGGTTGCCGTCCAGAGGCGGTAAACAGAGGATCATAATCCCAGGTAATGATCGTGCTGCTTTTATGTGCAGGCGGCTGAGGGTCCGGCGGCTGACTAGACTGCTGATTTTGCTGAACTGAAGTGGCAGCTTGACGTGGCGGATGCCGACATCACGCTTGTGAACAAGCGGCTTGACGAGGCATAGGGTATGTATTTTCGGCTTGTCAGCAAATATTAAGAGGAGCATGATGCTAGTATCTATAATATGTTGTGACTGCAGATGGAGCTGCTGCCGTGGAGACCCTTCGGGCGGAGCTTGCCCGAGCCAAGGAACAAGCCAGAAGAAGTGATGTGGCTGCCCTAAAGGCGGCCGAAGAGTTAGAAGCCGAACAGGCTGCTCATCGCTAGAGCAAAGATAAGATAGCAAGATAGCCATTGAGCTGAAAGATGCCGCCGGCCGCTATGAGCTCCTTGAAAAGGAAAACCAAGCGAAAGCGACTGACCTGAAGAAGGCCTTGGAGGCAGCCAAGGAAACTCACTCTGAAATTAGAGGAATAAGGGAAGAGCTTCATGAATCTGGAGATATCACAGCTGGGAGGCCCTTCTTGTTGCGGATGAAGTTCGTAGATCCGAAGTATGCCCCTCCGGATTAGTTATGGAGTGCTGCAGACGCGTATGCAGATTTGGCAAAGAGTGCTGCTAATGCGACTGAGTTTTTCAAAGATCAGAAAGATCATGAGGTGGAAAGGTTGTTCTGGTCGCAGTTCAGTGCCCCGACGCGTCCGCTGTCGTTGAATGAAAAAATGGCCGCATGGGCCGAGCTCCATAGGTTGTCCGGGCTTGCTATGAGGTCTGTCGTGGATCATCTTTGGCCGAAGGGACCAAGGCCGGACAATTATTTTGGTTTAGTACAACAATTCCTTGGTGTTGTGTCGCATATCGACGCTGTGAAGAGGTCGACGTGCATAGAGGGTGCCCGGATGGCTCTTGCCCGTGTTAAAACATATTGGGCAGGGATGGAGTCCACCGCTGTAGCAACCCGGGGTCCGGTAGAAGGCCGGGACCCCGCAAGCACTATTTTGGAGAAGTCCTAGAAGGCGCCTGTTTAATAGAGGCTCAGTGCTCGAAGAGTACCATATTCGGGTGACATGTATCTGAATTGTAAAAACAATGCTATTTTGATTATAAAGGCTGTGTTTATACTTTTGCCCGAAAGTATTATAGTGCCTCTTGTGCGGCCGTTTATGTATGTATATAACCTGAAAGTTTGCAGTCGCCCGGCTTCAGCCCCCACGCATATAATGCGGGGGTGTTTGAAAAAGCGCGTAATCACACTTGATCCAACGTCTTGGTCCATTAAGGAGGTGATAGCGCGGTGAACTAGGCAATCGGACTATATAGCTTTAACACTTTCACTTAGCCATAGGAGTTTGACGGTGGGGCTACTATATAGCCCCTGGTACTTCCGTGTTAATCCGAATATGGTGCGCATTCGTACGTGACCCGGAAACCAGTCCTTCGTTAATGCGGAGGAATCACGAAGATCCCACTGAGTCATCGAGTGGTTGACTAGTCTTGCGCTGTATCATGACAGTCAGTTTTCGGCTTTCTCTACTGAGGTGCTCATCCAGATGAACCAGGGCACAATCGCAGTAGTTCTCCCGATGCCACCTTAGCCGATAGAGCGGAATGTAAGGTAGCAAAACACGTGAGCCGGGCAAACCCAACTATTGACCAAAGACATGATTCAGAGCTGATGCATATAAGGCCAAACTCGCGACGCTGAACACTCCCTAAGGTGTCCGGACTTTATAACATATACTGGGCTAAGTAAGGCCCTCGATAATGAGCCCTTAGTTTCCAGGTACATGCATTAGTCTGGCATTGCGAAATGCCAATGACGCCAGTATCCCTCCCGGTTGTGTTAATTGTCCGGAGGGTATGAAGCAACAACAGATGTTAAAAAAAGGTTTACGCAGGGTCTTAATCTAAAAAGAAACCTTTTAGCGGGGCCCTGCTGCACGTTTGCGCCTTTGTCTCCGTTGTGCCGTATCCTGGAAGGCTGTAGCACGATGATCATCTGTAAAAAGGAAAAACCCAGGTGAAAGACTTCGTGCGAAAAGTTGGTTATTCTGAACGAACCATGAAAATGTAGTCTGTTATTGTATTAATAGGGTCAAGCCGAACTATGGGCTTTTTTACATGCGGGCAGCCCCTAGCACCACCTATGGGGGTATATCCATTGACCCAAGCTCAGGTTTATCTGGGTTGTTACAACTGGTGGTGCGCCGGACTCGTCTAACCGTGTTCGTGGTCTTGACGATCGATCATTTATTTTGGTTGGAGAGGCCGTTATTGTTCGGCTGCTAGATCCGCCACATATTCTTCCGCATGTAAGGAACGGTCTGTATTTCCGCTAACTATGATGACACCACATGGACCGGGCATCTTAAGTTTAAGATAAGTATAGTGCGGTACTGCATTGACACGAGTGAAGGCCTTTCTTCTGAGTAGTGTGTGATAGCCGCTTCGGAATTGAGCAATGTCAAAGATTAATTCTTCGCTTCTGAAGTTGTCGGGAGAACCAAATACAACCTCTAGTACTAGAGAGCCTGTGCAACGGGCCTCTACGCCCGGTATTACTCCTTTAAAGGTAGTATTACTTTGGTTGATTCTTGACGGGTCTATCCCCATTTTGCGGACAGTGTCCCGATATATCAGATTAAGACTACTGCTGCCGTCCATAAGGACTCGGGTGAGATGGTATCCGTCAATTATTGGGTCGAGCACCAAGGCAGCCGATCCTCCGTGCCGAATACTAGTCGGATGATCCCTGCGATCAAAGGTGATCGGGCAGGCCGACCAAGGATTGAACTTGGGGGCGACGGGCTCTACAACGTATACGTCTCGGAGTGCGCGTTTGCACCTTCTCTTTGTTATGTGAGTTGCGTAAATCATATTCACTGTTTTGACTTCTGGTGGGAATTTTTTTGTCCCCCAGTGTTCGGCTGGTGAGGCTCATCCTCGTCTTCACTTGGCATCTCCCTCCCTTTGTGTTTGGCGTTTAGCTTGTCGGCCTGCTTGAAAACCCAACATTCTCTATAGGTGTGATTTGCGGGTTTTTCGGGGGTGCCATGGATCTGACATAATCTATCTAGAATCTTATTTAGGTTGGTCGGTCCATCTCTGTTGCCTTCAAATGGTTTTTTCCGTTGACCGGGTCGAGAGCCCCTAAATCCGACGTTGACTGCCGTGTTATCTGGGTTGTCTTCATTGTTTCGACGTTTCTTTTTAGTGTGTCGCGGCTTCCTGTTGCCATCCCTGACTTCGGATGTGCCTGAGTCACTGGTGCCGCTACGGGCCAGCCAACTGTCCTCGCGTGCACAAAAGCAGGTCATAAGGCTTGTTAGGGCTGCCATTGTCCTTGGCTTTTCCTGGCCGAGGTGTCTGGCAAGACATTTGTCCCGTACACCGTGCTTGAAAGCCGCCAAGGCTTCGGCATCTGAGCAGTCGACGATTTGATTCTTCTTAGTGAGAAATCTGTTCCAAAGCTTTCAGGCTGACTCTTAGGGCTTGAATTATGTGACTTAAATCGTCTGCATCTGGAGGTCAGACATAGGTCCCTTGAAAATTGGCCCTAAAAGCATCCTCAAGCTCTTCCCAACTTCCAATTGAGTTTTGGGGGAGGCTTTTCAACCAGTGCCGAGCTGGTCATTTTAACTTGAGGGGTAGGTATTTTATGGCGTGGAGATCATCTCTGTGAGCCATGTGGATGTGAAGGATAAAGTCCTCAATCCAGACCCCAGGGTCTGTTGTTCTGTCGTATGCCTCTATGTTCACAGGTTTGAATCCCTCTGGAAATTCGTGATCCAGCACCTCATCGGTGAAGCACAGGGGGTGCATGGCACCCCTATATTTGGATGTGTCATGGCATGCTGTCGACGGTTGTTGTGTTCGGTTTTGATTCCGAGCTGGTATTCGATCAATATGATTGTTTTGGTGGCTGTGATCCTGCGCCAGAGCACGCTTCCTAGATCCATAGAGGGACCTAGCCATACCGGATTTTTTGTCCAGGAGCTCATGTAAATCGTGTGCTGACTTGTGCGCGGCATCATTAGCCGCCCTATCGCGGCCACGGGGTGGTCGGTCCAGCTGATCGACCGTTTTATTTTTTGGCTGAATGGGCTCTATAGCCTCATCGTCGAATTCGAGCAGCTGCTTGCGCTTTGGGTTGCTCTTTGTGTGGCGATCTCCGCTGTATTTTTCTTCAGTGTCGAGCACTTTATTCCATCTGCGATTGAGCGTATCCTGCACGGCCTTAAGCCTTTGCTTCTGCTTCTTCAGGCTCCTCGCGGTGGCAATAAGCCTTCTATGGAGGTTCTCTTGTTCCAAGTGTTTTTCCGGGATGATGAGTGCATCGTCATGTGGATTGTTCTCCTCTCCGGAGACAGGTTGATGAATTTTACCCTCGGGATCGTTGTCATTGGACATCTTCTCCGGACTATGTTCACCGTCCCCTAGCTCATCCTGCTCCATCGCTGGGTCCATGGGGTCGTCATTTCCTTTGGAGTCGACCGGGGTGTTATTCTTTCTTGCGCTGTTATCGCTATTTTTACTGTGGCGGGATTTAGAGCGGCGCCTCCTTCGTCGCTTTTGTTGCTGCTTGAGGGGATTATCCTCTGTTGCATCCTTCCGTTCCTCGCCGTTGTTTTCTTTTGGTGTATCCACCATATATATATATCGTATGATGAGGTGGCTGTCCAGCGCCCCGTGGGCGGTGGTTCCTGTTCGTCTCCAGCATTGTCGTCCATACCGTCGATGTCTTCGGAGTCAAAGTCGAGCGTGTCGGTTAAGTCATCGACAGTGGCTATTAAGTGGGTGGTGGGTAGGGAACGAATTTCCTCGTCGTCCGCTTCCCACTCAAGCCGGACATAGTTCGGCCAAGAGTCTCCTGACAGAGAGAGAGACCTCAATGAATTTAGTACATCGCCCAAGGGCGAGTGCTGAAAGATATCCGCAGAGGTAAACTCCATGATTGGTGCCCAATCAGATTCGATAGGCACGGACGCACGCGGTTCGGAGCCTGTAGCCGGAGATGAGTCCGAGGGTCCGATGACACCGACCTCATAGGAGGTGAGGTCATTGTTCGGCTCTATCGCCGCTGAGGGTGCGGCCTCCGTGGCGGGGTCCATCCACCCATCCTCGGATGGCACGATCTGCCCCGGATTGAGGGTCGGGGCAGCCGCAGGTGTAATGTCCCGAACACTGTCCGATGGCAGATCTATGTCATGCCCGTCGTGACTGTTCGGCGCACCTGACATGAGCTCGAATCCGTCGAAGTTCAAGTCTCCGCGGATGTCGGCAGTATAATTCAAGCTTCCAAACCTGACCTAATGGCCAGGGGCATATCTATCAATCTGCTCTAGATGGCCAAGCGAGTTGGCCCGCAGTGCGAAGCCACCGAATACGAAGATCTGTCTGGGGAGGAAAACCTCACCCTGGACCGCCTCGTTGAAGATGATTGAAGGAGCCATCAAGCCTTATCGCGACAGCACAGTGGAACTCTCAATGAAAGCACCAATGTCGGTGTCAAACCCGGCGGATCTCGGGTAGGGGGTCCCGAACTGTGCATCTAAGGCTAATGGTAACAGGAGGTGGGGGACACGATGTTTACCCAGGTTCAGGCCCTCTCGGTGGAGGTAATACCCTACTTCCTGCTTGATTGATCTTGATGATATGAGTATTACAAGAGTTGATCTACCACGAGATCGTAGAGGCTAAACCCTAGAAGCTAGCCTATGATTATGATTGTTCTTGTCCTACGGACTAAACCCTCCGGTTTATATAGACACCGGAGGGGGCTAGGGTTACACAAAGTCGGTTACAGAGAAGGAGATCTACATATCCGAATTACCAAGCTTGCCTTCCACGCAAAGGAGAGTCCCACCCGGACATGGAACGAAGTCTTCAATCTTGTATCTTCATAGTCCAACAGTCCGGCCAAAGTATATAGTCCGGTTGTCCGAGGACCCCCTAATCTAGGACTCCCTCAGCAGCCCCATGTGGCCTCGCACCATGCAGCGTTTCCGGACGGTGCTGGCGACCGCCTGCGTCGTAGCCCTTGCCGATGCCGGCTTCGCCTCTCGCATGGACGACATGATGGTCCGTTCCATCCACAAGTTCACCGCCGTCAAGAAGCACGCGGACGACCTTGTTGTACTGCTCCAGCCTGCGCGCCTAGGCTCCTCATTGCCTGCCACCCTCATTAGCCTCCATAGTGATGAACTCTTTGAAGCCCTGGTGGCCTTGCAGGTGCCGGAGGTCGTGAAAAAAATGTGCACCTCGAGGCCGTGCTCGCCGCGCAGCACCTCGCCATGCAAGAAACGGTTGACCTGCACATCCATGTCTATGAGGAAATCGTCTACATAGGCCACTACAAGGCCAGCGAGGACAGAAAGACGTTGGCCTTCTTCCAGTGGCTGGAATCTTTGGACGCCATTGTGCATATGATGTCTAAACTAAGCAATGCAAGACACCATATGCATCATATGAGAAATATAAACCATTGCAACTTAGAGCATACACCTCAGGTGGGATATAGGACTGGTCATCTATCTCTGAATCCTCCTCTGAGGAGCTTGTAAGTGCATCTAGTGCCACCCCTAGTTGGTTTTGGAGTATTGACGACAAACTTGGTTGAGGGACTAATGCGTTTGTGAGAATTGCAGGATAACGCAGGTAGTGTCCCTCATTGATTCGGTTTACCTACCGGAGATGACCCCTAAAAATGTATGAAGACATTGATGACAATGGTGGTGTGTGAAGATATTCACACTGAAGTCTATGACATGAGAAGACATTGAGTGAAGACTATGGAGCACCAAGACTGAGTTGTTTCGCTGTTTCCTTTTCTTCTTTGTTGAGTCATAGGAACCACCATACTGTTAAGTGGGGTCCAAGTGAACTAAGTCATAGTGACTGATGTGATGCTCAACCCAAATCCTATGTCTTCGAGCGAAGACAATGTGAGCAAATCTTATCCAGAGCGGGATGAGTCAGCTTTGCTTGTAGCCCAAGTAAAGTTGTCGTGTGTGTTTGAAATCTGACTGTTGGAACATGTGTCAGTTCCTTAGTGACCCAGGGTCATTTCGGACATATCAGGTCGGGTTGCCTTGTAGCTATAGATAGCCCACCCCCTACACCATAAATTAGTGGCTGCTCAGAGTTAGTTTACGACTTTTGTCGTTTTGAGAGCAACCCACCTCGAAGCCTTTGAGAGAGAAATCCTTGCGAGGACAAAGCCCAAACACCCAGAGCCAAAGAGTGTTAGGCATCACTGAAGTCTTTCTGTCTGTGTGACCTGAAGTCTTATTACACTTGAGGACTGTGTATCCTCCAGCCGGTTAGGCGTCGCGTGTTGTGCATCCAAGAGTCATTGTGGATTGCTGGGTGAACGAAGTCTGTGAAGGTTCGGAAGTCTACCTTGAAGACTTACCAGAGTGATTGGGAGAGGACTAAGTGTCCTTAGCTCAAGGGGAATAAGGTGAAGACACGGTCTTCTGAGTTGAATCTCAGCCTCCCTAACCAGACGTACAGTTGTCACAGCAACTGGAACTGGTCCAACAAATCATGTGTCTTCAACAAGTGTCTGGTTCTATCTCTTCCCTCCTTTACTTTGAGTTTGTCCTCGTGAAGTCATTGCTTATCTGTCTTATCTGATTGACTTCATTGCTTGACTACTATTGTTGATTGGCTTCATACTATCTTCCATCCTGATCCTTACTACCGTGCTGCTATTAGTCTTCGTACATTAACACTATTGCATACTTGACTATGGCTTGCTTGTTGTAGTTTATCTTCCGCTGCATATCAATTAGGTCATTTCTATTGTTTGTCTTTGAAACTTCCATGTTTTGAAGACTTGGATAAAAATTGCCTATTCAACCCCCCCCCCTAGTCGATAACTAGCACTTTCAATTGGTATCAGAGCAAGGTACTCCCTTGTTCTGTGTGATTCGGTTTAACCACCTGGAGTTTAGCTATGTCGACTGCAGGGATAATCAAAGTCTCCGCTGCTTGCCCCGTGTTCGATGAAACAGAATATCCCTACTGGAAGAATAAGATGCGCATGCATCTTGAAGCCATTGATGTCGACCTCTGGTATGTCGTCAAGAACGTCATTCCAAAAACTGGTGAAGGTGTCACCCCTGCTGATGTCAAGAAGTTCATTCAACTGGACTCGACTGCAAAGAACATCATCTGTGGTCATCTGACCAAAGGACAATATGGTCGTGTGAGTGCTCTGGAAACTTCAAAGCCAGTCTGGGACTGGGTGTCCAAGGTCAACGAAGGCGTCTCAACTCAGAGAGATCAAAGGATCAGTGTTCTTCGCAACCTCTTCAACCGCTTCAAGAGAAACGATAGTGAAAATGTCCAGCTCACGTTTGATCGCCTCACCGACATCACAAATGAGCTTCAGGCTCTAGGCGCCACAGAGATCACCAAGCATGAAATCGTCAAGACGCTACTGAGATCTCTTGACAGCTCCTTTGACACCCTTTCCCTCATGATACAAGAACGTCCTGACTTCAAGACTCTCGATCCGTCTGACATACTTGAGAGGCTCAACACACATGAGTTCCAGGAAAAGAGATATCTATGGCCCCAACTATGGCCGAACTCATGCTTTGAAGGCAAAAGTTGTTTCCTCATCTGAAGAAGAAGAATCTGACTGTGGTTCTGATGATCCTGAAGACATTGGAAGGGAACTTGCTATGCTTGTGAAGAAGTTCCAGAAATTCACCAAGAAGAAGGGCTTCAGAAAGTCTTCACGATCCAGCTCAAGAAATGATGAAGCTTCCACTCAAGACAACAAGAAGAGAACCTGTCACAAGTGTAAGAAGCCTGGGCACTACATCTCTGAGTGTCCTTAGTGGGAAAATGAGAAGAAGAAGAAGAGCAAGGAATATGACTCTGATGACAAGAAGAAGAAGAAATCTTCGAAGTATTCTTCCAAGTCCTCATCAAGGTCTTCATCTCACAAGAAGAGCTCATTTGGCAAGGCTCGTGCTTTTGTTGGCAAGGAAATGGATTCAGAGGAGGAGTCTGCTTCTGAGGAGGCGGAGGTGGAATCTTAAGCTGAGTCCGACTCTGGCGTTGCAAGTCTGGCTCTAGCCACAGCCTATGTTGCCAAGTCCATCTTCAACACTGAAGACAATGACTCCCACACCAACGCTGATGATGACAAGGACGATCCTGCTCCCACCTACTACTTCATGGCACGCGGTGCCAAGGTAAAATCACGCGATGCTTACTTTCAAACATCAAGTGAAGATGACTCTGATTGTGAATCTAAACCTAGCTACAAAACACTTGCTAAAATTGCTACTGAACAACAAAGGGCTATGGAACATACTCAAAAACTGCTAGACAAAAGCGATGACCTGTTGGACGCGGAAATGACACGTTCACAGTCCTTAGTTGAAGACATAAAAAATCTTCATGCTAAGTATCAAGAACTTGAAAGTCTTCATGAGACGCTCTCAACCACTTATGAAAAGCTCTCCTATGATTATCTTCAAAGGAAGCAAGAGCTTGAGAAATTGAAAACGACTCATGAAGATCTTCAAAAAGAGAATGAGTCATTTCGCGCTCAACAGTTCAGTTCCGCTCAGGATGGATTTGAACCACCATGTTTAAAATGCATTGAGCGTGATAACACTACCTCTGTTGCTGAATGTTCCACTGCTGCTACTGTTGCTCTGTCTTCAACTACTGATGTGGTAACTAACCCACTACTAGAAAAACCCCTACTAATGGCGCACCTAATATGGCCATTAATGGCGCATCTGTGGTGCGCCATTAACACCACGCCATTAGTAATTTTTACTAATGGCGCACCACCTGGTGCGCCATTAGTATCTGGTATACTAATGGCGCACCGCGGGTGCGCCATTAGTATAGGCCAGCGTGCGCCATTAGTATGCCTCCCAGGGGCCATGTATACCCAGGTGCTTTGGCATACTAATGGCGCACCACCACTGGATGCGCCATTAGTAACCGCGGCATACTAATGGCGCACTACCCAGTGATGCGCCATTAGTATGCACTGTCATACTAATGGCACACTGTCCTGTGATGCGCCATTAGTATGAATATTAGGTTTTTTTATCTTTTTATTTTCTGTTTTTTGCACAGGTTACAAAATGTATAGTTTGACAAAATATAGACAGCACACATCAACAACAGATTCATCGAATACAATAGAAGATTAGTCTTTGAATACAATTCATCATATTAGTCTCCGAATACAATTCATCATATTAGTCTCCGAATTAAAAAGACCGAACAAAGATAGAACATTATATTACAAGTCTCGAGACCACGAGTAGCGAGTTTGTCTTCACATTACAAGTCGATATCGATCATCTAAACTACCATCACATAGAAGAGAGCTGCGGTCATCACGATGAGCATCATCACGATGAAACTCGTCTTCATCCGGTTCCTCCAACGCTCCCTCCCCTCTCCCGCTAGATAGCGGGCGTATCTAGATTCGGCCTCGGCCCTAGTGGTGTACCCTTTGTAACTGTTACCGCTGAATCGGTGAACCTGTCTCCGACACTCCTCCCAGTCATCGTAGAATCCGGGAACCTTACCCTTGTACACGACATACGTCGGCATTGCTATGCACTAGCCAAACGAAACGTTAGTACCAATTCACAGACAATACATAAGCAATAAATAATTATGCAACAGAACGATCGGAAGAGAAAAGGAAGACATTAATAGCATCGATTACATCTAAGTTGAACGACTCTCGAAACCAAAGAGACATACTACAAGTTCATTAAAGTTTAATTACAACATGAGCCAATCGATGTTTCAGAACTAGACAACTCGACTCAAGGGACCGAAGCGTGGATGAAGCCGCCGTCTATCGTGGGAGTCATGAAAGAACGGGCGTTGTCATCCTGCATTTGTAGCATTGTGTCGATGTCACTGTTGGATGGTTGATTTCTGAGGTAGAACTGCCCCGAGGTACGAAGGACATCTTGATGGATGATTTCCGCAAACTCCAACTGGATGCGAAAGAATTCTTGTCGGAGGTCCGCGTCCTGGATTGCCGACACGCTCGCGGCCCAATCTTTGAGTTTACTCGGTAGCAGAAGTTGATGATGGTCCCGTACGATCGCCCGCATGTGATGGATGGCGTAGTAGGCACCCTTCTGACCGCCAGGCGGCTGCTTGACGCAGCAGAACGTCGTATTGTGGGAGAATACATGCTTGCCGTACTTACGAATAGGCCTGGTGAAGGTGCCTCCAGATTGGGTGTAGCCGGGGAGAACATCATCAAGAACCTTCTTGACATTTGTGTAGTCTACGTTCGACTGACGGTCCGGGTCGAAATACGTGGCCATGGAATATTTGGGGCTTAGGAGGATGAGCGTGCAACGTGTGTCACTGCAGAAAACACGGAATGTTAAAAGAAAAACGATCGAAAAGTAAGAATTCATATGTTACGGGCCGGTTGAGGGGAGGACTTACTCGGGAAAGTAAGGCACGAGGAAGTTATCCTTATCTTGGTTTGCCAGAATGACGCCTTCGAGGTAAGAACTCGCGACTTGCCGGTCCCCAGCGCTGCCCAAGATCTTGGCACACATGTAGAAGGGGTCGACTATCACGATGTCCGGGGTCTTGTCGCGAATGATCCGCATCTCCATACTCAGCGAAAATAGCCGAACGAAGGTGTAGTGCAGCGGATGAAGGTTCAACATAGCGTGGATGTCATCAAAACGCAGGACGATCGTACGCCCGATGGAGTTATCCACAAAGCCCTTGCCCTCTGGCACCTTGGCCGCGAAAACCGGGTATGCCACATCCTTCTCCCTGAGACGCCGCTTCTCCAAAGCAAGAACACTGTCATGCAGACTCCGCATAGCACCGGTTGCAGCATTGAGCATATTTGTCGGTAGCATCGCCCTACCCGCCACATGCAACCTCCTCGAGATATCCTGCGGTGAAGGTGGCCCGTCCTGAGCACGGATCGTACTCGGTGCCGGCTGGCTCGCACCCTTCTTAGTCTTTCTTTTGCGTGCCTTCTTCTTCTCCTGTAATGGGACCGAGTTCTGCTCACAGACCGCCTTCTTGAGTGTGTTGGGGCTGATAATATTTCGCACCTCGCCTATCTGAGGCTCGGTGAAGTCGGCAGCTGGAGGCGTCTCCTGAGAGCTGAACGCCAGATGGCGCCTGTTGCAACTTGGCTTCTCCGCAGTACGAGCTAGATCGCACACGTCTTTTGTTGGGTTTGGTTCTTGAGAAGGAGGCCCCATGAAGTCGCCATCGTACCCATGCTCGGCAAAGTACTGATCGACGTTGCCAAATGTATCATCGTCGTCGTCGTCGTCGTTCTGATCCTGTGCCATATGCATGTTTGGATCCAGTGGCATAGGGATGTCCGGCACCGTTACGGCGGTCTTGCCATGGGGCCGACTTGGCGCCGGCACGACTGGCGGTGTTGTCTTTGGGGTGGTGTCCCCCGCCCCCAAACGAATCTGGCTCTTCGGCTAAAGCAGGGGCTAGCTCAAGCAGGCGCTAAGGGTCATCACATCTTCATCGTCGGCCCCGATGGGTCGAATCGGAGGTAACAAGTCGTCGCAGCCTGGCAGCAACCGAACCAGTTGAACCCTAAACAAGTTGGGTGGCATCTGGGTACCGTGGAACAAGGGGTTGCCCGGTTGAACGATTTTGCCCTTGGCGACATCGACCAACTCGTTGTTCACGAAGTGGAGGAGAGTGCACGGAACGTCGGCGGCGCCCTGCGAAAACATGTAGGGCGTCAGGGATGCCCAGTCAAAGGCAAGGAGATGAAGTCCTCGGCCGAGAGAGGCTTAATTAGTTACCGTGATGATGGCGTCGAGCTCGGCTAATGTCGAGGCACCGCCAACGGCGGGCGTGCAGTTGACGGAGCGGCCGCTTGCTGAAGAGGTGCCGGCCGGCGTACACCCGGGTGCATTAAGCTCCCGTGCCGGCGTCGGAGACACCAATGCCGCCTCCGCCGGAGGCACCAATGGCCCCGCCATCGCATTATGCGAGTTGCTGGTCGTGAAGCTAGGAATCGGGGGCGGCCCCTGTTGGCCGCCCGCAATCCACGCACTCAACCCCGAGATCAAGGTAGGCACAAGGGCGGTGATCGTCGCTCCGAGTCGTTGTTCCACTTGCTCTTGGACAATCTCCGGAATCCGCGCCACCTGTGCCTTGAGTTCTTGAACCTCTCGCGCCTGGCTTTCCGAGCTGGTCTTTTTCTCCTTCCGCACACCAGCGGTATAGTATGACCCCCATTTTGTCGACAAGCCTTTGCCAGCCACACGACCAGCTGACGTCGGCTTACTGAGCTTATCCTTGTTCTTCATTACATTCAACCCCCTATTTAGAGTGGTGTCCCAAGGGTTGCTCTTAGTCGACCCCGCGCTACTGCTTTCAGTCGCCTGCGGAAGGAATGTGAACCATTTAGAAATTTGGCTTCATTAATTAGAATGCAACCATATGGAGCTAATTACGCGGGGGTGTATTCCTTACCAGAACAAGCTCAAGCGCCCTGGTCTTCGGATCCGTGGTAAGCTCCTTTGTTATCGGGTCCTCCTTGTACCGGGCCCTGACATAGTTCCTAGTCTGCTTGTTACCGCTGTATTTCTCGAAGCGGGGCGGTAGGCCTTGCTCGGCACGGTCCGCATCCTCCTTGTCCCATATAGGCTCCGCCACTCTGTAACCGCCGGGACCGAGTGTGTGTTCCCCTATGTTCAGCTCCCGCATTTGTTTCCCCCACTCACTTGATTGGGAGCTTGCGGTGCTCGAGCAATTGATCTTGAAGTCGTTGTAGTCATCTTCGGTGATCGAAGGATTTTTCTCCTTGATCTTCTGATAACTCTCACCTTTCTCGATCATTCTCTTCACATTGCTTTTCCAAGTAGACAGGGCCTTGCTCATCTTCGTGAGGGCAGCATTGTTCACTTTATTCCCTTTGAGGCTTGTGTTTTCAAATTCAGCGGGGAACTTGTATTGTTCGTGCAGCTTCGTGAAGAGGAGGTGGCGCAAATTCCCTCGGTCAGGATGCCTCAGGTTCTCGGTGTTGATCGAGACGGTGCTCCGGACAATGCACCCGAGCTGAAGCGAGTACCCCTTGACTATTCGTTCGGGCGCCGTTGGATTCCCGTTGGAGTCCACTTCAGTAACTTCCTCCTTGAGGGTGCGGAGCACGATCGGGCGCCGGTCCTTCCGTTGCCTCTTCGGTTGGCTGCCATCTGTGCGTGCGCCGCCATCATCAGTGGTGGCATCCTCGGCGGCACCATCAGTGGTGGCATCAGTGTGGTCATCCTCGGCGGCACCATCCGTGGTATTAGGATCGGTGGGGAAGGCGGCGTCCTCATAGAAGTGAGGTTGTTCCTCCATCTCCTGGGATAGCTCCCAGAATGCCTTGCCGCCCGAACCCCCGGCCTCATCGTTGTGGGCCATGTTTCTCTCTAAATAGAAACAAAGTTTGGTCAAAAAGTTGGTTATTGTCAAGGAACAAGATCTCTAAGTTGACCAAATAACCTAATTCTCGAGGAATGTCGCCAAAAAGTTGGTTATTGTCAAGGAACAATTGAGAGATGTTTGTGATATTGCCTAGGTGTTTTGGGATAGAACCTGTTAGTGTGTTGTTGCTAAGGTCCAAGTCCACGTTCTCAGGGTAACCTAGTTCTTGAGGGGTGTGTCTAGAAAGTTGGTTGCTGCAAAGATACAAGGTTGTGAGTTTGGTCAAATTGCCTATGATGTTTGTGATATTGCCTTGGATCTTGAAGGCACTGTTGCATGATAATCCAACCACTAAAGAATAAGAATACTATTTTTGTTCATAGGCAACACTTTTTGTTCTTGTTTTTGTGGTCGAATTGATGTTGAGCTAAAGGGTCAGGACAACTGGAAAAGGGGGTCGACGGGTCGAGAGGACACACCGCATGCTCGTATTCAGCCGCCCGGTACGTTATTTCTTGACTCAACACCACGTGAAATGACAAGGCATTTGCTATGAGTATACTACTAAAGTTTAGCTCGATATGACCCCAAGACACATTATCGAGACAAGAAAGAGCATAATACATTTGTCAAACCATTCCGCGGTTATTGGTTGCGAGCTGAATAAGATGTATACAACCAAGGATATCCATCAGTCCGCTACCCGCACAGACATGTCTATCCGATCCATTTTCATGTAACAATTTTTTGTGTCGCTTCCCTTTGTTGCAATTGTGACCGGGCAAACTGTTACTTGTCGATCAATGCCACACGAGAAACATTATCAAGACCAAAAGCAGCACGATATATACTATTCTCAATTATTGTTTGCCCGCCGAATACAAGGTCATATACTACAACTAAAGTCCAAAGACAACCAGAAGGCGTTTTTAATGGTAAATAGCATCATTAACAGTTTTATTATAACATTACTAGTTGCAACAAGTGACGGTTAAATAAATAGAAAAAGTATGAGTATTCTCAAACCAGTTGCTTGCCGGCTCAAGTATGCTCTACGCGTTTGCAACAGAGCAGAGTAATCAACGTTGTAGACTAGGCTCAAAGACATCTTGGCCATTAATTAATTAATCACATATGTAAGCAAGCAAGCAATCAACATTGTACTCCTTCGTAGGAGTAATTCTTATTCTACTATACACTAACAGCAGGAGCAGTACAAGTATGAAGCAACAAAATAGTATTATATGGACAAAAAATACTAAACTAATCCAACCACTAAAGCAAATTAATTTTTATTTCGGTTGAGAATCGGGCACCTTCTAGGTCAAGAAAATTGGGCATGACCTTTGCTAATTTTCTTGACCTTGGAGTGCCCCATTTCTCAACCGAAACGGAAATTAATCAACGTTTCAGGAGAAAGGGGTCATTTTAGAAGATCACAAGTAGCAGCAGCATCACTTGACAAAATCACAACTAGCAGCAGCTCGCAGATAGCAGCAGTAGCATCACTTGACAAGTAGTACAGCAGCAGCAGCAGCATGCATGCACTGGTCCATGGCACAAAGTCCATGACCCAGAACAGAGCACTTTTACTAAAAATGAAGAAGAAAAAAGGCATGCATGCACTGGTTGTAGCAAATCATCATTTCTGAATCAAAACAACAATTAGGACAGGGAAATTATGACACACTTCTGAAGAAAAAATGATTTGTGTAATCTGGTTGGTACTCTTACAGTTGCATAAATGATTTTTGCATGCCTACACATCATGGTGCATGGTCTAGCACTGCAAACTCAGTCCTCAGGATTACTGCCTTTGTAAACATGATGTTTTGCTCTTGCCCTAGCTTTGTTATGTCTAGTGGAATGGAGATGAAAATGATGAAATGTGACAGGTACTTATGATGAGGCTTTTACATGGGTACTCATGGTGCAGCTTTGTTTAGTTGTGCCGAGAAGCTGGTCTAGGCCTCTGTGAATATTACATATACTTTGTTCTGATTCACTCCATTCTGTTCAAACAAGTAGA